>NC_043706.1:77879827-77943152 GCF_006229205.1 Suricata suricatta
CATGAATGAAAAAGGATCTATCACAACTAATCCCTTAGAAATGCAAGCAATCATCAGAGATTACTATGAAAAATTATATGCCAACAAACTGGACAACACAGAAGAAATGGACAAATTCCTAAATGCACATGCACTGCCAAAATTCAAATAGGAAGAGATAGAAAGCATGAATAGACCAATAACCAGTGAAGAAATCAAATCTGTTATCAAAAATCTCCCAACAAATAAGAGCCCAGGGTCAGATGGCTTCCCAGGGGAATTCTACCAGACATTTAAAGCAGAGCTAATACCCATTCTTCTCAAACTATTTCAAAAAAATAGAAATAGAAGGAAAACTTTCAAACTCATTCTATGAAGCCAGCATCATCTTGATACCCAAACCAGACAGAGACCTAGCAAAAAAAAAAAAAAAAAAAAAAAGAGTGAACATTAAAAAATAAAATTCAGAGCTCAGTGAAAGTGGGCTGCTTTGGCTATGTGTATTGTTCTGGTGTACTTATTCCTGGAGAGCTCAGTCTTAAATTCATTTATTCACCCTTCCACAAGGCAGCAGTGATTTACTGAGTGTTGATAGTAGTAGACTATATAGCATGGTGCCATTAAGTTACCGTTTTATTTTCATATTGTTTCTTTAGAGTCTTTTCCATTCACATACCCATTGCCATTTCTTGCCTTTTGTAGCAGACACTATGAGTGCCACATCCATATCCTTTCAGATTCTCTTAGTATTTCCAGGCATGCTAGCTTGATTTTTAGGGGCCAGCAAATGCATCTTTATTCGGGGCTAGCTTTGGGTTACTAAAACTCAGTTTGTCTACATGGTTGTGCAGGCTGAAAGTGTGTGAGAAGTAATATTCGTTAGGTGATGGCCCTTAACTCATTGACCTATGGGTATAGAGGTATAAATACCAGGCTCTTCACCCCTTTACTGAAATAGTTATAGAGCTTTCCTGTGGTGTCCCCTGTGGTAGTTAGCTTAAATAATGCACTCTATATTAGCTGCCTTTACTTTTCTGTATTATCTTTTCATTTCCCTTTCAAGGTCACTATTTCAAGTAAACAATGTGCATTCAATCCTTGTCTCAGGATTTGCCTTTAGGGGAAACCTAACAACTTGGTATTCTCTAAATAATACAGATAGAATCTTGGTTGTAGCCAAGCAAGTCTACAAAATACAAATAGTAGGTATGATTTTTGTTACTTTCTCAGGCCTGAAAACTTATATACCCTGACATATGACTGGCAGAATCTTACCGGGTATATTTAATTGTAAATTCACATTCATGTAAATGCTGTGCTGGGTTCACCAAGTGAGGGGTCCTTGGGTGGCTCACTTGGTAGAGCATCCAACTCTTTATCCCAGCTCAGCTCTTGATCTCAGGGTCATGAGTTCAAGCTCCATGTAGAGGTTCTGCACTGAGCATGAAGCCTACTTAAAAAAAAAGAGTGAATGGATTCATCAAATGATCTGCCAAATTGTTCACTTTAGCTTTGGGTTACTAAAGTAACTGGGTAAAGTGGTTACATATGCTGTTTTTTAATTGCACAAAACACATTGAACATCCACTGTATGCCAGGTGCTATTCTAGGCTTTAGCGATATAGCAATTAATAAGACTATCGATTACTTAGTCTTAACTCTTCCCCCTTTTATGGAAGCATAAAGTTGAGCTTATTTTGTTTTCATCTATATTTACATACTATTGTTGCAAATCTTAATAATCATTAATAGTAGATTATTGATTTTACTCAATGTGTTTAACTTTTCCCTATTACTTGCCTTCCAAGACTCAAAGTTGTATTATATTTCCTCTGTTATGCTTTTCAATCTTGACTGCAGCTTACTTATTTTGCATGTCTCGTAGTGCTCCTTAATCAGTTTTTTCCCCCTTCAGTTTCATTCTTCTCTTTCAAGAATGACTTCATTATTGTAGAATTTGTTTCAAAGTCTACTTTATTATTCCAGTAATGTCTCACGGCAATTAGCATTTTTCAGTGTTCTCATATTTGGTTCAGCCAGATTTACTCTTAAGATTTTTTAAGCTTTTGATTAAGTATAAAAATGTGCAAAACTGAATACATTTTTGATTAAGTAAATAAGTGGTCCAAAACACAAGTAATTCTTAATACTATGCAGAATAGCATATAGCAGTTTGAAATAAGTGCCACATTTAGCTTTTCACATTGTAACAATATTCAGCTTAATTTACAAAATATTAAGTTAAAAATTCCTCAGAAATGCATAAAATTCTTGTAAATGGCTATTGCTTTCCTGTTGCATGTCAGGGAAACATTTATAAGTTAAAAGCTGTGTTTTTTTCTCAAGTGCATACATTGATTGGAGTGTTCACTTGAAATTTGCACCCATCTGAACCTTGAGAAAATAGCAGGAAGTTTATATACATAGAGTCTGTTGTTTAAAGGTTTGTACTCATATTATTATTTGTGTGTTCCTTTGAAAAAACCTATTGCTTATTTGTCATTCTCTGGCTTTTATATTTTTTTGTGTATAGAAATGATTCTTAACACTACATAGTGGCCTTTTATTTGTCTACCCAACATTCACTTCCCTTTCTTTTGGCATCAGCATCTTGGTTTTACCTTGGTGAATGACCCCTCTCTATACTTGGGTTTCAGATGAGGTTGACTGCTGTCCCCTACTTCAATGGTAGGAAAACCATCTAGTTGTGACCATGGAGCATAGTACCTTCCTTTGGTCACAGTGATTGGTTCAGGAGTAGATATGTAAACCAAACCAGGCCAATCAGAGCCAATAGACTTTGACTAGAACTATAGGAAAGAGGCATTCTCTTTTTGCTAGGGTTGCTAGACTGGTAGTCTGTATCCCCAGAGCTACTATCAGCTGACCTTATGACCATTTGGGAAGACCTTGTTTGAGAACAAAGCCTGTAAGGGGAATTGGGGCATGGGGGAAAAGAGACAGGATCCTAATGTCAATGCCTGAACATCTGGGTTCAGAAATGCCTGGAGATCCACCTATGAACTCTTACTTACATGAACCATTAACTTCCAACTTTCTACCAATACTCTCCCACCATGCCTTCACAATTTGCATTTTTTTCTCACTTGCAACTGTAGGTTTCCTAATACTTACTATATAGACTATATGAAACCATTGTTCTCCCTTCCCAACAAGACCTTTGTGACCAAAACACCATATAGAGAGACTTCTATCAAAAATCTTTTGGCTCTTGGGGTATATGCTAGTTTTCTTTTCTGTCTGTGATATTGAAACCATAGTTAGATGCTTAAAGGAAAACAGAGCCATTGATAACTGAGTATGACCTAAATCTGCAGTCATAAAGAAGGCCTATTGTTCTTAGAGACAATACTGGTTACTCAAAAATGTATACCAAGTTCCTGCTATTTTAGGCATGGGAATAGAGCAGTGAGCAATACAGATAAAAATCTGAACTCTTGGAACTGACATTCTTGTGTTATTCCAGAAGACTTGGTACCCAGAACTGGAGTCATTTCTGAGGCAGATGGCACTCATGCGTCTGCCTAAAACCCAGTGATTCACAGTTTACATGACACTTCTTCAGAGAGACATTCCCTCCCCATCCAGTTTAAAATGAGTCTCCTTAATATTTCATCTCTTTTGTCATAGTATTATAATGAACTTAATATATATGTATAAGTATTTATATATATTTCTTTTTTAGTGTTTATTTACTATCTCTCCCACAAATGGAAGCTTTGTGAGGTCAGAGACTATTTGTTTCATTCACCACTGGATTCGTCAGTGCTTGGCATAGTGCCTAGCATGTTGTAGGGACTTAAATATATTTGTTGCATAACTATGTAGCTTGACCTCAGCCTCTTTAGATGTAGCTTTTAGTGTCTTAACTCTTTTTTGAGCCTGATGCTTTACAAGTCTAGGACCCTTTGTAGACCTCTTCTTTAAGCTGCCTATCCTAGAGGTCATTCTGGTACAGCAGTCATCATCTATTTATGTTATAGGCTGGGCCGCAGGCACCAAACTGGGAGAGTGACCACAGAAACCTGATGAGATAACTTGAACCAAAACAGAAACTCTGCCCTTTTGACTAGAGCTTTTCGGAGCTGGAATTGAAAGGGGCAGGGTAATCTCAGAAACCCATTGGTCATTATGGGAACACTGAATCCCAAACAAGACTGTGGGCTAACGAGGCTCAGGCGACAACATGAAAGCCAGTGAAGAGACTGGGAATATGGGCAACTGTGTCAGCTTCTAAGTTTGTTTGTTTGGAGTGTGATGTTTATGTGAGTTGGGAGTGGGATAGTGGACAACTAACTAATTTTTAACATACTGACTGCCTGACACACAGAATGCCTGGATAGCCAGGCAAAGTAGCCCCTCCAGGTGGGAGAATCAATATAACCTGAGGTGGTGCGGCGTGCTGGGGGAATTGGAGGCTGTGGAAATGAGACGACGAGCTGATATGCTGCTCTTGCCTATTCCATTCCATACTGGCTCTTTGTTGGTTTTAGATGAGTTATAAACAGATCCAATCAGCCAGTTCTGGTCCCTTTTAGACTTCAGACCTTCTTAGAGCCAAGGCATTAATTTTTCTCCCTGATGTTTTATTATGAAAGTTTTCAAACATTCTATGAAATTGAAATATTTTCCAACCTAGATTCTAACAGTAACATTTTTCTTTTACTTGTTTTATTAATCTCTGTCCACCTATTTAGCCTTTTATCCACCTACTAATACATCTTAATTTTTGATTATTCATTGATAAAAGTAATTGTAGACATTGGTACATTTTCCTTTAAGTGCTTCAGCATTCATATCACTAACAAGAGTTCAATATTTTTTACATTTTTTTCTTCTGAGGTAAATTTTACATATAATAAATACACAAATATTTAGTATCCATATGCTGGGTTTTGACAAGTGAATACCCTTATATAATTCAAATCCTATCAAGGTGTAAAACATTGTCATCATCCCTGTAAATTCCCTTTACCCTTTACCAGTCAATTCCTGCTCCAACCCTCAGAGGCTACAGCTGGCTGTTCTGTTTTGTTTTGTTTTTTTTTTCCTATCATAATTTGAAGACATCGGCTTATACTAGTTAGGGTCATTAATGAGCCCTTACATAATATTTCTTAGTAATTATCTGTTCTTCTGATGATTCAAATAAAAACTCTGTTTCTAGAATTAAAAATCAATCAAAACTTGAAAGAAAGAACTTGATACAGTGTCTTCTTCATAATAAATTTCCCCAGTTAGGGCCTAGTGTTGTGTTATCTAACTCACATTTCCACAGGGTGCACCAGATAAAGAATAAAAATAGGATCAAGGTCACTTTAACAGAAACAAAACAAATACTATTTCTGTGGTTATTCCCTCCTCTCTATTCCTCCTCCCCCACTGCCTAGGGGAGGTCGTTCTGGCCTCTTTTTATCAGTGCTTTTAAGAAGTCTTCATGCATGCCATATATAATCTTGCTAAATTGAACAAAATCATACCTCTCTGAACACTAGGTTGTTACTCTTACTTGGGTTGAACTGGTACTCCTAAAGTCTCTGCTAACCTAAAGATGTATTTCCCAGGAGCATGCTTGGCCTTTTAAAGAAATAGACTTTTGGTGGCTAAATCTCACTTGTCTTCTAGATATGTATATACTCAGACGTGTTTGAATTTTCTGTGAGTTCATGGCTTAGCTTCATTCTTGGTGTCTGTTGCTATAATTACAAATAACATCCTTGAAAGTTAAGTCACTGATAAAGGCCACACTTTTTTTCTAGCTGTTACTCTAATACAATGGAAAACACTTTATGTTTTATGTTGGCCTTCAGCTTTCATACATTCCTTTTTATGTATCAAAGTGAAGATTTTAATAGATTAACATTGACACAAGAGAACTACCTCCTGTACCTTGAATTTGGACTCTTCTACACCATCTTCTCAGCAAAGATTTAGAAACAGTACAGCCAAAAATTTAGCTTCACCTGTCTTCTTGGCTTTGTCCAACAGCAGTGTTTATTTAATACTTGGATATTATACTATATTTTATCCTTATTTAAAAAACAAATTCACAATAGAAAAAAGAATGGGCTCGGTAAGAAACAAGGGCCTAAGTATCTTAATTTAGGACAAAGATTAAAATAAACTCATTAAATAATTTGAAAGCAGTGGCTTGTCAATGTCAACCAAAGGTTCATTAGATTTAAAGGTGTTTGTCTTCATGTTGAGATATATTTTATAAAGAAGAAAGAACATATGTGGGATACTTTACAAATATACCATCAAATATTGAGATTAAAAGGTAAAGAAAAATGAGAGGTTTTATAGCATTTTGTAGCTCTTTGAGAAGCTAACCCAATGTCAAAATAATTTATCATAATGCAATTTCCTATTACTATTTATCAAAGTTAATAATGACAACATATCATGTGATTATTTATCCAGTGTAGATTTATCCCAATACACGATAGTCTCCCTAGGGTTTTTTTCCCCTTCTTTAAACTATTTCATGAGAACCTAGAAAAATGAGTAGCCTTTACAAGGGTTCAATAAATGTGTTGAATGAATTAACAAATTTGTGTGAATATTCCTATAGAAAAGCTACAGGTTGTTAGGTTGAAATATATGCACATTTTAAATATTGATAGGTACAGCCAAATTGCTCTCCAAAAAGCATAAATCCCATTCTTGAGGTAGTAGGAAAATCTAAAAAGGATATAGGTTTATTATTCTCATGTGAAGAAATTAATATGCTTTTAAAAAGCCTGTATTGTTTAAAATGTTCAGGTAGAGAAGTATGTGATATTGAAAAACTGTTTTAAGATTTTGAAATTGTTGCATCTTATAGATTGATGGTGTGGTTATGCTGAGGTAACATAGAAAACAAACCTGCATATGTAGATGTTGGCTAGGTGGAGTATAGGAAATGTATTTTAGGGAGAGGGAAGAGCAAGTGCAAATACATGAGATACAAACAAATATTCAAATATTCAACAATTGAGATGAGATTAAGTACAACATCCATACCCTGAATGATAATATGAAGTCATTTATAAGAAATTAGGCGGTTCTGTAGGTACTGACACAGAAAGATACTTCTTTAAGGAGAAAACACAAGTGATAAGTGGGGATTTTTTGAAACAAATACTGTGTGTGTGTGTGTGTGTGTGTGTGTGTGTGTGTGTGTGTGCTAGACATGTTTGTATCTGTTCACAGAGATAAAGTGTCTGGGGGGGTACAAACCAAATTGTTAACTCTGTTATTCCTGGGGAAGTGAGTGGGTTGAGGTTGTGATACAGAGATATTTTTATTTAATATACTTAGGTTTTAATTGAGTTTTTTAACAGCCAAACTGTATACATTTTTGTACCGAATTTTTTTTTTAAAGAAAAAGAACCTGTTATGTGGAAACATGGTTCGTTGCTCCTAAAATGCATTTGCTAATAAATATGCAGGAAGAATTAGGATATTTCTTGTAGCAATTCTTTACTAATCTTTTACAAAATAGGCTAGGTTAGATTAGTGATTTTCTAGCATTTTTAAAGCTAGGGAGTCTATTGTTTAAACTCAATCCTAGGCAGAATTCTTGTATGTGAAAATGATGAAATCAGAGTCAGTTGGTGGAACCTGGGAGTGAGGGGCCTCTGTCGGTGTTCCCCTCCCCTTATAATCTTTTGACAGACCCTAGGGCTTGCTGAACACAGTTTGAAATACACTGTTCTCTTCCCGGGATGCTTTTGATTTAGTCCTTTCTGAAGGTCAGAGGGATATACCTGCTCTGTGATTCTAAAGCACAGAGAATAAAGAATGCCTACAGGTAACCCCAGAATTCTCTCTTGCCTTGCAGAAAACACGTTTAGAGCAGGAGATATTCATGTCATGTAAGATAGTTCCAGATGTACAATAGAAGAGACAGTTTTTATTTCGCATTTCTTGGCTTTGGAGTCTTATAATCTTCATAAAATCCAAACTTTATGATCTATGCCCTCTTTATAGCCAACAAAGTGACTAGAACAGTTGTTAAACTAACAAGTATAGCTTCTCTACATGTCTGGCTTCTCTGCCAATCTTAAACATAATGAAATAAACAGCTTGAAAAGGGAAGACGTTATTTTGTATTTGTCTAAGAATATCCCTCTTTCACATCCAGGCAACTGAACAAAGAAATTAAAAAGCATAAATAGTATTTAGTAGTGAAATTTAAACCAGTTTTTGAGAGAATTATTCTTCTTTTGGGATGTGTACATAACTTTATATTTAGTGTTTCATGCCTAACATTTGATTTCTGGGCTTAGTATTGGAAACAAAATTTCTTAATGCTGTATATTGTTATGCTAGTTTGTTAATAAAAGTTATTTTGATCTAAACATGCTAGTGTGTTTACAATAATAGAGAAGGTATATTATCATTATTCACATAGACCCTAGTTTTTGTTCAGTGGGTTAAACGGTTTGATTTATTTTAATTTAAAATTTGTGTGTGTGTGTGTGTGTGTGTGTGTGTGTGTGTGTGACTCTATAGTAGAGAAGAAGAAAACAGCTATAAGATGAAAAAAAAAAATCTCTTTTCCCCACAAGGTGGTACTGTGGTTCTTTTACTCTTGCAAAAATCTAAGCACAGAATTGCTATTTCTCTACTTGTCTTCCTTCCCCCAACATTTTACAGGTGATCTACAATTAGATTCTAATAAAAATGAGAAATAATTTCAAAGGAAACTTGATACTTTTAAGTTTGAGGTAAATGGCAAGCAACTAAAAATTCTCTAGCCTTCTTTAAAAGAGTTTCCCTCTAGCTCTTTGCTTCTTTTTAAAAAGTTCATATACAAACTTTGGTTATACTTTATGGTATTTTATTTGTACTCTTTATACTATATATCCTATGATAGTGTATATAGTAGCAGTTTTTGTTATTATAAAAAGCATTATCAGACATCTTTAAAATGTTTCAATAAATGAGCATAAATGCAACTCATTTTTAGGCAATTTGATTTTCTCTCTCCCCAATATCAATAAAGAAGATAGCTTAAAAAAAAAAGATAAAACGCTTGAGTAGATATTATGCTATTTCTTTTTACACTTTCAGCTTATTTGAAGATTAAAAACTATGTTTATATGTCAATATGGAACATCATTTATGTTTGTTTTTCTCTAGTAAGAAATCAAGGCAAGTCGTTGCAGACTGGCTTCCGGCCTCAACTTCCTGGTGCTGCACTATGGTACCTTGTGACATTTGTTGAGCCCTTGCATAGATTTCTTTCTGGGCCTGGTAGAGGGGACACAATGACAAAGATGCCACAGCGGCCCTTGCCCTCAGGGCAGCGGTGGTCTCAGGGGTCCTGCGTAGTAATTAAGTGGGGCGAGAGAACATGTATCTTGAGAATGCATTTACGTAGAAAGCAGAGCTCTTCCTAGACTGTCCGATTCTTTGGGGTGGCCGGGGGAGGGGACTGATGGAGATTATGCTGATTTGCTTTGGGAATCTCAGAGTCTGGGAAATGGAAACAAATCTTTGATGAATTTGTTGGCTACAGTAATGAACATGGGAGGAAAAGAAAGGAGAAAAGGGACTCTGCGAGATATTGGGGAGACCAAACCAAGGGAAAAAAAAACAGGATCAAAAATGATAGTAAACTCCAGGGAAGAGAAAAGGCAGGACAGAAAAGAAGAGGAAGAAGCAGAATAGAACAGGGCAGGACACTAGGAGCCGGAGGCTGGGCATCCGGCCTCTCATTTCATTCCACAGGGAGCCCGCGGAGAAGGCGTCTTCGGTCCTGTTTTACGGGTGGGAAACATCATCCTCAAGAGGTTAGATAACCGCTCAAGGTCACCGAGCTAAGTAGCAGAGCCAGGATTCTCACCCCCCCTCGACCCGGATCCAAGGTCTGGTCGGATCGTGCCAGCCGCCCAGGGAAAGGGTGCGCAGGAGGGGCCGGGCTGGAGTCGCAGCTCCAGGAGCGCTCAGTTGAGGCGGCCAAGCTGCGATCAGTTATTACCTACCCAAGCAAGGGGGTCTCTAGACATCCTCTCCACAGCGGGAGTCTGGGCAGAGAGGCGAGGGCGAGCGGCACTGGGCTCCGGCCAAGGGAGAGTCTCCACGTCCCTGCGCTCCCGGTCGCATCCAGCCTCTTCCGGGCTCCGCACTTGTATCTCCAAACCCACGCCAACGTGGGTGCCCCTCTGTTCGCCTCTCCCGGCCAGCAAGCACCTCCAGACCCACACAGCCCCACTAACGCGCCCTGGGGGCTGCGGGCGTGCGGGCGCTGCATGGGGTGGGTGTAAAGTTAACCAGACGCCTCAGGCAGGGCTCAGAGGACAGTGTTTCCCGGCCCCTGGGGTCGAGCTCGGCGGTGGAGCCTAGCTGCCAATGAGACCGGACTCAGACATAGGGAAGCCGAGGATATTTACTAACCTAACTGTAACTTACATGAATATACACAAGTACGTAAGAGTAGAGAGGTGTGCACCCTCGGGGTAAAAACAAGAGAGTCACGGGGAATAATACCCAGTTTGTATTGTAAATCAGTGCAGTTTGATGTTATGAGCACTCCATTCGACGAATAGCTCCTGCCAATTCTTAGTGATTATTTAATGATTATTAATTGACAAGACACCTTTCACCTGAAAAATGGCTTGTCTGCATTGTCTTTCTTCGCAGAGAACTGCGAATTAAAGTTTCTTTGTTAGGGAGAACAAAGAAGAATCCAAATTATTTTAAGGAGGCTTTAGCATTTGACTTGGGAAGCCGTTTTGCTAAAAGATCAACCTTCGCTCTTTGATTCGCCCCCTCTCTGTCACAGCCTCAGTGTGGGGTTGTCTTTGCAACAAGGCTAATGCTCCCAGCTGGTTTGGAGCCCCTGTCTTTCAGAATTTAGCAGTTTAGAAGTAAGAGATTTAGAAGCCTCCTACCACATACAATCTCACTTTCACATCGTAGGTAAAAAAGGCCTGGAAAAGTTAAGGGTATCTTGCAAGTTTGTGCCAAACAAAGCATGGGACCGACACCCGCCCTTGTGCTCTTCTTGTTCTTTGGAGTGGTGGCCACCTGCTCCCACTTCCTCCCTCACTTGGCCCCCGTT
This sequence comes from Suricata suricatta, assembly GCF_006229205.1. NCBI lineage: Eukaryota > Metazoa > Chordata > Mammalia > Carnivora > Herpestidae > Suricata > Suricata suricatta. The sequence continues at coordinate 77,890,881 of NC_043706.1, forward strand.
CTCTGCGCATCTTCCCTCTTGGGAGCCCAGTAAAAACTCCCTTCTTGAAAGTTTGTCAAGAAGGCAGTGTCTTCTTCCTTTTCATCTTAAAAATTATTTTCTTTTGCTGTCAGACTCATTCTGACATAGATCAGGGGTGGAAAAGTGTGTGGTATAGAATAGAGTCATTAGTAAATCCATCTCGTTTTTTGTTTCATTTGACAGCAACACATTAAATTAATCCCTGTCCAAAAGAATCACATTAAGGGAGCTGTCAATGCTAATCCCCAGCTCATTGTTGCTACCTAGCTCAGGGTTGACTTTAATAGGTCGTGCTGACATTTGCTTCTTGAGAGGCACATCGGTGACTTCATCCAGACCCAAATCTGTTCTCATCAAAAAATGGAAGCACTGGCAAGTTTTTACAGTCCCTGAATTCTCTGAGTTTCTAGCGTGGGGTTTGGGCTCTTGTTGGAAACACTGATTTACATTTAGCTTTTAACAATGAAAAAAAGATAAGGTAGAATCCTCTTTGAGAAAAACAAAAAGCTGATTAAAAAATTAAAGTTAGAATATTATTGTTCTTATTCTTATTTGTAGCATCCTGTATTACCTACTACTGCTTTCTATAGATCTGATTGTATACAAACCAGATTTAAGATGAAAAACAAATGAGAAAAAATAAAATGGTTGTGAGAAGAATAGACTGCATAGACTAATGAAAAGGGGAGAAGAAGCAAGTATGAGAAAACCTGGAAATATATGAGACCTTTAGAAAAGCTAGAGAAAAAAAATGGAATTTGCTGGCAAGGAAAAGTAACATTTAAGCAAAAATTTGGATAGAAAGAATTTGGCCAGTATAGAAACTAGGAAAAACTACATTACAAAATGATCAAAACATTCCTTTAACCATCATTCAGAAACTATGATTATAAAATGTTTTCTTTAAATGTTATCACTCTGCCTCTCAATCCTGTGTTTTCCACACCTTCCCCCAACCCCTACACACTGATATGGATTATCCAGCTTTGTGCTTATGACATTTATGGATTCCTGATCTGACAATCATATATTAGCCTTTGTCTGGGCAGCTAAGAAAAAGCAGAGGACTGATCCAATCTTAAATCATTTAACCTGTTCTTAAAATATGCCTCTCACCTGGTTATGCTTATTTTTGTGGGTATTTGGCAACATTTTGAAGATGAAGTAGGCACTAAAAATTGAGAAGTGGGCATCCATTATTTAAAAACATATTGAATGAAATATACAAATACTACAGATTTGCTATATCCATATATGCCAGAAAGTAACTATATATATTCTGTTTTTACTAATTGAGTCATACTTTATTCATATTGCAAAGTGATACTATTAATCTTTTTGTCAGGTGAAAACTCACATCTGCCTCAATTTTTTCCCCTGGAAATCTGTATTTTCAAGTAAACATTCCACAGTTAAAATTCTTACTTTCAGGATTTTAGTTATTTTACATTTATTTTTTTATTATAGTTTTCAACTCCTTTTGCTCTCTTTATCTCCTCAGAATTACCTCTGGACATAATCATGTAAAAATTACTTTTCTATAATCTCTGTAAAATAAAAAACTATCTGTTGAAGGCAATTTCATTTATTTGGATGATTGAACAACTGAGGTTAATTCTCAGAAAATGGACTGGGGTTTTTGTGGTCCACATAATAAGACTACAAAGGATCAGTAGGAAAAGAACTATGCATGCCTTCAACTATCTCCAGACAAGTGCCAGGAGTATGATGAATAAGAACTTAGGTTCATATTGCATCAGCAGTCTAAGACCTAGTTGACATTTTAGAAATTGGTGGGTTAGAACAGACATGAATGGAATGCTAAAACTCCAGGTACTCCAATGGTTTGTACTCAGCACAATCAATGTCTTGTATGTAGTAGGCATTCAGTGGACAATTTTTCATCAGTAATGAATGTTTGTGTAACACATACATGGAGGAAGGAGTGCAAGACAGCAACAATACAGATAGGAAACAGAAAGGAGAAGGCCGGAAAGGGAGGCAGAGTAGGACCTTGTTAGTTGTTGAAGTGGGCATAATCAGTGGTGCTTTGCTGGGTTGCAATGACCAAGGAACTTGCTCTGGAATTAAAGCAGAAAGGTAAAGCCAGTAGGCAATAATGCAGTAGAGCTATGAGTACTTATCCTCCGGAAATGTATCCATATGCCCAGTTCACTGTATTCATGCTCAGAAAAGATCTTTGCCTTCAAGGAATGTGGATATCAAAGGAAAAACATATGCTTTTGAATTTAGATAATTTATAATGTGTAATGGTGTATCAGGAAATGACTTTCAAGGATTGTGAACTTCTGTGTGCACCTCATGGTTCGGCGCAACCGGAAAGAGCTCCTCCCTTTCTTCTCTGCTGTGATGCTCTGCTGACAAACCCTTGGTGGCAGATCCCAAGGCCACTTCTGGAGGCTGGGGTGGGACCTGGGAGATGGGAAACGTTTTAGTAGAGTGAACCCCCAGTCACTCTCTGGAGTCTAAGACCATATCCTAATCCCCCTTCCCATTCATCAGTCCTCCTACTGTTTACCAGTCTAAGGGTTGGTCTGACTGCTTTCCTTCTCCACATCTGTCTCCTATCGTTTTCGTGTAGGCTTTCCTTCATTCTGTGGTGGAATAGAGCCCCGATTCACTGCTTTTGCCCTATCACCCATCTGGCCTTGAGGTAAACACATCATTAAAAAAATATTTTTGAAAAGGATTGTTTTAATGGTAATCATGGGAAAGGAGGGGACAAATAGAGGTATAAGGGTATCCCCTCTTTTCCTTTTTTTTATACAACTAGATTCTTATGGAACCAAAATATATGTGGAAGGACCTAAATAGAGGGTAAACTTCAGATTTCACATTCGTTATTTGTCACAGGAGTTGGAGTAGATGTCGAGGAATGCACAAGGCTTCTGAAAGGATGGTGAGGATTTGCAGTGGGGTATGGGCACTGCTGGCAGTGTCACACCTTGGACTGGGTGGGGTAAGGACAGGGAAGAGAAAGTCAGTTCTGGGACTTTACTCTCCACATAACTCTCCTCACTTTCTACTGCTTCTGAACACAGGCTTCCTAGTGCCCATCTCCCCTGTCTCCCCCAGTCTAGGACAGCAGGGCACAGCAGGGTGAGAAGTCAGACATACAAGATTGTTTCTAAGTGTTGATAATTTTCTCTGAGCTCTTGATGGCCTCTCATTACTGACCTGTGGCAAGTTTCCACGATATTGTTTTCTGGGTTAGTAGACCAGGCTATGGAATATAAAGAAGACCCAAGGGAAGAAAGGGATGGATAGGAACTTATATACTTTTAGTTTTTGTTCTATTGCTTCTAAGCCTTTGGAAAAGACTGTAACTGAAAACTACAACCCATTTTCAAACTTAAATTATATCTGTGCAATTTAGGTAGAAAGCCCCTGGGTAGATATGGTACCTTTTTTTCTGTGCCTGCCAGGGTACCAAGCATATTGAAGGCATTTAACAAATAATGATAATAATTTAAAGCAATGGGAGCATTGGGTGTATAGGGAGATAAGAAACTGGAAGACTGGGGCCCACTAATAATTAATAATGTCTCAGGAGGTGGTCCTACTGTTTTTGGATTTTAAATCCCCTTGTTCAATTTCTTGCTGGAGTGAATTCCACACACAAAAAAAGAATAATCTTTAATTTGATACTTAGTCACTTCAGTGTCCTGTGCTGAGCTACCTAAGATTGCACATTCTTATGAAAATATATGCATTCATAATCAGTCTGATTTGTTGCTCCCCAGGGCTTCTAAATGCAAAAGCGAGAGATCATATATTCAGATATGTGTCTTCAAAGTCATAGGATCATCTGAGAAGTTCACACTTCTCATTTTTTACTTTATATTCTTGGAATTGAAAGGAAAACAACACCATGAAAACTTCTAATTAAATACATAATGAAACAAGGCCCAGCACCCGTGAGTTAAGGCTTCAGCAGGAACCAATTCTTGTCCTTTTATGTGATAGGCTGAATTGACAGACATTGTCATAAAATGACAGGATAACTAGAGTATGCTTTTGATTAAGGTTTGATTACCAATTATTTTGCTGCTCCTTTTGCTTACATGCTGAAGATGTGGAGTCTGCATTTATTTACATGGTTGAAATATTCAGAGACCATAGGGAAGGCTACCCCCCCAAGGAAAGATGGGAAAGAATGCAAAGCATGTTTTATGTGTCCATCCCTTCTTCCAGTGTGTTCTTTTTCTTATGTCTAGTCCACCCTATAGCACCTGCCTCAGTTTGGGTTTAGACTTTCATTCTCTTCTGAGTCAAAGCTTATTATCCTTTGCTTTTCCGAACTGACTCCATTTCATTTTAGATTCTGCTTTCATCATATTCTTGAATCCTTCCTCTCCTCTATATCCTCTTTGCCACAATCTTATTTTGAGACTGTACCATCTCTTACCTGAATTACTGCAATAGCTTCTTGAATAGTACATTCACTCTGGTGTTCTTCTGGTCCATCTTTCACCTGCTGTTAGAGTTTTTGTTTCATTTTTTTCTTTTTCTTCTTTTTCAGAGAAAGAACAAGGAATCTCTAATGTTAATTTATTTTTGAGAGAGAGACAGACAGAGTGTGAACAGGTGAGAGGCAGAGAGAGAGAGGGAGACACAGAATCCCAGTGCGGGGCTCAAACCCACGGACCATTGTAAGATCATGACCTGAGCTGAACTCAGAGACTTAATCTACTGAGCCATCCAGAGGCCCTGGATCTTTTTCCTTAAAACACAGGTCTGCTTTTGTCTCTCCTATGGTTAAAATTTTTGGCTCCTTGGGACACCTGGGTGGCTAAGTCAGTTGAGCATCTTACTATTGATTTCAGTTTGGTCATGATCCCAGGGTCATGGGATTGAGCTCTGCATCAGGCTCTGTGGTGAGCGTGGAGCCTGCTTAAGATTCTCTCTCCCTCTCTGTCTCTCCCCCGCTAATGCTCTCTTTGACTCTCTAAAAATTTTTTTTGACACCCCACTCATTAGCTCTCAGACAAAAATCATACTCTTTAGCAGAGTATAAAAGGAACTTTGTCATCTGGTCCCTGGCTGTCTTCCCAGCATCAGCAGTTGCTACCTGACCATGGATCTTTGTACATGTGTCTTTATAAGGGTGATTTTGCTCCATCCACACCTTTGAACATGACAGTCTGTCTGCTTGGATTGTATTTTCCCCTTTGTTTCTCTGAACAATGCCTGCTTTTCCTTCAAGGCTCACCTTGAAATTACCTTATTGTATTGAAGATGGCAATTATTTCCTCCTTATTCCCACATTTCCTTTTAGGAGAATCTGTCCTTGGACTGGGGTAGGATGAAGTAAGATTATCTTTCCAAGAATTGATATGGGAATAAACAGAGTGAATTCATTGGCTATGTATGTTGGATAAGTAAGATCTTAGGGTCTCAAGGGTTGATATAGTCATATGTACAAGCCAAGAAAGCTGATCTATGGCAAAAGGTAGGTAAATGGGGCAAATTGCAGGAAAAACCATATATGAAAGATACACTAAGAAAGAGAACAACAGTGGATTCTCATTAGTTTTTCGGCTCTTATCAGGGTCCCTCTTGAGACTGCATTTGCCTTTTAGAGACTCTCAGCTATTTATGCTAATATATTCTTTATTTAACTTGTCCAGCTGAGTTTCTGTTTTTTGTTATAAAATGATTCCTTATTAAGACTGACCTAATATATGCAATAAAATGATTGCATCCATATCCATCTTCTCCACCAGACAGTAAACTCCCTGCCAGTAGGGACACTGTTTTGTTTCTCTTGAGATTCCCAGCAATTAGTCTAGCTGTGGTAGATTGACAATATATGTTTGAATGAATGAATACTAACCTCATTTTTTCACTGCCTTTTCTACAAAGAGCTTATAAAATTACAAAGTTGGTGTTGCTATCATAGTGAATGATAAAGTGTTAGGTTTTCTAGTAACATATTGTATTTTATTAAGGGTTTTCGAGAATCAATCCTTCGAGGTACAGGAAAAGCCATAAAAGTGGGAATTTATCAGTATTGGATTTCATGGGGAGGTATTTGGGACACTTTCAATGTCTGAAATCATAACATACCTTTGTTCAGGGCCAGCGGCAAGAAGGCCTTTGTAGGGCCAACAGCAGGAGGAACTGCTTGAGGGACAGAAGGACACCTTTCCTGCAGGGACAGATGAAGTAGGAATCAGGAGTGGGACCTTACTTCCCAGAACTGCTTTTAATTCCTTCCAAATGGTTTCCTCTAAATACAGATCGTCCAGGAAGAACAGAAAGTAGTCCTAAAGGAACCTTTCAAAATACTGAGTTTCTTGAGGTTATATCACAATGTGGAAAGTTCACTTTGTGAATCACTATATTGTTCTTTAAATATTGTTATTTCTGATAATACATTCTCTTACACGTTCCTTGTTGGTATTACTGATCAAATGACACTTAGCAGACATCAAATAAGCAATTTTCTATGGCATAAATTAAAGACAATGTCATATTATAGCTGAGACCTCCCTATAGGAAAATCAAATGTGATGGATCATTGAAATTAGCCTGACATGAATGTTTCCCTCTCCCAAATTTAACGTTACAAGATTTTTAGGTCATATGATTCTTGATCTCTCGTTTTAATTGTGAGGTGTACATTTTTACCTTCTTTTCTTCCTAATCTACAGTAGTAATAAGTCTTCCCTTTCTTTGGCCACATCAAAACTCTTCTTCTTAGTTTTTTTGTTTTTGTTTTGTTGTTGTTGTTGGCGGTGGTGGTGGTGGTTGATCCAGAGCAGTGAAACTGTCATCCTCATTAACCGGCATTTCTCTTGGTGCAGATACCTTTGAGAACATCAGCATTCATCAGACCAAAGCCTATTTTAGGCAAGGCCTCTTCTAGACAAAACTTTAAACAAAGAATTCATCTTTTCTCTTTTTTTCTTTTTGAAAAAAAATTTTAATATTTATTTATTTTTGAGAGAGAGAGAAAGAGAGAAAGCACAAGTGGGGGAGGGGCACCGAGAGGGGGGACAGAAGATCCGAGTAGCCTCTGTGCTGACAGTAGAGAGCCCGATATGTGGCTCAAACTCAGGAACCTTGAAATCTTGACCTGAGCCAAAGTCGGATGCTTAACCGACTAAACCACACAGGGACCCCAAACAGGGAATTCATCTTTCTTAATGCTATTCTGGTAAATGTGCCAGCTTTATTTGAGGACTTGATAAATCCTATGTGTGGGTTAAGGTGATGTTCCTTTTAACATTAAATGTAATTATAATAGGGTAGAGGTGCAATGTAGGCATGTTGTTGGGTAAACACATAATTTTATGGGTGCTTAACAAATTCTGTGCTTACTCCTCCCCAGTAAAAATGTTTCTCAGCTTCAGTAAAACATATATGCACTATCCTCTAGAGAATCTAAGAACATAAATGGAAGTTAAACAGCTGGACACAATGCCAATGTTTTAAAATATAGCTAGGAATCAAAGTTAGAAAGCAAAAAGACCTCTTTAGCTTCAAAGGTAGCCAATTAAGTTGCAAACACTATTGATAATAGTTGCTTTATTCAGAGCCTTATTATATAAAACACCATGCTGTCTTTAAACTGAAGAGGTTGCCGTGCAGTCGTCTCCATAATCCATAATTGAAAGAATCATAAATGTAACAATTATTTCCCTCTATGATTGCTTTCACAATTTCTTGTTCTCTGCAGGATCCTTGTGTTTTTTTTTTCTTTCAGCTCATTGCAGCAATCAAGCAATTGGCGATATGTACAGAATGACAATATCAGTCTGTACACATTAAATATGTGATTCATATTTATGATTAAATTTTGCATGTCTGAGGAATATGAAAATCTCTATTTTTTTATAATTGTGAACTATGTTTATGTAGTCAGTCAACTTTTTAAGTAAGTAGTATTGACTGCAACATTATTTTATAAGTAATATCTAGTTGGCCTAAGTTTTACAAGTTTTTATCAATGGCTTATAATAAAACAATGTGATTAAAGATCAACATAAATAGCATAAAATTCAAATGGAAAAGCTACTCTGAATGATGGGAAAGAGATAAGAAATAAAAGCAATTCCATATGTTGTATTTTAATCTAATCTTAAAAAGTCCTGTCATCCTCCAGAAGATATTTCTAGCTTTAAGTACTTTACCATGTTGGTAATGAACGAAATGAAGATGTTATTACTTCTCAGGTTTGATATTGTCATTCTGTACATATCCCCAGTCATGCAGTGACAGACAATGCTTACAAATTTATTAATCAAATCAGTTGATATCAGTTACAAATCAGACAAATTATTTTGTTAGTTTAGGAGTGATTGCTCACCAGGCTTGGCTTGGAGACCAGCCAGCTTCTGTAAGGACCCTGATTGAACGGTTGAGTTTAACGAGAGAGGTTAAGCTCTCTTTGTCCCTTCTCACTTCCCATTCCGTCTCCTGTCTAGTGGGAGAAGAGGGAGTGAGACCACACGAGGAAGAGGAGAGGCAAAGTGAAAGGGGAAGGAGAGCAGCTCCAGAGAGTTTCTCATGCGTTTTGAACAAGTGAAGTGAAAGTAGCTCTCCACATGTAAGTTCAAACTCTTCTATGAAAAAAGAAAAAAGGCATCAAATATGTCATCTTAAAGCTAATAGCACTTTATAATATTTTAGACTTTATTTATAAAACATTTAACTATTTCTTTCCATGTATAACCCATCTATTTTAATGAAAACCCCTGCATTTTACTTAACTTCATAGGTCATCTAATTCATTCTCCTACTCATACAGGAGAACTGAGTATTCTATATTATAATTAAGGTGGTTACATACTTTATTGTCCAGACCTGGACACTGAAAATAAAAGAGATTGCTATTAATAATTACCTCAGCAATATCAAACCTGAGAAGTAATAACATCTTCATTTAGTTCATTACCAACATGGTAAAGTACTTAAAGCCAGAAATATCTTCTGGAGGATGACAGGACTTTTTAAGATTAGATCAAAATACAACATATGGAATTGCTTTTATATCCCCAGATATAAACTGGGGATCTAGGACTTATGAGCACTTTGATTATAAAAAATAGAAGCTAAGACTACCAGATGGTTGAGTCATTAAGATTAATTTAGTTGTTTTAATTGTTTTGCCTTTATAATGGAGGAAAAAGTCAAATTAGCTATTCTAATAATAGCTAACATATTTTGATCAATTATTATTTATCAAGCAATATTGAGTATTGTATTTATAAAAACATGGCTAGCCCTCATAATAACTCCATGAAGTTGCTACTTTCATACCTATTTCATAGATAAGGAACCTGAGGTCTAGAGAGGTTAAATTACTTGTCCCAAGTCACAAAGAGTACTAAAGGAGGTGGGATTCAAATCTAGTTATTTTGGCTCTATAGTTTATGTCTCAACCGTCACCTTATTTTGCCTCTCATGCATCCAGCATTGATGGTTGTGGAGGCAGGTCTTAAAAAGTAGTAATATTTGATGGGCTGGGAAGATCTCAGAGGTTCGCAATCCTAGGGGCCATAAAAAATTGGAGGCCCAAGGTAGGAGTTTGTGAAGTGGATGCCTAGGGACCAATAAAAGTTTCTGGTATTATAAATGAGAAATTATAGAATGAGACTGCAGTTCTGGATGACCCTTGCTGTGCTTCTTAAGGTGTGGATCTTACATGTGCTTCAAGGAAGCAGGAATGATAACCACATGGTGAACTCACCAGGGCAAGCAGAGGCAAAAGAAACATCTGACATAGGTGAGGAATGAAGGTAGGGATGGAGATTCCTGACCATTCATTTGGGCTACATGTGAGCTATATACATAACCTTGGCTTCAGTTTTTGTTGACTGAAGGGCAACTTGCTCTTACTTGCAGGAAACAAAAGAATGAAAGAAAGCTGGTGGAAAAAGGGACAAAGGGATGTTTTTAGTTGATGTGCTGAGACTCCTGGGCTCTAATCCTGGCTATCACTAAACTGCTGGAGACCAAACAGAAGTTCTACAATGCTGAGTTTGTGCTGAGAAATCACAGAGAAACCAATGGATCCATTACTCTTTGCTTTCCAGTTCTCTGTGTAGTAGGAAATTATGAGATTCAAGCACTGGGCACAATATACTTCCAGTTCTAATGTGGGTTGTGCTGCTCTTTTAGGCAATTATTTTCATCCTTATCAACCAAAATATCTCTGGTTCTAATCATTTATCATCATATTGATTTTAGTGCAAACATATACTTATTACATATTCTTTTAATCCCCTTGATGGATTGTTTCTAAGTTTTCCTTTAAGAATATAAAATACATTCATTCACCTCTTTTATTGATAATTTACTTACCTGGTCTCTGTTGTTTGTATTCATTAAACTGCCAAACTTAATCTTGATTGTGTTGGTCATTCTTATTGAGGATCGTTTTGTTGAATCATGATACCATGAAGAGAAAATCATTCTTGTCTTCAAAGTATAAGAGCCCCAAAGCAAAACAAAACAAAAACAAAAACAAAAGATGAGTAATGTAATCAAAAGTAACATAAACAGGGGCAGATGATAATACTAATGGCTTATATGAACTCTCAGTGGTTATAGTTTAAAAGGGCACTCACCAGATATTTTCTCTTATCCTAATCTGTTTGTATATCATTGAGTATTTTTGCAAAATGGTCAAGTACAATGTAAAAATCTTAAATTTTTTAAAATGTTTTTTTAATTTATTTTTGAGAGACAGAGAAAGACAGCACAGCGCGAGCATGGGAGAGTAAGAGAAAGAGGGAGACACAGAATCCAAAGCAGGCTCCAGGCTCTGAGCCAGCTGTCAGCACAGAGCCCAATGCTGGGCTTTAACCCACGAACTGTGAGATCATGACCTGAGCCAAAGTGGGACGCTTAACCGACTGAGCCACCCAGACGCCTCAATGATAAAAATCTTAAAGAAAAAATTATAATATCTTTAAAAAGCTAAATAAAATCTTGAATTTTAAATTATATTTATAAGATGCCTGCATATTTTTTCCATGTGTATTATTTTAAAAAGCCATCTAGTTTTAAAGTAGAAGAGAGATCAGAGGTTATCTAACTCAGCCTCCTTTATAGGGTGAGCAACTGAGGATCAAAATCTTCTATGTCTTGCTGAAGTTCACTTGGGAGCACAAACAGAAACAGAATCTCTTAGGGTCTGTAGCCCTTTTAATACTTTTGTATTTGCTTAAAATTAAAAAACTAAAATCAAAACTATAATCATATATTACAGAATGTACTCTATAAAGCTAATACTGAAAGATAAAGACAGAAATCTAATTCAGGAAAATGTAATTTTTTCTCTAACAAAGTAACACATTCCTGTGTGCCAAAATCAGCAAACTGCATAAGTAATTCTAAATACTAATCTTGCTTTTGTCATTGTCTTTGTGTAGTTTTTGGTAGGGCAGTTCACCTCAGTGACAGTTACCCCATGTATAAAATAGGAAAAGTATTGTCTTTACTTTCTAAGGCAGAGAAAAAGCTGATTCTCTCTCTCTCTCTCTCTCTCTGTCTGTCTCTCTCTCTCCAATGCATCAACAACTGGAAGGGTTGAAAATGTCACACTATCAATATCTATCATGTTTTGATAAGAAGCAAATTATTTGAAGTACTAACATAATACTTAAGCAAGGCTGAAAACCATTAAGCTTGATAGTCTTTGTTTATGCCCGTGACTTTAATTTTACTCTTTTAGATAGAATTAAATATATTTTCTGTGTATCTGTTTTTCTGTCTTGATCAAATTCTTGTAAGAAATAAATTATGTTGTAAAATACAATAACTTTCTGGAACTTAGCAAGTCAAGCTAAATCATTCAAGCAATTGCTTCTCCCTGAATTCCTGCCTTAGCTCAATGGACTGTTGCCATTGGTCACATTAACTGGGTAATTACTGAATCTCCACTACTTTCTGACATTACAGCTGAACCAAAAATAAGAGAGCACAAACACTGAGGGTAAATTGTGAACAAATAGCACAGCTATTTAAGTCTTTTTGTGTATAGATATTTTTATTTTTTTAGAAGTTAAGGGCAGGCTTTCATTTTAAGTTAGAGAAATAAAAATGAAGGAAAAAACCAAAATAATCTATTTTGGAATAATATCTTTCTTAAATTAATGCTTAAATTGTAATATTAGAATAGGCATAATCCCAATCCATATTTCAACTTCAGTGCATGCAAAGACTTAGTTATAGACATTATTAAAAATACTTGATAACATGTATGGGAGCTAACATTTAAATCTATTTGACAAAGTTCTGTTTGCTGCACCTCATTTGCATTACCTATCATACAGAACAGATAAAATGCATAGTCGTCTTGTTCTTTATTAAAGGCATATCCATTTTAATCTTGAAGACATAGGTTTGAATGAAAGAACTTTTAAATAGAATTATTCCTTGAAGTTAATATGTTGGCACTTTTATGGTTCTGATTATATTTTTATTTTAACCATTAGAGGGCACGTTAGTCCAAGAAATATTAAACAAAAAGCACAGGAGGAGAAAGAAATAGAAGTAGTAGGCAGTGAAAATTTATTTATTTATGCTTATTTTTCCTCATTGTCATTTGCAACATAATTTACCAGATTTTTTTCTTAATCTGAAAAGAATTCAGGTGTATATAGTTTCTTGCGAGAAATAACTCTTCACTTTTTATTGCTAGCTACTTCTAGGAGAATAAGGTTGGCCTCGTTGAATTTGGCGAGGTTGACTATTATGTGATGAAGGAGGACATAATAAATCATGGCATTTGAAGAACATCCTGAGTTCAAAGTTACATAAAATTAAGTTATTACAAAGTAACTAAATGCCAGTGCCTGGTTTTGTAGTTAATAATAATAATAAAAAAAAAAGCACCTATGTGTGAATGAACGCAGCTCAGCAACTATGCTTCACTGTAACTATTTATAACCTTTAAAATTTGGTACAAATTACAGAGAGAACAATAGATGGCCCCAGAGTGAACACAAGACTTTATTTCACTAGAAAGGCTTGGCTGAGGTCATAAACTGTGAGAGGGCAGGCAGCTCAAGAGGCTTATGAATGACTGCGGAGTCTCAGAATGAGTTCATTTGTTTTCAATCTACAGCAAACTGTTATTATTTCAAATGTTCATTCTTTTGCTCTAAAGGCTGCAGGTTTTAATCTGTAAGGCTGAAATAGATACCAGCTAGTATTTAACAATAATGCTCTTATGATGTTAAGTGAAAGGAATACTTTAAATGACTAATTCATTAATTTATTTAATAAAACTAATTGAGTACCTGCTAAATTTCAAGTTCTGGGCTGGGTGCTAGGGAATAAAGACAGATTAATACATTGTTCTTGGCTTGAAAATAAGCTCCTTTTTTCCTTTAAATACCCAGTGATTTACAAAGAAATAAATCAGCAAATAGCTGTAGTATATGGTGGGAGAATAGGAAAGAGTTTTATCAAACCTACCACAAAACATATTTTATATTATATTTTTAAGGGAACTAAAGGTATAGGCAAAATCATTAGTATATATTACCTTGAGTATAAGACTGCAGAACTGCTCTGGTAATATTTTTTTCTGAAAGTCAATTATACAATAAATCATAGTAATTAGTTGCATAAAACAAGGTAATAATGTAATTAAAACCAAAATATTTACTTGCTATAGAAGATACTTTTATGCATCTTAATTCTGCTCCTTGCAAGCTAATAATACTCTATAGGAATTTCTGTGTGGCTTTTACATCTGGTGGTTGTGGAATTAGCATGTACAAAGAGAGCTCAGAATTATGCTTTAATTATGATTTGAATGATGATTTGAGTCTGAGCATGAGTTGTCAACAGAATTGTGAGCTGGGGGGAAAAAGAGATAAGGACTGTTAGTGGGATTAAAAAGTATATTTGCAGTCACTTACTTTAAAGTGCCTTTTGTTTTAAAAGGAGTAATTAATGTTAGGAATTAATTGGTTCAGATTCTTGATTTTAAAGTTATCACTTGGTTGCTAAGGTGAAGCCTTTTCAGAATTACTATACGATATGCAATGACAGGAACATTTCAGTTGAAAGGTAGAAAACATAATTGAAAAGCTAGCTTTTGAGTGCCTGCTTATCACCCTAATTGATAGCAGATGAGCCCAAGGGACTAAATGCTGTAGTTCAATAAAACATTTATTTAGCTTGATTTCACGTTATAATGTTGGTTTCCTCTAAGAGCTAAATATTTTTGCTGATGTTTTTATATAATAGTAGACTTTAAGTGGAGCCTAGTCAGTATGCATTAACTATTATGAAGCAACTAGTAAGTCAAAGTTATATGCAAAAAAATGGATTTAGGTATTGTATCTAAAAAATCTTTTAAGGTTAGGAAAATCAAATTAAGGATATTCATAAAATGCAGCCATTAAGAATGATGTTTCAGGTATGCATTTATTGATATAGAAATCATGTTTCAAAACAGGCTGTATAATCTGAGGCCCACGACTGTAAGAAAAAAGGGACATATGTAGGAAAGGGAAAATTTTACCACAAAGGACATAACCAGTGTTCACAGCAGTCATCTAAGGCAGTGGATTTGTGAGAAATTTTTACTTTCATTAGGCATATCTGTACCTTCCTAATTCTTTTCTACAGCAAACATATTTAATAATGTAATAAATTATGATATATTAGTATCACATATTAATATTTTGGCCTACCTAATGTTTACCAGGAAAATCTTCATATGACTTTAGAACATAACTATGTACACTTGTTGATATTTAGTTGGTCCTAACATATTTACAATTCCTGTTTATTCATTTGTCTTCTGTTTTTGTACTTATACATTTTACCAAAATGAATATTAAATAGTTAGCAAAATATATGCCAGGTAACACCTAATTTTTCTCATACAAATGAGAAGATAGAGTGAATTCATCACTAGTAAAAAAAGGACAGTTGAACAATGGATCTGAATTTAAGCTTTGTGAATATCGGAGAAGGGAATATTTAAGATAATATGAAGGAATTATATATTGGATGTTACCTGGGCATATAGAAAGAATGAAATGAAAGGAAATAGATCCACATTATACCACGTTTTGTATCTGCACACGGGGAGGAGGATAATAGAACTATTGGTAGCAGTTGATCAGCCAGTCAGGAAAGAAGGTGTGACTTTCATTTGAAAAAAGATGATGGGTTGACTAACACCTGGCCTGCCTTTCTATAAGGTTAAATCCCTTTGAGGTGGAAACGTAGTCCAATTGATATGCTCAAGAAGTTTATTTTCTTACCTCTATTTAAAAGCATAGCTCTTGGCAGATTTGTTCTCAGGGCACTGTTATTCAGGCAACACATCAGTGTAAACTGTTGAAACACACATAACAAAAATCAAACGAGATGGGTGGATTTGAGTGGAACTTAAGCAGGAATTTCTATTTTAGGAGAAGCAGAAATGACCTTAAAATGAGTTACTTGGGAAACACACACACACACACACACACACACACACACACACACACAGATACACACGTACTCACGCACATAGATATGTTATAGTGCTTTGTGGCATCTCTGTGACTCTAGGTCAAGTAGGATCAAGCTATAAAAGAAAAAGACTGCTTTCCTAGTTGAGTTTAATCATGAGGTAAGTATTTATTAATTTATTGCAAGTAAATATTACAAAATTAAGTTTAAGGGAGGAAGTTATGTTTCTGGGGACACAGAATAAGCTTCTTTCTTTCCTTTGTGATGAAACAAGATACTCTAGTGGGTGTTTTATTTTTTCTGCTTCATAGGCTGTCTTCATTCTGATATGTAGAAAACAGTTTTTAACTACTAGCAAGTAATCAATTTCCATTACAATTTTATTAACTGTAAGTAATTAATGAGTCTCACAATTTTATTTAGAATGTTGGTTCAAATATCTGGCTGTAATTTTTTTCAGCCCAAATGATAATTTGTAAACCAACCATGTTTCAAATTGGTCCTTTATCCGATGAACTGATTTTCTTGAGAGGGAAAACTTAGAAAAATTTCTAATTAGTGCTAAGACCTGATTTTCTGTGGCTCACTGCTTCATGTATTCTACTTCTTCAAATTATGCTGTAGGAAATGTCTTTAGAGGTTGATGTTTTCTATTGATCTCTACAATTGTCCTCAGTAATTTAGAAGTTAGCTGTGCAGTGATTTTTCAAGAGTGCGCTGGAGCTTTGAGTCCGCACACACGCCTCTCCACCGAGCCAGGGGACAAAGATCCTTGTAGCCCCTCATTGGCTCCAAGCTTAAGAGTGGGGCTCCTGGACTCCAGCTGTCAGCTGATTTCCTCTGTGTAACTCTCCTGCTCGTTCAGCGTGGCGTTCCCTTCTTAAATGTCTCTTCCCTTATAAGCTGAGAAGGGATTTGTGCAGCATGAGCTTACCTGAGAAACGAAAGATCATTAACTAGAAAGGTGCTTCTGGGCAACAGGAAATTTCTCACTGGGAAGGCTTCAAACCTAAGAAAGTAATTAATTTCTCTGTGGAAGAAGATCACGTTTTTCTCTTCTGATGTCCTTCCCAATTGCAATGGAATGGTTTAAGGCACACAGAGGGGATATGACTCCTCTCTCATTAACCCTCACAGTTTGGCTCCCTCTTTTCGTCTCTTTCCTTTCCTTCTCCATTTTGGCATTAGTGGTGCCTTCTAGGGATTAAGGGTGAAATTTTATTTTATTTTTGTGAGGAAAAGTTAAAGAATATGTTTGAAGGAATATAACACAATAAGTATTTTTCTTAATGTGCATATAGTGTCAGAGGAGTTTTTAAACTAAAAAGTTTCTGTTTATTAAAAATTAGGAAAAATAGTTTGAAGTTTTGTTAAAAGGAAAATGGCAAGTTAGGAAAAATAGTTGCAATAAATACAATTAATCTTTGCCATCACATATAAATCTGATATGTATATGATATATTTGAGAGAGAGCTTATAGACTTATAATAGACACTGAAACTCCAATCAAAATAAGAAGAAAGAACATGGCAGACATTTCAAAGAAGAAAAAAAAGGATCTAAAATTTATTAGTAGTAGTAATTAAAGATTAATACTGAAACAAGATATATTAGAAAAGTTTATGTATGTATGTGTCTACCATCTATCATCCTCACTGTCATCTAGTACCAGTATGGACTCCAGGATTCTCGTTTTATTCATTGGATTATAATTTTTACTGTATTTACTTTTATACTCAGATTGTCCCAGGTTTGGTGAGTGGGAGGTCCTTTAATCTAGCTTTGTGTTTTTCTGACATGGTTCCACCATTATTATTATATTTCTTACCTCTGGCATAAAAAGATGTTTAAAACTGATCTCAAACTTTTCCTACCACAGACCTAGAGTTAGCATTTCTGCAAGGAGCTCTTGTTCCTTTTAGTAGGGAATGGCTTTTAGAAACCAAGATGAGATGTTAAATGTGCTCATTGCTCTGAGGCCCATTCAGTGGATGTAACTTGTGAATGTGTGTTTGTATATTAGAGATCATGAGCTCATACTGATACCTCTACAGTCCATATTCACAACGTTCTTTACTTGTCTTTCAGTCCTCCATATTTGCATGTCTCTTCTGCAGGGAAAACTCTGAGTCTGGCCACATCAACGCATTTATTCTTTTCGTTATCCCTTCAATGCATATACACTAGTTTAAGAATTCATATACCATTACCAACACAAAAACAAACCTGCTAAGATGAGATCGAGATTTGTTTGTAGTTTTTTTATTCACTAGACAGTGCTCAAAAGTAATTTAAATTAGTTCTGTTTTTCCTCACATGGTATGCTTATATTATTTGTTTAAAATACAGTTTGGATCACTTATTTTTGTTTGGATTTAATTTTATAGTTTTCTTTGCTGATTTATGTATATTTTTTGAATATATTGAACATTAACATGGTTTCAAAAGTATCCAAAAAGATATACTTAGGTATCCTCAATCCCTCTTCTGTCCCTTTCATTCCATTGCTCCCCACCTCTTTATAAGTAATCAGTTTCATGGTTTTTTTAGTTGATCTTTTCTATGGCTTTCCCCAAAAGAAGCATATTGCTGTATATTTCTGACTTTTCTTTGTTTTTTTAATTAAAATTTTTATTTTTATTTTTTTATTATTATTATTTTTTAATGTTTTTATTTATTTTTGAGACAGAGAGAGACAGAACATAAGCAGGGAGGGGCAGAGAGAGAGGGAGACACAGAATCGGAAGCAGGTTCCAGGCTCTGAGCTGTCAGCACAGAGTCCGATGTGGGGCTCAAGCCCATGAACGTAATAAGATCATGACCTGAGCCAAAGTCGGAAGCTTAACCGACTTAGTTACCCTACTAGGGCGCACCCCTACTTTTCTTTCTTAAATAAAGGTAGTCTACTGTATATGCATTTTTGCATTGATATGAAAATCACTGCATATCAGTTCATAGATATTCTCTTTATTCTTTTTTACTGTTACATGATACTTCATTGTGTTTTTGTACCATGGTTAATTCATTCAATCTCTTATGTTTGGGCTTTAGGATTTTTTAATTGCAAATAATGTGGAAATTAATAATCTCATATTGTTGGAGGGGTAACTTCTCAGTAAAAATTATAGAAATGGGATAATTGGATTGAAAGGTAAATGTGCTTGCAGTTTTGTTACATATTGTTAAATTTCCCTCCATAGGATTGTATCCCAGGTTGTATCCTGCATCCTAGGAGTTTTGTATACTTTTCTGCATAACTTTATGAAAAGAGTGTATTGTTATGCTTTTGAGTTTTTGCCAGTTTGTTGGGTGAAAAGTGATATTTCAGTGTAGTATTAATTTATCTATTGTGAGTGAAGTTGGACATCTGTTCATATATTTAGAGTCATTAAAAATTATTTTTGGTGACTTGACTGGTCATGTCTTTTGTCTACTTTTCTAGAGGATTTTTATCATTTTTTCTTCATTTCTTTTTACATCAGATATATTGGCCCTTTATCTGTGATATGTTACAGAGTTTTCTCCCATCTACCATTTGTCTTTGGTTTTGTCTTGTAATATCTTGTGTCAAACAAATGGCTTTTTATTTTTCTGCAGTAAAATTTTTCAAATTGTCTTTTAATGTACTTGGAGTTTGAGTCATTATTAATAAGTCTTTCCTTATAGCTAGATTGTAAAGGAATCTACCTGTGTTTTCTTCTAGCGCTTGTGTTGTTTCATTTTATTTTAATGTATGTGTTAGGGATGATTTAATTTTATTTTTTCCAAAGGCTATTAACTTGTCCTAACATCATTTATTAAGATACTCATCATCATCCCAGTAATTTGAGAAATCACCCTTATTGTATACTAAAAATTCTGTATACTAAATTTCTATATACATTCCAAATGTTCATGAACTTTTTATTCTCGTTAATTTGTCTATTCATGCGTTAGTAGTATACTAGTCTATGGTATGCTATAAGTACCCTCTCATAGCTTTTCTTTTTCTGTGTATTTTTTTCTGCGTATTTTTCCTAGTATTCTTTCATGTTTATTTTTTTTAAGTTTTTATTTAGATTCCAGTCAGTTAACTTAGAGTGTAATATTGGTTTCAGGTATAATATACTGATCCAACACTTCCATCCATCATCCAGTGCTCATCACAGAAAGTGCACTCCTTAATCCCCATCACCTATCTAGGCTTTCCAGCCACCCCCCTCCCTTCTGGTCACCATCAGTTGGTTCTCTCTAGTTACGAGTCTGTTTCTTAGTTTGCCTCTCTCTCTCTCCACCGTCCCCTCCCCCTTTGCTTATTTGTTTTGTTTCTTAGAGTGAGTGAAATCATATGGTATTTGTCTTTTTCTGACTGGCTTATTTCACGTCGCATAATACTCTCTAGCTCCATCCATATTGTTGCAAGTGGAAAGATTTCATTCTTTTTTATGGTCGAGTAATATTCCACATATATATACATATATATATTCCTCCATGTATATATATTTATATACACATATCTATTACACACACACACATGCACATACACACCACATTTTCTTTATCCATTCACCAGTCAATGGACTTAAGCTGTTTCCATAATTTGGCTATTGTAGATAGCACTGCTATAAACATCAGAGTGGGTGTATCCCTTTGAATGAGTATTTTTATATTCTTTGGGTAAATACCGAGTAGTGCAATTGATAGATTGTAGGGTAGTTCTATTTTTAACTTTTTGAGGAATCTTCATATTGTTTTCCAGAGTGGCTGCACCAGTTTGCATTCCCACCAATAGTGCAAGAGGGTTCCCATTTCTTCACATCCTCACCAACACCTGTTTATTGTGTATGGCGTTAGATATTTAACTGACTGAGCCACCCAGGCGCCCCTTATTTTAATTAGTATAGATGTTTAAGGCTATGGGTTTTCTTTTCATCACTGTCATAAATATATCCAACAGACTCTCTGAGATACAGTATTTCCTTTTTTAGTATTCACAAGTTTGGCAATTTGTCTTTGTATTTTTTTACTTTCTCAGAGTTGTTTGATGAAATTAAAAAAAAATCTAAATTGAAAGGCCATTTTGGTTTTTGATTACATTTTAACTTTTAATTTTATTGTATTTCTGATCAGTGTGTTAGTTGTAATGTTCTACTATATGCAACTTTGTAATGTTTTCTTTGTCATGTAACGTATCAATTTTGGTGAATTTTTCATGAGTACTTTGAAACAAAGTATTTTTTTATTTTCAGGAGTAGTGTTGTATTTCACATATATTTTTAAGACATATTCTATTGGTTATATTGTTTAGATCTTCTCTGTCCTTACATTTTTCTATCTGATTGGTTCTGTACTAAGAGTGCTGTTAGGTTTGTTAATTTTCAAATATCTTATTTGTGAATTGTCATCTCTTTCTTCCTGCATCATCAATCATTTTTGATTTGCATATGTATGTGTTACTTGGGGAATAGGAATCCACAAGTATTGTATTTTCTTTGTGAATTCTAGCTTTTGGCATTGCATAGTGTTTTTATTTTTCTTGTTTATTGCTTTTCAGTTTGAATTATGCTTTATCGTAGGATTAAAAACTCTGCTTTCTTATTGTTTCCATTTTCTTTCTATGCCCATACCTTTATGTTTAACCTTTTAAAATCACTGTTTTAGATTATCTCTTCTATATAGAATAGCTGGGTTTTGTTTCATGAACCTCACTCACATTTATTGATATGACATGTTTAGTGCTGTGTCATATTATTATTATTTTTCACTTTTATTTTTTAAATATTTATTTTTGAGAGAGAGAGAGAGAGAGGGAGAGAGTGAGCAAGCAGGAGAGGGGCAGAGAGAGAGAGAGGACAGAGGATCCAAAGTGGGCTCTGCACTGATGATAGCCTGAGCTGGGGCTCAAACTCAAACTGAAAGATCATGACCTGAGCCAAAGTTGGATGCTGACAGGCACCACTCATATTATTTTCTTTTGCACTTAATGGTGTGTATTATGTCATATTTACTATATTTCTCCAGCTTGTGTTTTTTTTGCTACTTTTAAAGAAGTTTCATTATTTAAGAAAAGTTGTATTTTTACAATTTGTTACCACCATGTTCATACTTCTTTTTTTTTAAATTTTATGTATGTATGTATGTATGTATGTATGTATGTATTTACATCCAACTTAGTTAGCATATAGTGCAATAGTGATTCAAGAGTAGACTCCAGTGATTCATCCCCTACGTATAGCACCCAGTGCTCCTCCCAACCAGTATCTTCCTTAATCGCTTCTCAGCCTTTTGGCTAAGATCAAGTGAAGTGTCTTCCTTAAAGCCCCTTACCATTTATCCCATCCCCTCACTCACAAGTCCTCCAGCAGCTTGCAGTTTGTTCTCTGTATTTAAGTCTCTTATGTTTTGTCACCCTACTTGCTTTTATATTATTTTTGCTTTCCTTCCCTTATGTTCATCTGTTTTGTATCTTAAATTCCACATATAAGTAAAATTATATGAAATTTGTCTTTCTCTGACTGACTAGTTTCACTTAGGGTAATACCCTCTAGTTCCATCCACGTAGCTGCAAATGGCAACATTCCATTCTTTTTGATTGCCAAGTAATACTCCATTATATATATGTATATACACACACTCTATCTTCTTTATCCATTTATCTGTCAAACATTTGTGCTCTTTCCATACTTTGGCTATTGTACAGCTATAAACATTGGGGTGCATGTTTGAAACACCACACCTTTATCCCTTGGATAAATACCTAGTAGTGCAATTGCTGTGTCATAGGGTAGTTCTATTTTTAATTTTTTGAGGAACCTCCACACTGTTTTCCAGAGTGGCTACACCAGTTTGCATTCCCACCCACAGTGCAAAAGAGATTCGCTTTCTCTGCATCCTCACCAACATCTGTTGTTGCCTGAGTTGTTAATTTTACCCATTTTGACTGGTGTGAGGTGGTATCTCATTGTGGTTTTGATTTGTATTTCCCTGATGTTGAGTGATGTTGAACATTTTTTCATGTGTCTGTTAGCCATCTGGATATCTTCTTGGCAAAGTGTCTATTCATGTCTTTTGCCCATTGCTTTCACCAGATTATTCATTTTCTGAGTGTTGAGTTTGATAAGTTATTTATAGATTTTAGATACTAACCCTTTATCTGTTATGTCTTGTGCAAATTTCTGCTCCCTTTCTGCCAGTTGCCTTTTAGTTTTGCTAATTGTTTCCTTCACTGTGTAGAAGCTTCTTATCTTGATGAGGTCCCAATAGTTCATTTTTGCTTTTGTTTCCCTTGCCTCTGGAGATGTGTTGAGAAATAAGTTGCTGTGGCCGATGTCAAAGAGGTTTTTGCCTGCTCTTTCCTCTACGATTTTGATGCCTTCCTGTCTTACATTTAGGCCTTTTAATCCATTTTGAATATATTTTTGCATATGGTGTAAGAAAGTGGTCTAGGTTCATTTCTCTGAATATTGCTGTCCAGTTTTCCCAGCACCATTTGCTGAAGAGACTTTTATTCTTTTTTTTAAAATATTTTTTTAATGTTTTTTTAAAATTTATTTTTGAGAGACAGAGAGAGACAGTGTGAGCAGGAGAGGGTCAGAGAGAGAGGGAGACACACAGAATCTGAAGCAGACTCCAGGCTCTGAGCTAGCTGTCAGCACAGAGCCCGACGCGGGGCTCGAACCCACGAGCTGTGAGATCTGACCTGAGCCAAAGCCGAACGCTCAACCGACTGAGCCACCCAGGCGCCCCGAGACTGTCTTTATTCTATTGGGCATTCTTTCCTGCTTTGTCAAAGATTAGTTGGCCATACATTTGCGGGTCAATTTCTGGGTTCTTTATTCTGTTCCATTGGTCTGAGTGTCTGTTTTTGTGCCAGTACCATTCTGTCTTCATTATTACAGCTTTGTAATACATCTTGAAGTCTGGGTTTGTAATGCCTCCAGCTTTTTTGCTTTTGTTTTTGTTTTTGTTTGTTTTTTTTTGTTGTTGTTGTTGTTTCAGGATTACTTTGGCTGTTCTGGGTCTTTACTTTTTCCATACAAATTTTAGTATTGTTTGTTCTAACTTTATGAAGAATGCTGGTGTTATTTTGATAGAGATTGCATTGAATATGTAGTTTTCTTTGGGTAGTATAGACGTTTAACAATATTTGTTCTTCCAATCCATGAGCAATCCATGAATATTTTTCCATTTTTTTTGTATCTTCTTAAATTTATTTCATAAGCTTTCTATAGATTTCAGTGTATAGATTTTTTACCTCTTTGGTTAGGTTTATTCCTAGGTTTTTCATGGTTTTTGGTGCAATTATAAATGGGATCGATTTCTTGATTTCTCTTTCTGTTGCTTCATTATTGAAGTATAGAATTGCAACTGATTTCCCTGCATTGATTTTATATCCTGCGACTCTGCTGAATTCATGGATCAGTTCTAGCAGTTTTTTGGTGAAATCATTTGGGTTTTTCACATATAGTATCATGTCATCTGCAAAGAGTGAAAGTATGATTTTCTCTTGGTCAGTTTGGAAGCCTTTTATTCCTTTGTGCTGTCTGATTGCTGAGGCTAAGACTTTGGATACTAGGTTGAATAACAGTGCTGAGAGTGGACATCCCTGTCATGTTACTGACCTTAGGGGCAAAGTTTTCAGTTTTTCCTCATTGAGGATGATATTACTGGTTGCTTATTCACATATGGCTTTTAAGATCTTGAGGTATGATTCTTCGATCCCTACTTTCCTGAGAGTTTTTGTCAAGAAAGGATGCTGTGTTTTGTCAAATGCTTTTTCTGCATCTATTGAGAGGATCATGTGGTTCTTGCCCTTTCTTTTATTGATGTGATGAATCACATTGATTGTTTGCAGATATTGAACTGGCCCTGCAGCCCAGGAATAAATCCCATTTGGTCCTGGTGAATAATTCTTTTAATATATTGTTGCATCTAGTGGTCTAGAATCTTATTGAGGATTTTTGCATCCATGTTCATCAGGGAAATTGGTCTGTAGTTCTCCTTTTCAGTGGGATCTTTGTCTGATTTTGGAATCTAGGTACTGTTGGCTTCTAGAATGAGTTTAGTAGTTTTCCTTCCATTTCTACTTTTTTGGGAACAGCTTTAAGGGAAGAGGTGTTAACTCTTCCTTAAATGTTTGGTAGGATTCCCCTGTAAAGCCATCTGGCCTTGGACTCTTGATTTTTTTGGCAGATTTTTGATTACTAGTTCAATTTTTACTGGTTATGGGTCTGTTCAAAATTTCTATTTCCTTCTGTTTCAGTTTTGGAAGTTTATACGTTTCTAGGAATTTTTTCCATTTGTTACAGATTGCCCAATTTATTGGCCTATAATTTCTTATAATATTCTCTTATTATTGTTTGTATTTCTGCAGTGTTGGTTGTGATCACCCCTCTTTCATTCTAGATTTTATTTATTTGGGTCCTTTCCTTTTTCTTTTTGTTAAAAATGACTAGGGTTATCAGTTTTGTTAATTCTTTCAGAGAACCACCTCCTTGTTTCATTGCTCTTTTCTACTGCTTTTGTTTTGTTTTGTTTTGGTTTTGATAGCATTGATTTCTGCTCTAATATTTATTATTTCCCATCTTCTGCTAATTTTGGGGTTTATTTGATTTTCTTTTTCTTTAAGGAGTAAGGTTAGGTTGTGTTCTGAGATATTTCTTCCTTTTTAAGAAAGTCTGGCTTATTATATACTCCCTCTTATGACTGCCTTTGCTGTGTCTCAGAGGTTTTGGGCTATGGTGTTATCATTTTCATTGGCTTCCATGTACTTTTTAATTTCCTCTTTAACCTCTTGGTTGGCCCATTCATTCTTTAGTAGGATGTTCTTTAGTCTTCAAGTGTTTGTGGTCTTTCCAAATTTTTTCTTGTAGTTTATTTCAAGTTTCATAGTATTGTGGTCTGAAAATATGCATGGTACAATCTCGATCTTTTTGTTCCTGTTGAGAGCTGATTTATGTCCCACTATATGATCTATTCTGGAAAAAGTTCCATGTGCACTCGAGAAGAATGTCTATTCTGATGCTTTAAGATGAAATGTTGTGAATATATCTGTTAAGACCATGTGGTCCAGTGTGTCATTCAAAGCCATTGTTTTCTTGTTGCTTTTCTGTTTAGATGATGTGTCCATTTATGTAAATGGGGTGTTTGAGGCCCCTAGTATTCTGGTATTATTATCAGTGAGTTTCTGTATGTTTGTGATTAATTGACTTATATGTTTGGATGCTTCACATTTGGAGCATAAATGTTTACAATTGTTAGATCTTCTTGGTGGATAGACCTCTTAATTATGATATAATGCTCTTCTTAATTTCTTGTTATGGTGTTTATTTAAAATCTAGATTGCCTGGGGGTTCCTGGGTGGCTCGGTTGGCTAAGGGTCTGACTTTGGCTCAGGTCATGATCTCACAGTTTGTGGGTTTGCGCCCCGCATAGTGCTCTGTACTGACAGCTCAGAACCTACAGACTACATCAGGTTCTGTATGTCTCTCTCTATCCATTCCCTGTAGGTGCCCTGTCTCTCTCTCTCCAAAATAAATAAACATTAAAAGAATAAATCTAGGTTGTCTGATATAAGTATGGCCACTCTGGCTTTCTTTTGACGACCATTAACAAGATAGATGGTTCTCCATCCCCTTACTTTCAATCTGAAGGTATCTTTTTAAGTCTAAAATTGGTCTCTTGTAAATAGCGTATAGATGGATCTTGTTTTCTTATCCCTTTTGTTACCCTGTGTCTTTTGGAGTGTTTAGATGATTGACATTTAAAGTGATTATGAAAAATTATGAATTTATTGCCATTATGTTGCCTGTAGAGTTGGAGTTTTGGTAGTGTTCTCTGGTCCTTTCTAGTCTTTGTTGCTTTTGGTCTGTTTTGTCTCATCTTTTCTCCCCTCAGAGAGTCCCCTTAAAATTCTTTTGCTGGGCTGGTTTAGTGGTCATGAACTCCTTTAGTGTTTGTTTGGGAAACTTTTTATCTCTTCTTCTATTTTGAATGACAGTCTTTCTGGATAAAGAATTCTTGGCTGCATATTTTCTGATTCAGCACATTGAATATATCCTGCCACTCCTTTCTGGACTGCCAATTTTCTGTGGATAGTTCTGCTGTGAACCTGATCTGTCTTCCCTTGTAGGTTAAAAACTTTTTTCCTTTGCTGCTTTCATGATTCTTTCCTTGTTTGTGTATTTTGTGAATTTGACTATGCTATACCTTGCTGATGGTCAGTTTTTGTTTAATCTAATGGGATTTTGATGTCTGTGTTTTCCCTAGGTTAGGAACATTTTCTGCTCTGATTTGCTCACAAAGCCTTATACCCCTTTTTTACTTTCTTATCTTCTGAGACTCCTATTGATTTCGATTTTGTTCCTTTTTAAAGAGTCAATCAGTTCTCTAATTCTTATATTGTGCTCTTTTGCCTTAGTTTTCCTCTTTTTCTCCTGCTTCATTATTCTCCATAAATGTGTCCACTATATCACTGATTCACTGCTCTGCTTCATCCATCCTTGCCACCATGGCATCCATTTGAGATTTTATCTCAGTTATGGCACTTTTTATTTCATCCTGATTATATTTTGCTTTTACTTTTATCTCTGCAGAAAGGGATTGTTTGATTTTTTCAACCCCAATATTCTTATTATTGTGATTCTTGTTCAGACATGTTACTTATATCTTGTTCAGACATGTTACTTATATCTGTGTTGATTAAGTCTCTGGCTGTCATTTTTTTCCCATTCTTTCTTTTGGGGTGAATTCCTTTGTTTCATCATTTTGGAGGGAGAAAAAGAATTAATATAATAAAAAATGAATAAAGATTAAAAAATTAAAAATAACACAAAAAAATAAAAAAAGGATGCTAGATCATAGGTATGTTTTGGTCTAGTTGAAAGAAGCTTAATGAGAAAAATAGAAAGGAAAGAAAAGAAAAAGGAAAATGTTTGAAAATTTAAAACAATGAATATGAGATAATAAAATAAAATGAAATGATAATAATAAAATAGAACTTAAAAATTTACACAGAGGTAAAAATATAGTAAAGAAAAAGTAAAGAAATATTTTTTATAAAAGGAGATAATAAAAATAAACTTTTTATGTTTCTATTCTCAGCAATAAGAAAAGAAAAAAATGGATTAGATGGACAATCAAACAGTATGTAATACAACTTAAATTACATCCAGTTTCCCCAGAAGTCAAACTGTAAAGCACTTTACAATCATAAACTAAGCAGGCAGAGAGACTTGTGGTGTTCCTCTAGAGTCCACTGTGCCATGTAATGGCTTTACTCTCCACTACATGGAGCTGCTTAGTTTTCTGGGATGGATTGTGTGGCATGTGTATGCATGTATGTGCATGCACTGGAGGGGTGAAAATGTATCACCCAGTAACCCAGTCTCTAGTGTAAGAACTCTGTGCTCTTGCCAGCTGTCAATCAAGCACCCCTCCTTTGTCTCCAGCTTCCATCCACTCCCTGCTTCTATGCTGTCTGTGACCAAGCAGTCAGTCTGCCAGGTGATATCTCCCTCCTGAGTTTTTATTTCAGATGGGGGGCTGAACCCCTCACTTCTGAGGATCCTGCAGCTTTGACCCACTCAAACCCTCTTGGTGAGGGTCTCGCTGAGCAATGTCCAAGTGTCGGCCCCCTCTAGAACGCTGGCATGACTGCACTGCTACAGATGCCCAGAGACTCTAGCTGGGTGCCAGTCCACCCCTGAAAAAGCTCACAGGATTATGTAGCAACAGGATTTCAGCAATGATGGTAAATCACAACACATATCAGGCTTCACCCTTAATGAATACCAGCAAATATGGCTATTCTCTGGGGTCCACTAGGACTTTTGCCTTGGGTAGGCTGCACATTCTCTACCAAATATTCCACTCAGCAGAGGAATTACCTCTCCCTGTGTGCCCTGAGGACCCCTCAGATGTCACTGTCTGCTCCTAGGGATTCACTTTTCCCACAGAGTCCCACGAGATATTGAGCTGCAGAGTTTCCAACTCTGCACTCCCCTGTTTATGGAATCTTAAAGGTATTTAAACCTCTCTCCTTTCTCCTTTCTCTTTTCTCCTTTCTTGTTAAGTCCCTTATTGGTGTTTCTACTCTGTCTCATTCTCTCCATCTGCCTTGGGGGGAGTGATTTTCCTGTACTCTCCCCCTGGTCTTCATCCTCTGTAATCTACCCTACCCTCTACCCTTCTCTGTTTCCCAGTTCTCCTTCCAGGCAGCATACTTGCAATGTTCTGTGGGTCAAGTTGTGCAGATTATTGTGGTAATCTTCAGATCGGTTTTCTAGGTGTGCAAGATGGTTTGGTGTTGATCTAGCTGTATTTCAGGGGTGAGAGAGGCAAAAAACAAAAACAAAAACAAAATTTCCATGCTGCTCCCCCATCTTGGCTGTGTTCAGACTTCTTATAGTTTCTTTATGCCTATCTTTCATATGTAACAATTTATAATCTCTTTTGTCAATTTTAAAGCATACCCTTTCATTCCCTCTTATTACCTGTATAATGAGTTTATTTTATTTCCCACTTTTGTTCTTTATTTTCCTGTTAGTTGCATTTATTCTACTTTGTTAAATACAGTGTTTACATGTGACTTTTTGACCAATGTCCCTACTCATTGTTTTAATTTGAGTTCCACATGAGTATATTTAATGTTCACCAGAATGTCTTGCTGGTTTCCCCAATTCTCCATTGGTTGAATAAAGATCATTCTCTATTTTATTCCTTAAGAAAGGCACATGTATACAATATTCTATGAGTTTCTGCACATTTAAAACTGCTCTCTACAGCTTCAAAGGACAACTTGCCTAGATATAAAGTTTCTTACTCTTTCCTTTTTACAAATTTCTTGAGAATGTTGTTCCACTGCTGCCTTGCTTTTTATATTGCTCTTGAAAAGTCTCATGCCAGTTAAATTTTCTTCCTTTTGTAACTAATTTGACATTTTTGTCTGCAGGTTCTGAGAATTTTCTTGTGTGTTTTTGAAATCCAGTAGTTTTACTAGGACTATTTGTCTAGTTTTCTCATGCATACCCTTAAATATGTAAAATTTGTTACCCCTCATTTCCAGAATATTTTCTTTGATTATATTTAACACTTTAGTTTTGTTTTATTATTTTGTTTTTTCTTATTCTGGGATTCCAATTACATGTATGTTGGATATTTTTTCCCTCTTTTTCCATGTTAAACATTTTTCCCTGAACTCTTTCACTTCTTTCTTTATGTTGCTTTCATTCTATTGGTTGTTATTTTGCCTTTTTCAACACACCTCATTAAGTATTCATTTAAATTTATTCTGTTTGGGGAAATTTTTAAATAATTTTGTTCTGAGATGGTGTGTTCTCTATACACATTTCTATATTTAATCAACTCTCATGTTTTCCAATTAAAAAAAAAACCCCAAAATCTTTAAAAACCTTATTTCTCATAAGTTTTAGTGTTTTTAACTTCTAAATCTAATTTTCTTTTATTTTTAAAAATGTTTATTTGATGCTGTTTAATTTAGTTATAAGTATTCTGTTACTGTTTTCTTCTGGTCATGACCTTTTTTTTTTTTGAGGGATCTTTTCTTTTATGTTAGATTTACATGGAGTTAGTTTTATTTCTTTTATTCCTAGGCTTTTTTTGGATAGGGTTTCTAATTTAAGAGCACTATTTCCTCAAGTTCAGTCTCTTTAATTAGTGATGTGGGTAGTATTGGTACAGGTGGAGAGATTGGCATTTCTTTTTTCTCATTTGTTTTTGTGGACTTTTCTTTCCCCTTCTACTTGATTTCACTTCAAGAAATAGATGCCTTACCTCCCAGAGATACCATGGTTTCTCTATTTAATATGATTCCCCTAGAAACAATGTTCTTGGAGGTTGTCACTTTCTTTCCTTCTTCTTTCTTTGCTCCTTCCCTGTAGCTGGCCCTGTGAACTACCAGGTACTGTTTTCAGAATTTTGAGAGGATAATTTGTTTGTGCTTAATCTTTGTTTTTGTTTTTTGTTTTTGTTCTCCTCCCCTTTTCACCAAGTCTCTTATGCCTCCTCTTTCCCATTTCTCACAGCCATAAATTTGCAGTGATTGTTGAAGTTTTGTTGGAATGTGGTGTTTATTTCTCATATGTTATGGTAATTTAAAATTCATGTAATTCTATGTCCCTTAGTAATGTTGAAGGGACATGTGTGGTTTTATTTGTATTTTTTGTTGATTTTGTGTTGTTTACTTAAAGAGCATATGCAAAGAGCCTTGAGTTCAGATGACTATGATGATTTTCTAGAATTGTAGGATATTTTATTTCAGAAGATATTTTGAAATTAACGATTTCATATAAGACCTGGCCCCTTTGCTAGGGAAAAAGCCTACTGATGGGCGAGGGAAAAAATAAGACTCTCCCACTAAGAGGTTGAACTTATTTAGGAGAAGCAACATAGAGGACATGGAAAGTGGTGGAAAGGCCAATACTTCTTCTCTTGGATCTCTTTGAAAAGTTCCTTCTGGAAGATCTCTCTTTCTTTTATACACTCAGCAGATAGGTTCTGAGTATAATACTGATTGTACAAATACTGATATTCTTGGATGGACAGTTAGAAAACAAAAACAAGCTTAGAAGTTAGATAACTTTAGGATCAGAAGAAATGAAAATATTTTTTCTTTCTATTTCTGCCATTGAAATGATAAGCTCTCTGATGCCAACCTCAAGGTATGACTTGGGGAAAGGGATTGTGGATTAGGATGCATGGACTATTGGATAAACAGAAGTCTTTGAGGTTTATATGTGGTCCATTAAAACTCTTTAGAGAAGAGATTTATGTTGAGAAAAATTAAGAACCTTTTATTGCTCCCACCTTCACCCACCATGTAGATTCTTGCCTTCATCTTTACCCAATTCCTATTTTCTTTCTCCTATTCTCATAAGATCCTGCTTCATCCTGCTCAAGGCCAATTCTTCTCAGCTGAACCCTGATACTCCCCCCCTTTTGCATCCCTTAGAAACTTCCTCCTTCTCAGTCTTCCATTTTCTCTCCCAAATCCTAAACATCCACTGTATATAAACCCCTTGCCCTGTAATGGCTGCTTCATTATATTGCAAACCTGCTTAAGTTTTTATCATCCTTAAAAATTCTTAAATTCTTCCTTCATGTTATGCTACAGCTATTATACAATTTTGTCTCCCTTTTATTTAAATTTCTCAAGAGTGGTTCATATTTGCTGCCTTAAATTCCTCTCATCCAGTTTATGTCTCTTCTCTATGCTCTTGCATCTGTGCCCCTGGCACTTGTCAAAATATTTCTCCCTAATATTACCCATACCTTCCTAATTTCCAATTCTAACATTAGTCAGTCCTTATGTCACTGGAGTTCTTTAGTTTCTTGGCTTCTATTCCGCAGTATACACTAGTTCTCCTTTTGGTTTTCTGATTGGGGCTCCCTAGTTTCCTCTGTGAACTTTTTTTCAGGGGAGTGACCATAAATATGTATCCTTAATAACTCCTACTAATCATTTGCCTAGCTCAGTGCCTGGAATGGAGCAGAAACTCACATTTTTAAAAACACTGAATAAGTGAAACAAAACTTTCAAGCCGTGACCTTCAATGTATGACCTACAGGAATTAGGCCTGGCTAGAACTGTAGGCTCCAATTATTCTCTAATATCATTATTCACTCAAGAGACATTTAAATTAGAAGATTCACAGATAAATCTGGATTTCTTTCTTCTCTTGCTTAATGTGAAGCTGTGGCAACACTGAGTTGGCATTTCTTTAGAGCAACCTGTCGTGGAATTGAGTAGCTACTGTTTTCTTATGGACAGGCATGTGCTTTTAAGTTTGATCCGATTCATTAATTTACCTTGCCTGCCTGGGGCATTTTAATTTGGCTCTCCTATTTCAACCTATTATCAACCCCCAAACCTTATCTTATGATATTTCAAGGAAGTAATAATGGCCCCAGGTGGGTGGTTATGAATAAAGGGATCTGGTATCCTGAACACTTTTACTCCTAACAGTTAGGTCTTCCATATATATTTGTTGGTTGACTTAACATGCAATTGACTTATAAAGAACTTTTGCAAACTTTAATCCAGGAAACAGAACTGATAAAGTCAAACATCAGTTATCTGTGTTTTAGAGAGAGGGCCATCACAGACATAAAGTAACATTATATTACTTAATGCATGTATGCCTTGTTTAAAAAATATTTAAAAATTTGAACTTAAAAGCAAAGATACTGTGACTGGATAATGTTTGTTATACATTATTTCTTTATAGTGCTATATACTTTTGTTTAAAAATTTTTAAGTTTACTTATTTATTTTGAGAGAGTGAGACAGAGAGAGTATGAGAGGGACAGAGAGAGAGGAAGAAAGAATCCCAAGCAAGCTCCACACCATCAGTACAGAGCCTGATGTGGAGCTCGAACTCACGTACCAAGAGATCATGACCTGAGCTGAAGCCAAGAGTCGGACATTTAACTGACTGAGCCACCCAGGGTATATACTTTTCGAGTAGGAACAATCAAGTCCAGGTAAGACATGATTTTATTTATAAATAAATGACCTTTTAAAAAATTGAATTTAATACTGATAACACTCATTATTTAAAAATTTAAACGTTTAAATGAAACAAATATTTCAGGAAAGATCTTTTTAATTCCTTTTAGTGCAGTAACTATGTTAATCTTTAGTTTTTAAATTTAAGGCCATATTTCTTTATATTGCTTATAATAAATAAATGGATTGGGCAACATTATCTGCTACTTTTTCAGTTGGCATTGTTTTACATGAGCATTTACTTGTCTGTATTTCATACTTAACTTTTTACTGCCATCATATATCCTATCAAATCAATGTCAGGATGTGCCCTTTTTTGGAGATTTGGATTAGTTTGTTTTACACTGCTATAGTAATCATAAATCTATTTTATAAATATAAATATAGCCTTATAAATTCATTTCAATATTTTTAATTCCCCTTTAAATTATTTCCTCCCATTTTTCCCTTAAACTCTTTTTCTTTGCCTTTTTAGAAAGTCCTTATTATTCCTTCTCTTGTCTTTTTTATGGCCTCTTTAGCTGTTGTTAGACCTTAATTGTCATCTGGCTCTCTGAAGCAATCTGTTTGGGAATTTTGCACTTCCAGTCTCATTCAAGTGTGTCTATATTTCAGGTGTCTATATGTTTAAATGAAGACCTTTATAAAGTACATAATGTTAACCAGGCTCTCTTCTAGGAGATATAGTGGTCAATAGGATATGGTTTCTGCTATCAAAGGCCATCCAATCTAGATGAAGATATAGGCATTCAACTACACTTGTAATAAAATGATATGGGTTTTGTACAAAGGAGACATAAAGGAGAAGTTCATCAGTTCTACTGAGTGAGGTAATATCAAGAAAGTTATATAGAAATGGTCATTTTTGAGTTCAGTTTTGAAATAGGGGTAGTTCAGTAGCTAAGAGGGGTGGATGGAGAGTATGAGTAGGGGAGATGTGGAGAGAAGGGCAGCCCAAGAAAAGAGAGTTATCCAAGCAAAACTACTGAGCTGTAAACCACATAGACTATTCAGAAAACTCCATATATTTCCATCCATTTGAAGCTCTTGAGAAGAAAACAAGGATAAGATTATGAGGCCTAAAACTCCATATATGAGAATAGTAATTAAAGAATTATAAGTAAAGAAGTAACATGATGATTTGATAAATTTTAGAAGAACATTCTAGTAATTTTATGGAGGATGGCTAAAATGGGATCCACCACAGGCAATGAAACCAGTTAGGAGACCTTTGCCATAAATCAGGTATGAGTTGACAAGAGTCTAAACTAAGATGGCTGTAGTAAAGATGGACAAAATAGCAAGGAGATAAGATCAACAATTGGATGCTCTGATTGGTCACTGATTGGCTGCAGTCAGTGAGGTAAAAGAAGGAGATGAAGATGAATCTCAGGATTTGGACTTGAATGAGGAAAAATATTTGTCCAGTGACCTGGAGAGAGGTCTGGGTAGGAACTATAGAACTGTGCTGTCAGCCTGATAGTTCCTTATTTTCAATTATTGTAAGACATGCCCACCTAGATATTCTGCCATCATCTGAAATCTAACATAATAATATTCTAAATCATCAGCTTTTCCACAAGCTAGTGTTCTTATTTCCATCATGGTTAATTGTAGCACTGTTAAAACATTTACCTCTAGATCCTAAGCCACAGAGGTAATCTTTATGCTTTGCATCTTATTATTATTGCCAAACTTGCCTATAACTAAGTCTTGTATTTTTTTTTCTTCAAAATTTCTTCAATTTTCTAGGTGTTCAGAAAGCTAGGTTTCAGTCCTGACTGCTGCTAACTGGAAGATGATTGACTTGTACAAGCCATACAGCCTTCCTTTTTGTCCTCCCAATTCAGCATGTTTTATTCCAGTGATATTAAACATGAACATAATCCCTATTCTGCGTGGATCCTTCTACTTCTTTTCATGAATTTAACCGCACTGTATCTGTCTAACTGAGATGCTCCCTTGGGGTCACAGACTGTGCTGATCTTCATCATAGCACATAGCCATGTCATCACAGCATTGTTTGCTTGTCTTCTGGCACTGCAGCTCCCTGAGATGGGAGCATTTTATTTAGGATTCTTGAGGGAATCCTCTTCAGCTTTCCTGACTAAGACCTGCATTGCTGGCTAACAGAGGTCAGTGCCAACCCCAGACACTGACCTCCAAAATCTTTCCTGGCTGACTTCCAGAGAAGATCAGTCTTTTAGGAACGTACTGGCTACTCCAAGAAAATGTTAGTTCTGAATTCGTAATGGTATTTTAGAAAGGTAGGATCTATATAGCACAGTAAGTGCTAAGATGGGGGAGACACTCTTCTGTTGTTTTTCTATTTCAAATTTTATTGATTGCTACTCTTTATTATTTCCTGTCATCTTCTTGCTTTGGATTTAATTTGCTCTTCCTTTTCTGATTTTTTAAAAATTTAAATAAAAGTTAGTTAACATACAGTACAATAATGGTTTTAGGAGTAGAATTTAGTAGTTCATCACTTACATGTAACACCCAGGGCTCATCCCAACAAATACTCTCCTTAATGCTCATCACCCATTTAGTCCACTCCCCCAACTCATCACCCCTCCAGCAACCCTCAGTTTGTTCTCTGCTTTTAAGAGTCTCTTATGGTTTGCTTTCCTTTCTGTTTTTGTCTTCTTTTTCCTTCCCTTCCCTTACATTCATCTCTTTGTTTCTTAAATTCCACATAGGAGGCCATATAATCTTCCTAAGCCCTAGTTTGAAAAAAAGAGGCCTTTGAATTAGGTAGTCAGTGAATTCTCTTCCAGATATTCAGTCCTGTACCTTTTCTTTCTGATTCTGACACTGCCATCTAGGCTTATATAAGTGCCTCCAAACTGGTGTCAGCTTTTGGTGTCATTTCCATTCAGTCCTCTGCATATAATTGTTACCTGAAGTTTCTTTAATACTAATCTTTCACGTTACATCCTTGTTCATGAACGAGCTTAATGGATTCCTTTTGGCTTGTTGCATCAAGCCTAATTTCTTTGTCAGGTTTCAAGGTTCTTGAAAATGATTTTTCTACCTAGTCAAGTTTATCCTTTACCTTCTAACATCATCTCTAATTTCCAGTCAGTCTGGACTTCGGACTGATTTCTTCAAAGAATTTTATCATAATCCTTTCCCAACTTGAGAATCCAGTATCTTTCCCTCTGATCCTAAATTATCTTGCAAAGGTCAGCTCAACTCCTCTCCTCCAGGGAGATTATATTGAACCATTCCATTCCTTCGTATTCTTCTTTCCTCTGATTTACTTGAGCATTTGTATTCTGTGGCACAGCTTAGTGCTCAACTATCCATAGGCTTGATTTTTGGCTGATTCCTGTGTGGGGACCATCTTCTGCTACTGCCTAACAGAGTATGAAACCTAACACATTGTAAATACACATTGGTTTATTAGCTTTCTGGAGCACACACATTTTTCAAAATAAGGAACAGACTATAGCAAGGCAAAATAATAAAGCCAGAGCTCTGTTGGAGGGGTAACCTAAGATGATTAAAAATCATATACCAGAATGTGCATGGTCTTAAATATAAAATTAACTCTTGAACTATTTTTGGTGTATTTATATGCAGTTGCCAATTTGGGCATTATGGGTTCAGATATCAATAGAAATCATGCATTTAGGTGTTGAATCATCTTTGCTCTCATGAAAGCATCTTGGTTTTAAGGATGCCTCTTTTAACTACTGGAGAAATGTAGTACAATTTCAAGTCATATATTGTTTTAACATTGTAAAATAATTCAATGAATTTTGTGAAGAAAGAAGCCACAAAATAGACCATAAAGTACTTGGTTATGTCTACAGGTGAGTTTTGAAATTTGAATGCCTCTTTGGACTTCGCAACTTATTTCTATTACATTAGACTTCAAAAGAAAAGAGAAGTTATCTGCCACACTCATCTTTTTTCCATATCTGTCATCAAACACTTACCTGTTTTTGCAATTATTAAGTAGTACTTTCATATTTTGCAAGGCACCTTGAAGTAATTTTA
Organism: Suricata suricatta; assembly: GCF_006229205.1. Lineage (NCBI taxonomy): Eukaryota > Metazoa > Chordata > Mammalia > Carnivora > Herpestidae > Suricata > Suricata suricatta. The sequence goes on from NC_043706.1 coordinate 77,927,872, forward strand.
ATTATTGTGACAAGTGCATTACAGAAATGCTGTGTGATTCTATAAGAATTTTTATATGAGTTTCTCTGGTATCTCTGGGGTTTTGTTATCTCCTAATTATAAGGAACTTTATTTTTTTAGGCCACTGCCTTCAAAAAACTTAAAGCCTTTCACATTCAGAGTGCACCACAGAGCAAAGAAAGGCCAATCTACATTCAGAATTTAAATGTAGGCCCTCATTGGCCTAAGACAGAGAATCAGCATTCACATTCTATATTCTCTAAGGTTGAACAAGTGTCTAGACTCCTGAGAGCTGGATGTCAGTAGGCTTTAGCACAGTGATTCTCAGTGTAGCAAAAGTGGTGGAAAACCATATCAAAGTTTGAAAAGCCGAAAGGGGCAAATCTGTCTTCTAAAACACAGGAGACCCAGAGAATATGAAGTATGGCAGAGACCTTGTGGTTCCCATCTGTTCAATAACAACTCGAGTGAACACTTCAGTTGATTTTGTTCCTGCCCCTGTCCTGCTGGTGTTTGCTTACTATTCCACTAAATCTGAGTTATACCTTCATATTAACTGAGCACAAACTGCTTTCCTGTGATTTGGATGCGATTTTACAGCCACTTGTCATGTAGTGATTGTGACAGCATCACATGATTTACGTTTTACAGTTTACAAAGCACTTTCATAGACATTACTGCATATGATACTTACAACAAGCCTGTGATGTAGGCGGGGAAGAAGTTATTTTATTCATGAATAATTTGAGGATTAGAGCACTTAATTGATATTTTTTAAGATCACACAGCTAGTAGAGTGGTGTTGAAATTTGAACCCAGGTTTCTTGACCCAGAGTCCAGAGATCTATTATTCTTGAATTTCTGTTGTCAACCTTGTTAATAACCACATTCATAGGTGATTTTTTAAAATTTATTTAAATATAAGTTAGTTAACATACAGTGTAGTATTAGTTTCAGGAGTAGAACCCAGTGATTCATCGCTTATGTACAACACCCAGTGCTCATCCCAATAAGTGCTCTCCTTAATGCCCATCACCCGTTTAGCCCATTCCGCTACCCACCTCTCCTCCAGAAACCCTCAGCTTGTTCTCCGTATTTCAGAGGCTCTTGTGGTTTGCCTCTCTCTCTGGTGATTTTGGTTAATGGAGAAATGGTCTTTAGTTGTGAAAGGACTCACATTTTATGGAAGAAGGATGAGGACTAAGTTTCCTCATGTTGCTTTTCTGATTTAATCATAGAATTGTAGGATTTGAATATCTATAGAGCAATGAATACATACAGTCTTTTTTTGTTATTATATACCTGTGCTCTTGATTTGTAGAAAAATACATTTTGTTTTCAAGTCATTTAGAGAGGGGGGTCTCTAGTCTCCCTCAATATGACCCTTTCCAATATCTTAACTTTCCTCATCACAAAATATTTATTTCTATCTAACCTAAATCTTGACTGCTGTCATTTAAGCCCAAATCCTTTTGTTCAGTAGGTGGTAGTGTACAATTTTTATTTATAGCCTTGGAAGGGTGCAGGAAATATATCTGAATGATTTCTGACTGCTGACAAGCCCTAATAACTGATAGTTCCCATCCTTGAACTGAATGTCCTTTGGCAGAGATGGCTTTTTTGAGGGGAAAAGATAGAAACTGGAAAAAACTTTTTTCATGCAGGTGTGATTTTATGATGGAATTTTATGACACAAACCAACCAAGTGTCCTTTATGTGGTTTATGAGGTTATCAGCTCCTATATGAGATTTCTTTCTCATTATTCATGTTTATTTTGCTTCAAGCAAATTAAAAATCAGACAAGAATATTGGGATATAATTTTGATTTTGCAGATGTAATTTGACACCCAAGTAACTTCAGAGAAGTTTGGTTCTTTTATTTGGGTTCTTTCGTGATGTTTTGAAAAATGCTTTTTTCAGAGACAGGTGTTATGCTTGTCTGTATGGCTTGTACAATATCGAACACTCTATCAGCACTTGATATTAGTGGCAAACAAGACTCTCTGCATGTATATTATTTCTCTAGCCTCAATGGTTTTAAAGACGGGATTTAAAAAATTAGTCCACTATGAAGAAAAAATTTGTAGCAGAGTTTTCTGATTGTGGTATATTATTGATGCAGTTCTTTGATTTTTTTTTCTTTAGTCCATACAGCAAATGGAGGTAATTCATGGAAGAAGTTTGTGCTTTTCCTTTATGACATCCTACTTTGTTGTCATGCCTGGTAAGTGCCAGAAGCAGGTCCTACTTTAAGAGGGGTCGTAGAGCAATGGTCACTTTATAGGTCATCTTTCCATTGCAGGATAAGCCTGGCCTTGACCAAATCTGATTGTCCCAGCTGTGAGTCGCAGGCCCAAAGGCAGCATTTATAGGCTGACCAGTCTATCCCTTCCAATGTTTATCTCCTAATCCCCTAGGCTCTTATACTTCATAATCAGCATATATATGTATACATGTGTGCATGTGAATTCTCCCTTACTTTTCTTACACCTCCAGGCTTTCCTTATTATCTCTTTGTACCTCCATTCCATATACTTACCACCCAATGCTTGATTTTCTACTTTTCTTTGTGAACTCCCCATTATTCATACTGCATTGGTTTCCTTCCAATCCTTTTCTCAAGTCCCTTCTTTATTACAAGAATATCCAAGTTTAAAACATAGTTAGAAATAAGTATCTGTGGGGGCGCCTGGGTGGCTCAGTTGGTTAAGTTTCTGACTTCGGCACAGGTCATGATCTCACGGTCTGTGGGTTCGAGCCCTGCATCAGGCTCTGTGCTGACAGCTCTGAGCCTGGAGCCTGCTTCAGATTCTGTTTCCCTCTCTCTCCCCTCCTCTGCTCACTTGCTCACTCTCTCTCAAAAATAAATAAACACATAAAAAAAATTAAAATAAAAAAAATAAGTATCTGTGCATTTCATTTTCATTTTAATAGAACTTGTGAATGGATAGCATCGCTGCTTGGCACATAAATATTAGATATGACTCCGCCTTAATACACTCCACCTTAGTACAGCCCTGTTGTTATGATACCTGGAAGCCATAAGTTAAACACTGGTTTCTTGGGGGATTTAATCAGACCTTAGTGGTCTATGCTTCTTAATTATGCAAGATAAATAAGTTCTGAAGATCTGTTGTACATTATATCTATAGATAATAGTACTGCATTGTACACTTAAAAACCTGCTAGGAAGATAAATCTCATGTTAAGTATTCTTACCACAATAAAACAAAGTGATGCTCCCCTCCTGCCACCTTGTTCAAAGTTTTAGCTATGACACACTCTGGGATCTGTTTTTGTCCTAAATACTCTGCGTCCTAAGATCTAAAGTATTTCAACCTCTGACTTAGGACTAATAGTGATCAGTAACTATAAATATTCATGACCTAGGACCTTACTTAAGAGGATAAATAACTGGTATAATATGATCTATTTAGCTTGGGGTTTTAAGATGGTTATTGATGATCCCTCCATTAGTAATTTGTTTTTGAAACTTGAGTCTGTACCTCCTTCATTTAGCTGATGCATAGAGAGCACATACTGAAAATTAGGCTCAGCTTTAAAAATGATCAACCATTAAAAAAACCAAATTGTAAATTTCATCTCCTATGACACAATTCAGAGATTCAGACAGATAATGTAGGTTTAAGTTTGTGGAACTTGGTAACAGTAGCTTGTGGCTGTGAGTCATGCACATGTGCACAGCCTCACACGTGTAGGAAAAACCCCTATAAAGATCCGTTGCAAGGGACTGTATCAGTCAGGGTTTAGTTAGGCGGGGGGAGGAGAGTACTGTGAGTATTATGGGAATAGGAGATTTTTAAAATAAGGATGACACCTGACACAAATGTAGGAGGAACTTGGGTAGTACAGCCCTGAAGAGGAGTTGGACGATCTGAGGAGTTACTAACCAGGATGCCTGAAGTATGGGCCAAGAGTGACAAGTTAGAACTTGCAGGGAAGTTTGTGTTGTCTGATGTTTGTGTTGTCTGATCTGAGAAGCCAAGCTCATCAAGCTGCCGAAGCAAGACCATGGAAAAGTGCTTCTGTGTGTCTGTTACATCTGAGGGCCTGGGGGCCACTGTTGGCCAGCACGGCCATCTGTTGTTAAGGAGAGTTGGGAGCAGAGTAGAGGAGAGTGACGATAAACTGGGACCTAGGAGGCTCTTCTGCATCTCTTTGCTACTGTGTCTAACCGTGACCACCTTCCAAGAGTAGAGTTTGCCACTTCACTTCTGTCTTCCAATCTTGTACAAACTTCTCTTTGGCCAACTTTAACCTGGAAGCTTCAGGGTGTCTCAGCTTAACTGAGCTGACAGCACAGCTCGATACAGGACTGTCAGTGTTCTCAGGGCTCTGTGGGACAGAAGAGTTATTGTTTGTGTTTAAAACCAGAACATTATAAGAATGTCATTTGAAGCTTTTTAAAAGGTACACCTGCTGACAAATATCCTTCCATCCACTTATCTGTCTTCAGTGATGGCGAGCGTTCTCATCATTAGTCTCTGTTTTGATTAACGTATTGTGTTTATAAACATTTCCAGTAAAAATGCAAAATCTGGGAGAATTAATACACTGAATCTTATTAGTTTATCATTTATATAAGCATTCCTTTATCACTTTGCTGGCCTAATGTTTGTAAAGGTTTAGGTAAAGAAGATGGAGAAAGCTCCAGTGTTATCTTAGAAGGAAAGAATGATTTGAGTATATTGGTCAAAAATCTCTAAACTTATAGGGTATACATATATAAATAGAGAAGAAAGAGTGCAAATGTGGAATTTTCCTACTTAACCATTTTCTAGTAATAAGTCTGCTTAAATTAGACTCTTCACTATATTGCTCAAGGATGAAATTACAAATGGTACTTGTGAGATGTTAATATTCATATTTATGTTCATGAAGTTAACACTAGAATATTTAGAATAATTTTCCATTTGAAATGGAATATAACTGTGCAATAATTTTTTTTTAGTATCAGGAAAAACCAACTTATCTTTACTTTGCCTGGTATTAACCATTCTATTTTAATTTAGCATTGCTTTATTCCATCACAAATTTTGAGATGGAACTTTAAGACAAGCATGTTTATTAATTTTTCATTTTCCTTCCCTTTCCCCTCATTCCATTCCCTTCTCTTTCTTTCTCATCCTTTCTCTTTTCATTCTTTTCCTTTCTTCCTTCTCCTCCTCCTGCTCCTCTTCCTCCTCCTTCTTCTTGATGTGTTTCTTTAAACAAAATTCAGTGGTGATTTCTGGCTCTGACCTCTGGAAACTGTGATCTCCTGCAAATTGGCTTGAGTGCTTTCCTTTCAGTGGGCAAGACTTTAGGCACAGACAGGGACACATGGAGGCAGCTACTCATTTTCTGGCTCCTGTGAGATGTGATGTACAACATCAACATTAGGCAAATATGATAGATCAACACTGAAGACATTCAATGTTAGCAATTTCTTCTAGTTTATACATGAGACAGCAAAATCAATTAACAAGGGGAATTGGCAGTCACTCCTGTGGCCAACTTCCGCAGGCGTCTCAGCTAGTCAGCTGACGAAGGGGCACAGCTCACCTGTCACGGGGACAGCCAACAGTGCAGCTAAAAATGATTTGTTTTCAAATACTGTTTAGATATTTTGTACTCTGGAGTGACAGAGGAGTGTCTCTCTCTCCTTCTTCCTGCTCTTCTGCTCCTTAACTCTTTAGCTCACTTGTGAGCATGCACATGGTTTCTTTTTCTAAAAACATGCAGAAGCAATAAATCAGCCAGTTTAAGAAGATCCAGCCAGCCCAACACAGATCGATTTCACAGGGAAGTCGATGGGCTGCTAATAGAATTACAACTACCTGTCAAAACAGGGAAAACATATCTGTGACAGTGACAAAGGGCAAATCAATTTAATAAGAGGTTTTTTTCTTCCAGAGACATAGATGTGGAGTACATGGGTGTCTCTGAGAGTCTGTAATTGTGAATAGAAACCATATACTTGAACTTTTAAAACTGAGGTTATGTCAATGGTTCTGGGAGAGCATACTGACTCTTCTTTTCTAGGAGGTTTATCTGGTAACTGTAACAATTTGCTCTGTAATAGAGATAACAGGGAGTTACTGCCTGGAAACACATTCTTTTAACTTTGTTATCCCAAATAAGTTGGTCTTGTCCATTAAATAAATTATATTCCCATGAACTTTGCATTTTCATATTTCCCATTGTGTCTCATCTCAACAAGGAACTGTGCATTCTCAAGACAGGTCTCTGGCAAATCTTTCTCTTCTAAGCTAACTTGATCATTTTAAGAGGACTTACAAAACTGTTAGCGATGTGACTTTTAGTAACAGCAATTTCTGTGTTCAGGCTTAGCTTCTTGCAAAGTGGCATTTAATTATAAACACAACTCTCAGATTATTAAACCCATTGTGTATCAACATGAGCCTCTGTATAAACAAACAAATTGTGCTATAATAAATATATATTTGGTCTCTGCCCCCATTTCCTGGCCTATAGTTCCTAAAACCCTTGGAATCTCTGAAGTGACAAGTGTCGTTTTGTATACTAATAAGATGACTAGTGGCTGGGGGGGGGGGTTGGGGCTCCTTGATAGCCTCAGAGTGGGGGCTGGTTGTGAGGGGGAACCAATCAAATCTTTAGAAGGTTGGAAGTTTTAACCCTACTCCTTTACCTCTGGGGAGAGAGAGGGCTGGAGTTTGAGTTAATCACTGGTGGCCAATGATCTAATCAGTTGTGCCTCTGCAATGAAGCCTCCATAAATGTCCTAACTGAAGGGGTTTGGAGAACTTGCAGGTTAGGGAACACATGGGATGCTGGGTGGTGCACCCAGAGAAGAGCATGGAATCTTTGTGCGTCCCACCACCACCCAAGACCTTGCTCTATGCATCTCTTCCATTTGTCTATTCCTGAGTTATATCTTACAATAAACAGGTAAAGTGCTTTCCTGAGTTCTGTGGGCTGTTCTAGTAAGTTATCAAATCTGAGGAGGGGGTTGTGGAAAACTGCAATTTATAGCTGGTCAATTAGAAGCACAGGTGACAACCTGGATTTGCAGTTGGTATTTGAAGTGGCTAGAGGGGGGCAATTTCCTGGGACTTGAGCCCTTAACTTGTGGGGTCTGTGAGAATTCTTGGAAGTTAGTGTCAGAATCCACACTCCCACATTTGGTATTCGAAGTCATGAGGATGAGTAGAGGAAAACAGGAGAATTTTCTCTTTTAGAAACAAAAAATAATTCTTTGTTATGGCAGAATTTAACAGTGTCATTGTACTCAGGAAACATACTAGGTCTCATACTCCTCAAAGTTCAGTGATACTATATGCTTTAACTGCTGTTTCCTCGTTGTAGAATCGTTTCTGTGTTGCAATATAGACAGAAATTAGGAGACATGGTCCTAAAACTAGAACATCTGCATTTTTGTGTGCTACCTGCCACTTACAAGCTGCATGACTTGGGCAAGCTGCTTAGTTTTTTGAAGCCTACATTTCCCATTCTGTACAATTGGGCTGAAAGATAGTGTTTACCTCAAACAGTTGTTACTGAGGAATAAATGAGCTAATATGTAAATCCTGTGAAGAAAGGGGGAGACCTGTGACATCACTCATTCCTGTAATCTGCTTTCTACTTATGACCAGGCCAAGGAGCAAATGATCCATCTGGCCTTTTTATTTCCCCCTTCAGGAAGCTGGGGGAAATCTGTCTGTGCTCTATGTAAGTTAACAGATATGTAAGAAGAGCTATGTTTACCCCCACTCCCTTCAGGTACACACCCCATACTTGTCGTGTTTCTTAAGAATCATATATATTCTGTACTATAGTTTTCATCTCTACTTTTAGACATCAGTTTTATCTGTGATTGGGAAACTAGGCTAAGAGAACCAGGAAAATGTATTCTGGTATCTCTGGTACCTCATGTTTGCGGGGTGGTGCCTTTGGCGCCTGGCATTGGGGGCCATTGATTAAACCTCTTGGCTCAACCTGGCTTTCCCAACTATACTTTTCATTTACATGAATTCGTTTGCATCCTCATTCCCATGGAGATGAAGGCCAGAACAAGATTTTAAATACCTCTCAGGAGTGTTAGGTAGTAACCAATGATGTTTTTGGGGTTTCTTCTCTTCTCACTCAGACTGAATGCTGATTGAAGCTGATTAGAATGATGTCTGTTAAGAGGTGCAGTGACCTAGTTTGATGCTCTGGTATCAGCTTCTACCCACATACCTCTCACTTGGACCCTACATCATTCTCATTTTCTACCTGAGTTCCATGAAATTCATCCTGGAAGCTACCCTAGTTTCAGAGCAGTTGTATTAGCATCATCACTTAATATGAACCAATATTGACTGTAGCTTTAATTTCTGTTCTTCCTTACTTCCCCTCCCCAACTTAAAGAAACAAAAAAGGGCCCTATTGTTCATCTATGTGGATAAAAGCAAAAATGCAAATTTCTCTTATTATTGATTGGATAAATGGACAATTTGTCTGAATTTATAATATGGATAATTATGTGATGACTCCAGACTTAGGACATTTATATGTTGTTAGCCTAAAACTATGTCTTTCTCATCATAATGGAACTGTTTCATTCTCTGAGGGATGGGGAGCATAATAGCCTGGGGGCTCAGTATTGGATGTTTTAAGTATGATAGAGCTGGAGGAGGAAGAGTGCTCAGTGATTTGGGATCTCCGTGTCTGCCCCTCCACTGAAGTTCTTTGTGTAAGTCTACACTCTCTGCCTCAAATTCCTTTTGCTGTTGTGTGTATTGAGGGGGGTTGCAGGGGGAGGTGAGGAGAAGAATCTATAAATAGTGCTTGAAAGAGTTGCCAAGATCTTAGCTTTGTGTTGGAGAAACCATCTGCTAATCTCATTGCCTGAAACCAGAATCAAAGAAGTCGTACTGAAATGAAAGTTCAGAAGAACACATGTTTCCAGGCTCATGTCCTGCAAGGCATCAGGCTTTCTACCTTGTTACTGAGGAGATAAGGCAGGTGAGAATGAGCCTGTGGCTTGGCCAGGCCAAGGGCCTTCACCTCCCACCTCTACGCCTTAGTAGTCTGTAATTTAACCCAACTCTGTCTTAACTTTGCAGGATAGCACGTGGAGGAAAACAATTGCTGTGTTGCAAATGCTAGAAAGTATTTTTCAAGTTTAATAAATGTATGGTCTGATTATTATTTTTTAGAGCTACAGGCAGGAAGCCTATGAGGCATCACTGTTCTGCAGCCAGGACGGTAATTTCCTCCTCTGTAGGTTTGCTCCCCTCTTCCTCCACCCAGGGACCTGTTGTGGCTATCTCCTAGTGCAGACTTAAGACTGTCTGGGGAATACTAGCTAATTGCTGAGTAGATAATCAGAATTGTACAGGTCAGTGATAACAGGTAACAACTGACTCATGTTCACAAACAGCTGGATGTGACAAAAGCAATTTATCTTGAAAAAAGCACTTCAGAAATACATTGAGCTTATTTTTTCTCCCTTGGGCTCTGTCTGTCCATTTTTATCTGCCCCCTTCAGTTTCTGTTTCTGTACCCTTTTTGGGTTTTGTTTCTTGATGTCCCAGACCACTGTATGGTTCCATTTGTTAGTCTTCCCTCTTAGTAACACTCATGCAGAGACCATGAGTATATTTCCTCTTTGTGTCTGTTAGTCCCTTTTCCTTTTTTTCTCTTCTCATCTTTTCCATTTACTTTTCTTTCTTCATCCTCTTCTTTTATGCCTTAATCTGAATGTTGGTCTTGTCCCACTAACAGAACTGAAGTACAGCTGGTACTATTAACCACAGTTTTGTGGCTTGCATTTCACCTGCTTCCACAAGACTCCTTGCTCCTCCCTTCCAAGCCTGAGCCAATTGTTTCTGTAAATACCTGGTTTGGGGAGGACAGGGAAGGTGCCTCACTTGAGCTCACATGCAGCACCCTGTGTTCCTTGTGCTGGGCCCTACTTGAGCTTCACTGATTATTTGTGAAGTCATGTGGAACAGAATGCCACCACAGTGCAGCCCATGGCATCGGGCCAGGGTCAGGCTTCTTGTGATCTAGAGGCTGTGAGCCCTCACTGTACATGAGTGATGCACGCTCCCATGACTGCTGCCATGCTGCGTCCTTCTTAGAGGTAGAGGGAATGTCCTGTGCTCCACCTTGGGCCACATGTTTCACTCCAGGACTAAAACTAATTCTCAGTGGCCTGAATCAGATAGTCTGGGAGGAAACAGAGGGCACAATAAAAAGGGGTTTGGGGGGAGACTTTGAAAGAGGGATTATTTTCAAAAGAGTTAGTAGTTATTAATGGTTCACAAAATACTTTTGCTCCCCTTATGAATAATTACATAATAACATAAATCACACGGACGTCTATATGTTGCATATACATATGTGATCATTGAAGAATATTCAAGGATTCCTTTTGGGACTTACAATGAAATCCCCAAAACTTTACATGTCCTATTGGGTCTCTTGATCCCTCCCTATCTATCCAGCTTCATCTGCAAACTCTCCCCCTCCCACAAACTCTGGCTTCCTCTTGTTTTGGGAAGTGAACCAAACTGTTTTCCTCCACAGGGTCTTTGTACATGTTGGTTTCTGCCTGGAACACACCCCCCTCTCTCTTTCCTTCCTTTACATGGCTAATTCATTTCTGAGGTTGTAGTGTTGTTTCCACAGAGCATGCTACACACCCTCATGCCATCATCTATGTTTTCTTCATAGAACGATGACAAATCAAAGAAGGCAACAGAAGAGACTTTCGTAGACCTTTGATGACAGTGATCAACTTAAGTCTGAGAGTGTGAAGTTTGGTGGGAGTTGGGGGTAGGGTAGGTTTAATGATATAATTTAAGTGATTGTTTAATATCCATCACCCCCTTACATGCCTGCAGGGATAATGTTTGTTTTTGTATACTGACGTTTTCCCAGGCTTACAACATAATAGAATAAGTACCCACTATATGCTAGGTGCTTTACTTACATTGTGTGGGTTACTTTTTATCTTCACCACAATTCTATAAAGCAGAGGTTAGCAAACTATAGTTCATGAGCCAAATCTGGTCCATTAATTATTTTTTTAATTAATTACTTACTTATTTTTATTTTTAAGATTTATTTATTTATATTCAAGTCAGTTAACATATGGTATAGTATTAGTTTCAGGAGTAGAACCCAGTGATTCATCACTTACATAGAACACTCAGTACTCATCTCAACATGTGCCCTCCTTCATGCCCATCATCACCCATTAACCCCATCCCCTCAACCACCTCTCCTCCAGCAACCCTCAGTTTGTTCTCTGTAGTTAAGTTTCTCTTATGGTTTGCTTCCCTCTCTGTTTTTATCTTATTTTCCCTTGATTATATGTTTTGTTTTAAATTCCCCATATGAGTGAAACCATATGAGAGTTGTTTTTTTCTGACTTATTTTGCTTAACATTATACCCTATAGTGCCATCCATGTTGTTGCAAATGGCAAGATTTCATCCTTTTTGATAACCAAGTAGTATTCCATGTATCCATACCACATCTTCCTTATTTATTCATCAGTCAATGGACATTTGGGCTCTTTCCATAATTTGGCTATTGTTGATAGCACTGATATAAACAATGGAGTGCATGTGCCCCCTTTGAATTAGCATTTTTGTATCCTCTGGATAGATGCCAAGTAGTGCAATTACTAGTGTGGTAGGTGGTAGGTCGTTCTATTTTAATTTTTTGAGGAACCTCCATACTGTTTTCCAGAGTGGCTGCACCAGTTTACATTTCCACTAACAATGCAAAAGTGTTCCCCTTTCTCTACATCCTTGCCAACATCTATTTGTTTCCTAAGTTCTTAATTTTAGCTATTCTGACAGCTGTGAGGTTGTATCTCATTGTGGTTTGGATTAGTATTTCTCTGATAATGAGTAATATTTGAGCATCTTGTCATGTGTCTGTTAGCCATCTGGGTGTCTTCTTTGCCAAAGTGGCTATTCATGTTTTTTGCCCATTTCTTCACTGGATTATTTCTTTCATTGGGTGTTGAGTTTGATAAGTTCTTTATAGATTGTGGATACTAACACTTTATCCAATAAAAGGAATGGAAATTTCCAAAATGTATTTATAAATATCTTCTCCCATTCCATCAGTGGTCTTTCAGTTTTGTTGATCATTTCCTTCACTGTGCAGAAGCTTTTTATCCTGATGAGGTGCCAATAATTCATTTTTGCTTTTGTTTCCCTTGCCTTCAGACACATGTCTAATAAGAAATTTCTGTGGCCAAGGTCAAACAGGTTGTTACCTGTTTTCTCCTGTATGATTTTGATGGTTTCCCATCTCACATTTAGGTCTTTCATTTTTTTGGAATTTACTTTTGAGTATGTATCAGAAAGTGGTTCTGTTTTATTCTTCTTCATATCACTGTCCAGTTTTCCCAGCACCATTTGCTGAAGACTCTTTTTTCCATTGGATACTTCTGTTTTGTCAAAGATGAGTTAACCGTATAGTTATGGGTCTGTTCCTGGGTTTTCTGTTCTGTTCCATTGATCTACGTGTTTGTTTTTGTGCCAGTACCATACTGCCCTGATGATTACAGCTTTGTAAGACACCTTGAAGTCTGGAATTATGATGCCTCCAGCTTTGGTTTTCTTTTTCAACATTACTTTGCTATTCAGTCTTTTCTGGTTTCTTACAAATTTTAAGATTGTTTGTTCTAGCCTTGTGAAGAATGCTGGCATTGTTTTGATAGGGATAGCATTGAATGTGTAGATTGCTTTGGGCAATATCAACATTTTAACAATATTTGTTCTTCCAATCCATGAGCTTGGGATGTTTTTTCCATTTCTTTGTGTTCTCTTCTATTTCTTTCATAAGCATAGTTTTCAGCATACTGATCTTTTATCTCTTTGGTCAGGCTTATCCCTACATATCTTATGGTCTTTGGTGGAATGTAAATAGTATTGATTTCTTAATTTCTTTTTAGGCTGCTTGATTTTTGGTATATAGAAAGGCAACTGATTCCTGTACATTGATTTTATACCCTGAAACTTTGTTGAATTCACATATCAGTTACAGCAGTTTTTTTGATAGAGTCTTTTGGGTTTTCCATGTAGAATATCATGTCATCTGCAAAGAGTAAAAGTTTGACTTCTTTGCCAATTTGTATGCCTTTTATTTATTTTTTTTGTTGTCTGATTGCTGTGGCTAGGACTTCTAATACTATGTTAAGCAACAATGATAAGAGTGGACACCCCTGTCCTGACCTTAGGGGCAAAACTCTCAGTTTCCCCCATTGAGGATGATATTAGGTGTGGGTCTTTCATATATAGCTTTTATGATGTTGAGGAATGTTCCTTCTATCCCTACTTTCTTGAGGGTTTTTATTAAGAAAGGATGTTGTATTTTGCCAAATGCTTTTTCTGCATCTGTTGAGAGGATCATATGGTTCTTATCCTTTCTTTTATTAATGTGGCATATCACGTTGATTGACTTGTGAATATTGAACAAGCCTTGCACCCCAGGAATAAATCCTACTTGATCATGGTTAATAATTCTTTTAATTTACTATTGAATTTGATTTGCTAGTATCTTGTTGAGAATTTTTGCATACAGTTTCATCAGGGATATTGTCCTGTAAGTCTCCTTTTTAGTGGAGTCTTTGTCTAATTTTGGAATCAAGGTAATGCTGGCTTCATAGAATAGTTTGGAAAATTTCCGTCCATTTCTATTTTTGGAACAGTTTGAGAAGAATAGGTATTAACTCCTCTTTAAATGTCTGATAGAATTCCCCTAGGATGCCATCTGGCCCAGGACTCTAGTTTGTTGGGAGATTTTTTGATAACTGATTCAATTTCTTTGCTGATTATGGGTCTTTTCAAATTTTCTGTATCTTCCTATTGAGTTTCCAGGAATTTGTCCATTTCTTCCAGGTTGCCCAGTTTGTTGGCATATAATTTTTCATAATGTTCTTTTACAATTGTTTGCATTTATATGGTGTTGGTTGTGATCTCTGCTCTTTCATTCATGAGTTTGGGTCCTCTCTTCTTTTTGAGAAGTCTCCCTAAGAGTTTATCAATTTTGTTTATTCTTTCAGAAAACCCAGCTTTTAGTTTCATTGATCTTTCTACTGGGGTGTGTGTGTGTGTGTGTGTGTGTGTGTGTGTGTTTTGTTTCTCTATCATTTATTTCTGCTCAAATATTTATTGTTTCCCTTCAGCTGGCTTTAGGCTTTATTTGCTGTTCCTTTTCAAGCTCCTTTAGGTGTAAAGTTAGATTGTGTATTTGGGACCTTTCTTGCTTCTTGAGAAGGACTGAATTGTGGTGTGCTTTCCTCTTTGACTGCCTTTGCTGCATCCCAAAGGGTTTGGACTTTCACATTTTCATTTTCATTTGCTTCCACATATGTTTTCATTTTTTTCTTTAATTTCCTGTCTAACCAATTCATTCTTCAGTAGGATGTTCTTTAACCTCTATGTATTTGAGGGGTTTCTAAATTTTTTCTTGTGGTTTATTTCAAGTTTCATAGCATTGTGATCTGAAAATATGCATGGTATGATCTTGAGCTTTTTGTATCTGTTGAGGGCTTATTTGTGACCCAGTGTGACCTATTCTAGAGAATGTTCCATGTGCATTTGAAAAGAACAAGTATTCTGCTGCTTTAGGATGAGATGTTTTGAATATATCTGTTATATTCATCTGTTTTTTTCATTTCCATTAATCATTTAAAAATTCTTTAAGTTTATTTACTTATTTTTATTTTTAATTTTTTAAATTTTTTATTTTTTATAATAGTTTATTGTCAAATTAGTTTCCATATAACACCCAGTGCTTCTTTCCACAAGTGCCCCCCACCATGACCATCCCCCCTCCCCCCCTCCCCCTCCCCCTTCAGTCCATGGTTCGTCTCCAGTATTCAGTAGTCTCCCTTGATCTGTGTCCCTCACTCTTCCCCGCTCTCTTTCCCCCTTCCTCTCCCCCATGGTCCCTTGCCAGGTCTCTCCTGTTAGACCTATGAATGTAAACATATGGTATCTATCCTTCTCTGCCTGACTTATTTCGCTTAGCATGACACCCTCAAGGTCCATCCACTTTCCTACAAATGGCCATATATCATTCTTTCTCATTGCCATATAGCACTCCATTGTGTATATATACCACATCTTCTTGACCCATTCATCAGTTGATGGACATTTAGGTTCTTTCCATGATTTGGCTATTGTAGAAAGTGCCGCTATGAACATTGGGGTACATGTGCTCCTATGCATCAGCACTTCTTTATCCCTTGGGTAAATCCCTAGCAGTGCTATTGCTGGGTC
>NC_043706.1:77943252-77956358 GCF_006229205.1 Suricata suricatta
TATTAAGAAGGGATGTTGTATTTTGTCAAATGCTTTTTCAGCATCTATCGATAGGATCAGATAATTTTTTTCTTTTGTTTTGTTGATGTGTTGTATCATCACATTAATGGATTTGCGAATGTTGAACCAGCCTTGTAACCCAGGAATAAATCCCACTTGATCATAATGTATAATACTTTTTATATGCTGTTGAGTTCGATTTGCTAGTATCTTGTTGAGTATTTTTGCATCTGTATTCATTAAGGATATTGGCCTGTAATTCTCTTTTTTCGTTGGGTCTCTGCCTGGCTTAGGAATAAGAGTGATATGTGCCTCATAGAATGAGTCTGGTAGTCTTCCTTCCATTTCTAGTTTTTGGAATAGCTTGAGAAGGATTGGCGTTAACTCTTCTTTAAACGTCTGATAGAATTCCCCTGGGAATCCATCTGGCCCTTGGCTTTTATTCTTTGGGAGATTTTTGATAACTAATTCGATTTCTTCCCTGGTTATGGGTCTGTTCAGATTTTCTATCTCTTCACGTTTGAATCTTGGTAGTGCATGTGTGTTTAGAAATTTGTCCATTTCTTCTAGATTGTCCAGTTTGTTGGCATATAGTTTTTCATAGTAATCTCTGATGATTGCTTGTATTTCTGAGGGGTCTGTTGTAATGGATCCATTTTCCTTCATGATTTTGTCTATTTGCATGTTTTCTCTTTTCTTTTTGAGGAGCCTAGCTAGATCAGAACAGAATTTAACAAGATTGAATCCACAAAAACTATTGAACAGATCAATGAAACCAACAGTTGGTTTTTTGAAAAAATATTTACTTATTTTTAGAGAGAGAGAGAGAAAGAGAGCAAGCACAGAGGAGGGGCAGAGAGAGAGAGAGAGAATCCCAAGCAGGTTCCATACTATCAGAATGGAGCCCAACGTGGGGCTCAAACTCCTAAACCATGAAATCATAACCTGAGCTCAAACCAAGAGTAGGGCACTTAACCTACTGAGCCACCTAGGTGCCCCTCCATTAATCATTGTTATCAATAATGTTTTATTAGAAAAGAACCATGCCACTTTGCTTAGGTATTGTCTATACATATGTATTGTACTATGAAGGCAGAATTGAGTAGTCACAAGAGAGACTCTTTTGTCTGCAAAGCCAACAATATTTACTATCTGGCCTTTTATAGAAAACATCTGGCAACCCTTGCTATAAGGCAATGGAGAATCTCCATTTCACGGAAGAGGAAAGATCAACAAATTTCAGTATCTTTCTCATATCTAGAAATCAAGACATAAAGTAGTGGAGCTGAGATTTAAAGTCACCACACCCCCTTTTATTATCTTTCTTCACAAACCGGGTCTCTTTGCTGACATATGTTTAGGGCAATGGAGAATATTTCTGCAAGAGAGGTGACACGTGGTTTAGGTATTAAAGGAAAGGTTGGAATTCTGTAATGACAAGAGAGGACAAAACATTTTAGGTTGAGACATAGAGGTATGAGAGAACTTGGTATATTTAGGAGGTAGCTAGACAGAATGACCAAAACATGTGCCGGTGACCATGGGGATGGAGTGTGGAGGGTGGGGAGGCAAGGGGACAGACAGGAAAGGAGACTGCTAGAATGAGAATAACCTGTGCCAGACCAGGAAGCCTGAACTTTAGCTGCCAAGCCTATGGCTTCTGCTTTGTTTGTCCATCTTTTCTCTCAGTAAAGAATTTGAGCATTTGTCTTAATATATTTACTTTCCATAAAGTATCTACATTAACATTGTATTAGTACTATTTGTATACTTTATAAAATGTACACATGGAAATTTTAAAAAGATAAGTGAAAGTAAAATGAATATTTAGAATAATTTTTATTTTAGTTATTAACGATTCATAATACCTTTTGGCTGTTTTATAATAATGATGATGTTTAATGAGAGTGATGTTAATGAATATGCCTAATTATATTTGAAAATCTTGGCTTAACACTGATACTGCTGTTTGAAATTATCATTTTGAGATTAGCTTTCTTTAATACGCAGTTTTGATGGTATCATAGCTGAAACCACAGCTGATAACACAAAGATACAGGGATTCAAGTGGAAGAAGTATACTGTTGATTTCACTTGTAAATTATTTTTCAAAACTATCTACAAATTATGCAAATATTTTCATTTTAATTAATTCGGTATGTTTATACCTTCCCTGTTGTCAATTGCTTATCAATATGCAAATGAATTTGAAAGTGCTTTGTTTTCATATTGTACACAATGTGTTCACTATGTGTTCATGCTACTGAAACTATGCACCCGGAGTTTTCTGAACAGTTTAGGAAATTGTGAGTTTAAATATCTAGATTCTGGGGCACCTGGGTGGCTCAGTTGGTTAAGTGTCCGACTTTGGCCTACATCATGATCTCACGATTTGTGGGTTCCAGCGCCGTGTTGGGCTCTGTGCTGACAACTAGGAGCCTTGAGCCTGCTTTAGATTCTGTGTTTCCTTCTCTCTCTGCCCTCCCCTGTTCACTGTATTGTCTCTCTCTCTCTCTCTCTCTGTTAAAAATAAATAGACATTAAAAACTATCTAGATTCAGCAGTTCTTGAAGATGATATATACCCTTTACAGAAAAAATGATATAACAAAATATTCTAAACATTTGCTTTCAGAATGCTTTCTCCAGAGGACAGGTTCCTCCTGGAAAGAAGTTATCTCCCCTCTCTCTCTCTTACACTGTCACCTTTACCTAGAAGTAACAGATTTTGTACTCATTTTTTGTAAGTAAACTCATGTCAGTGATAGATCTGGTTATCTCATTGTTGCTTTCACTTCCTTTTATGGGCGACTGAGAGTTGAACCAGGGAATGGGAGAAATGTTTGTCTTGTCATTTTCTGGTTATTCATTGGATTTACTAGTATTTTCTTTAATACACAACTTCTTTGAGAGACCTATAAGTCATTTGTCCATCTTGTGTATCCCATATAACCTGTAAATCTGTTTCACGTGGAGTATGTAAACTGAAGTGGGTCATGTGCTCAAATAAATGGATGATTGAAGGCCTCACTGTCAAATCCTTGAAATCAGCACATACTTAAAATATTAGAAATCTTTAACTACTATCTTATATTTTAGGAATCTAAAAATAAAAATTGTAACATTTTACTCTCAGACCCTCATGACCCATCTTGTTTATCCCCTGGGCTCACACACCTTATTTTGGAGACCGCTGCTCTGAGTAATGGAAAGCAAACCACAAGCTATTAAATGGGAGGCAGGTGACATGATCAAATTCAATTTGTCTTTGGGTTTATATTTTGTGGATTTGTGTCTAGACACTTTATGTATTCCCCCTACGGTCTCTACTGTGTGTGTGTATTCAAATAAATAACTTCTCTGGTTTTAAATAAAACTATCCTAACATCTTCAGAATAGGCAACCACTCCAAGTCGCATGAACTCTTGTCCAGCCCCGTTAGCATCTAGATGCCCTCTGAAGTTCTTTGATAACTCCAGGGGCTTTACCCTTTAAGTTGGAGAATAATGTGCTTTCAGTACAAGGAGAGGACTAAGGTGACTCAAGCACCTCAATGTGGAAAGAAGAATAGTTGTGTTCTGTAAGAGTCAGGGCAAATGCTCTTTGTGACCCTATTAAAACTGAAGAATTAAGAGGAAGAATTATTAGCTCTGGTTCCATATTAAAAAAAAAGAGGAATAAGGATTTTAAAAAATGAGAACTGACTCTAGGTTAAGAGTTGCTTGAGGAGTTATGCCCTTTTGAAGCCTTAATGAATTTTTAAAAATGTAAGCAAGCATATAAAGATAAAGAACTAACCACTGACCTTGAAACAAGGAGGAAAAAATGGAGCTGGTCTCTGAGAAATAGAAGTTGTCAAAACAATATCTACCTAGGCAAAATTTAATAGCCATTTTGGATAAAAGTGCTGTGCTAGTTTGTTTTGCAGACCATGTACCCAATCCATGAGGGACTTCATCCCTTGTTAAGCCTGCAGGTTTACTTTTGAGAGAAGAATTTTCATTATCTCTTTAGGAAATAATTATGTAAACAGTTTATTGCTTTCTTTCATATTTTTCCAATTACTTTGTGTGAGTTAGAAGACAAAACAAATTTAAAAATGTAAAGACTACTCTGCGTAGCTGCAAATGGCTGACAGCATGGCATCCACGTAGAACCATGCCTTACAAGCTCTTGAGTGGTGTCTTGGGG
Source organism: Suricata suricatta (assembly GCF_006229205.1). Classification (NCBI taxonomy): domain Eukaryota; kingdom Metazoa; phylum Chordata; class Mammalia; order Carnivora; family Herpestidae; genus Suricata; species Suricata suricatta. The sequence goes on from NC_043706.1 coordinate 77,947,443, forward strand.
AAAATGGATATATATCTATACAAAATGTTAACTTGGAATCTTAACTAAGGTACCAAGATATGATCAATATCAGACACCAGAATGAATTGTGAGACAGAGCATCTGTTTGGAATTTCAAAGTAGGTGCTTAAAACCTGGTTTTATGACTTTTCATTCCTTTACTCACTTTGTGTATAGAAAGAGTTGAGAGGTTTGATGTTTGTGGGCATGGATTTTTTTTGGAAAAGGATTTCTTTGGAGAAAGGGGCTGGATGAGTTGTGAGCTTTGCCCTCTCTATCATCTAGGGAGAGGGTTAGGAGGTGCCTGCCTCTTGCTTTTGGCCTTCAATAAGACTACTTGGAGATCTTAAAGTGTGTCCCCAAAGTTAGCCAAGTACCATAGACGGGTGTCTGTCTTCTGCATGGGGAATCTAGAATATGATGAATGGGCTGCCCAGCTGCCTTGGCACTGGAGGAACGAGTTGTTTCTAATACATTGGGATTAGCCTATATCCTCTGAATTTGTTCAGATAAAAAGTTTTTGGGGATTTCTCCTGATATGAATCATGCATGAGAGAGAGCTGGTGTGGAGGAGTGATGGATGGTACCTTAGTGGACAGAGCAAACTTTTGGTCACTGATGGAATCCTTGCAGCTGCAGAAGGAATCTGGTGACCAGCCTAACTGGAGATGCATTGCCCGAATCTGAGAAGTGGCAACAGAGGATCACAATTCTTGAGAAACCCCAAGGAGTTCTCAGGTGTGCCTCAAAAATCATTGCATTAAACACTTGACAGACACAGAAAACATCAAGCTATCTTGCAATGTTATCAAATAAAACCTTTCTTTCTCCTTCTTTCTCTTACCTTCCCCTACTACAGCCATGGCAAGACAGTAAGATGGGGATGAGGTTTTGGAAGTTTAAGAGAAGGACAGGAAGGGAAAGATAGGACAAGATGATCTGATTGTCAAATTGAGCCTGTTCTTGTGACCTAACATTACTCAGGGGCATTTTTTAATCTGACATTGAAGTGAAAATGTGTGGTATTGTCCAAGGTTGCATCTGGAGGAGGAAGAACTTTCCTCCACTGAATAAAATTTAAAAGTATAGTAGAAGGCAAAAGTAAAGATCCTTGCTGATTATATTTCATGAGTGCTGCCTATTCAACATTCTGGTTACATTGCCATACCTTTCTCAGGGCTCCCAGAATGATGAGACAACAGGACATAGGGAGAGCACTGCCCTCAGTGATGTAGGGACCTAGAGGGAAGGCTGATGTGCTATAGTTAAGTCCCTTTCCCTTTCCTTCTGGCTGCAGCAGTGGGGTTAGGGGTAAGGGGAGATATTGTCATAGAGTAAGCAGTGAGTACTACTACTTTTGGTTTGCAAGGAGGAGGGATGTTTGGCAGCATCCTTGGTCTTCTCACTAATATAGTATTAAAGGGCTGGTGGGTGATATACATCTGAGGCTTGGAAAGCAATGTGATGTATATAGACTCCCAGTTTTTATATATGTCTAATGAAAAAATAACCTCTCCTAGCATTATTGTGTGATTTTTTTTCACTAAAAAAAGGAGAGGGAGAAATGAGATAATAAACACTGAAGGATTCAGGCATGAGTTGTTTGTGATTTAGGCAAAAGTCTTACTAGTTCAGGGTGGGAAAAGTAGTGAGACTCCATACAGTGCAGGAATTAAGATTATAGGCTTTGGAATCAGGCTCTTAGAGTTTGAATTTTGGTGCCTTAGATTAAGTCTAAATCTTTATTTTCTGTTTGTTAAAGGGGCCAACTATTGGCTTCATGGGATTATTATAGAAATTAAAGAAGATAATCCTTATAGAGTGCCTGTTATAATTCCTGTTACTTGATAAGTGTGCAGTAATTGTCAGCTGAGATTATTATTCTTTTTTTAATTTGTGAAGTTAATTTTCACTGTTTGAGGTAGTTATGTTCTTTACAGTCATCATGAACATTGAATTAGCAAATATTAAACCATTGCTCCTAGGTGAAATAACAGGTTAGTTTCCTATGGGCCTCTGTTCACAGTACTTTCATTAGGTGATCAATATATAACTGTTTTATATGTGTTTCTGTTTAAGAACACCTTATTTAATAAATACTAATGATTCATTAACACTCAACTCATGGGTAATGGCACTAAAACTCATGCCTGAATGAAAATTATCTAATGCACCTCTTTGCTTTCTAAGAAACGTTATTGTACTTTGGAATACCAGACAATACTTCAGCTCTACACTTGGGGGCTATTTTAAACAGTGAAATCACCAACAAAAAGCACACAAATGTGAAAAACGTGTCACTAACTAGACTGCAAAAGGACACGTGTTTTTAATATAAGAGCTGAAATAAGAAGGCAGTGCCAGCTTGTTTGACCACAGCTGGGAACATGCATGTTGGACAACTCAAATTTTTTGCTTCTCTGCTTATGTCTGTGAAGTACTGCAGAAGCACAAGAGTATTGATTTTGGGGTTACAAATAAATTTAACTAGTAGGCAAATTCACAAATACAGAATCTATGAATAATGAGGGCCAGTTGTATCTGGGCAATCAGCACCTGGTGGTTCAAGGTATGCTTGAACATCTCCAGCAAAGGGAGAATGACATACAGATGCAGTTCATTCTGTCCTTGGCCAGATCTCACTTTTATAAAACGTGCTAAATTTTACCACATGGGACCTTGAAGTAGAACTTTAACGTTTCTTTTAAGTGACAGTCATTTATATGCTAGAAGACAGCTACTGTGTCTCCTTGGACCCATCAGTAGGTTAACTATCTCTATTTCCAATAGCTATTCCCCATATGATAATACTTTGGCCTCACTATTCTGTTGTCCTCCTTGGAACATGGTTCAGTGTTTCAGAATCTTTTTTAAAGTGACTAAGGCTGAGTCTCTAAGTGTCGAATGAGGCCTGATGAGAGCCCCAGAGAAAACTGACAAATACCTCTCTCATTCTGCATGTTATATTTTGCTGGATATTTTCAGAGTTTATGTGGCAAAGATTGTTAGTGCTTGTGCAATAAATATACATTTATGAACATTTCCTTGTCCTTTGCTACTACTCACATGCTACTAAATGTGGTCATGTGACTAATTCTTGCCAATGGAATATGAATAGAAATGATGTAAGCCACCTCCAAGTCTGATCCATAAGAATAGTCAGAAGGCCTCACCTTGGGAGTCATGTGATTCAGATAATACAGCTACAGAGTGGAGGCAGCTCTCCGTCCTGAGTCACCGCCTTGTTGAGAGCTGTGCACAAGAGCATTCGACCCTTCATCAGACTTGGCATGACTATGAAATACAATTTTATTATTTGAAACACTGTGATTTGTGGCAGCTTAACGTGTTATGGTGAAAAATATAATCTGTAATACCTTTTTTGTGACTCTATTGTGCTGTTGATGCATGTAGAGTGTGCTATAAGCTAAAATCCCTTGTTCTTTTTAACACAGGCTGCTACTTAGATACACTTTCTCATCATGAACTTGTTGATTCTTTTGGACTTAAATATATCACATTTTTCTCCGTAAGATTTTATTTTTTAGATCTAGTAATCTTCTCAAGATTGCTTCTTCAATCGTGATTCTTTTAAGCAGCCATCCTTTTGAATTTTGGACCTTCCACAAATGTGTAAGCTTTTAAACTGCTCATAGATAAACACTTTATTATCCAATATCCTGAGCCTCAGTATTCAGATAGTGAAGATGCTAATATTGTTTCTAGACAAATTACATATTCTTTTCCCATGAGAATTACTGGTCAGTTCTGGCATTTTTTTCCTTTTTCTTCCTCTCCACCCCTGCCTTTTTTCTGCTTTCTATTCTTCAGTGTAATTATTAGTAGTAACTTACTATAATAGGTTGTCACAGTAACTTAATGTAACAATTTACCTGCATTTTTAAAATCTCCCTTTAGGTCTTAATCTATCAGTCTCTAGAAGACAGATTATTCCTTCTCCTTGAGAAAATACATGTCAATAGTCAAGGTTTTGTCATTCTGGAATCTGATGCCAGGGCCTGGGGATAAACCCCTACACTTTGTCACCATCTGGAAAGCAAAATATTCTCCCCTTCTTTTTCCAAAACTCTGACTGTTGTTTGTATATAACTTAGAGTATTGTGCCCTCAAGCTGTTTGTTTTCCTAGTGCGGTGGAAAATTATTGCCCTCAAAATTATAAGAGTTTTATTTGATGCTTTGTTTTTCTTATTACAAGCTTAATGACCTTTTGAAAGGTATCTTAACTTTTATGAACTTCAGTTTTCTTGTTTTTTTAAAAAAAAATCTGTAAATAGGGTTAATAGTTTCTATCCTGGATACTCCTAAAACTGTGTGAGGATTTGAATGAGTGAAGGGTGCCAAAACGTTTACAGCTAAATGAGTATTAGTGTAGTTGCTATCTGCTCCAAGGATGCTCCCTGGGTCTGGTCTTTGATGGTTCTTCACTCCCCTCATGGATCAGTAGGAGTGTATGGTGATCAGAAGGGCTGATACATTTTGGCAAGTCCTAACTTATTACCCTGTATATCTGTCTTTTCAGTAAGAGAGAAAAACTCCCCACTGATTATGTTGGATCTATGCTCACTGATTTTCATCACTCAAAGGTAGATGAGGGCACCAGTTCTGGGACTGTGGGCATCAGGGTTATTATCGGTGGGCACTACTGCAGAATTCCTCACTGTCCCCTCTGGATGCAACATGAAAAGAGAAAGTGTTTTATGGTCACAGAGATCTGGGAAATAAGGAATACATTTTGGAGATTTAAAATGCAGCATTAACATATTGAGAAATGTGGCTCTGAGAAATCCTGCAATAAGGAAGCCTGTTTAACTTAATTCAGTTGTTAAAATTATCCGACCTTGGAATCCTTTTCAGGGGATTTCTATTAATGTCACATTGAGCTAGTTTTCAATGGACACCTATTCTGGAAATGATGGCCTAGGATAGTTAACAAACAGTTAAATATCCCTCAATGGATAGTAACATGGCAATTTATTTTTATTCTGATCTTTTCTCCAACATGGCCCCATTCCAGCAAGGTTTTGGAGAGAACTCATAAGACACTAGACTGTGTATCAGATTGTTAGATACCCTCACACACACTGAGAGAAGTAGTTCTTTACCTTCATTTCTCCACCTTGCCAGTTCTCCCAAACCAACATATTTCCTCCTTTGAAGTCATCCTTTAAATAGTGTGGCATCAAACACTGTGAGGGCCTCTGTGACTTTTGTCTGTGTCACTGAGAATATGTTCTAAAGGCTGGAGGAAGGGACACAGAGAGTACCCTGGGTAGCCTCCTTGTGGCCATCTTCTTCATACACATAGATAATATCATACCTGGTATAGACATAGTACCTGGATTAAACACAGCCCAGCTCAGGAAACATAAGGTTCAGGCAAATTCTCATCTGTGTCTGCAGCCCTCATGTTTTCTATTACTGTCCAGTTCTGAGGACTTTACTATGATCCCTGATCAATTTTACCAAAAGGAAACCACTGCGATTTTGAACTTTAGGTTTTCATTTTTTTGACAGTAAGTGCCCCATTGCTCACCCTCCTTCCTTTCTCATTCATTCCATTGAAATTCAAATTCAGCAGGTTCTTAGCTCTGAGTATATCTTTTTTTGTACATTACTTAATCACTTAATGTCTGTTTTACATTTGTTATTATCCCAGTACATTGAGTTTCACAAAGATTACTGATGATTTCTCTTTCCAGATCTAATGAACTTTTCTCAATTCTTATCCACTTTGACTCCTTTAGACATTTGATAATGCTGATTACTGATTTTTTAAAAAAACCATCTTCTCATTGACTCCTATAGCAATGTGCTTTCCTGTTTTCTTTCTTTGCCCTTTTTCTGTCTTATTTGCTAGCTCCTATGCCACTCTTTAATCCCATTCCCATTCCTGTTGGCCAAAGCCAAAGCCATGTTCTCTGCTCTCTGTACCCTACATGTACCTCTCTTGATGTCAGCTAGCACTTCTATATTGAATGACTTCCAAATCTGCATTAGTCATCTTGTTTTTGCCCTTGCCACAATCACACATTTTCTACTGCTTGCAGTATAAGTGTACTTGAACAGAAAATCACAGGCTTTCACTTACCTCTAAAATGAGTTCTTATAACTGCTTTACTTCTGTTAATGGTCCTGCTAATATTAGTGTTCAAATAACTTTACAGTTATGTTTCACATACACCATCTTCTTTATGTAGTCCACATCAACATTGCCCTCTTATCAAAGTGTTTTTCATGTATTCTGCATGTCCATTTTACCTACCCAGTAACCTGGTTAAAACTGATGCCTTGAAGTTTGTTTTGAGGACCCTCAATCGAACAATTCTGGACTCTGAAAGTTTCCACTGGGTGTCTGTTTCCTGTCCCTCAAATTTAAAGTGCCATCAGTCTATTTTTCTTCCTCTAATAAAAACTCTCTCAAAAAACAAAAACACAAAAACTTTTAAACTTATTCTCTCTGAGGCAGGAATATCTGAAAATAGTTTATCACATTGCCCAGTCCTACTGGGCAACTCAAGTTTCTTTAAAATGGAATCAAGCTTTGCATTAAAACAATGAAGGCTTTAAGTCTGAGAGACCATGCATCTTGAATAGGGACCTCTGAAAATCAGCAACTTGTATGATTATTTACCCTGCTTGTAAAAAGTCCAGTACCACTATCTGTTCTAAAGTACTAATTTTAAAAAATTCCAGTATAATTAACATAGAGTGATACGTTGCTTTCAGGTATATAATAGAGGGATTCAACAATTCTGTACATTCCTCAGCGCTCATGACGGCAAGTATACTCCTAATCCCCTTCACTGCTGCACCCTTCCCCCACCCATCTCCTCTCTGATAGCCACCAGTTTGTTTTCTATATTTAAGAGTCTGGTTTTTTTTGGTTTGTCTCTTTTTTTTCTTTGTCTGATTGTTTTCCTAAAATTCCACATATGAATGAAATCATATAGTATTTGTCTTTTTATGATTAACTTATTTTGCTTTGTGTTATACCCTCGAGATTGATCTATGTTGTTACAAATGGTAAGATTTCGTTCTTTTTCATGGCTGAGTAATACTCCACTGTGTGTGTGTGTGTGTGTGTGTGTGTGTGTGTGTGTGTGTACACATCACATCTTTCTCTATTTGTCTATTAATGGACACTTGAGTTACTTCCATAATTTAGCTATTGTAAATAATGTTGCATTAAACAGAGGTATGTATATGTTTTAGAATTAGTGTTTTCATATTCTTTGGGTAAATACCCTATGGTAGAATTACAGGATCATATGGTAATTCTATTTTTAACTTTTTGAGGAACCTCTATGCTGTTTGCCACAGTGGCTGCACCAGTTTGCATTCTCACCAATAATGCACAAGGATTCCTGTTTCTCCACATCCTTGCCAACTCTTTTGTTTCTTATGTTTTTTATTTTAGCCATTCTGACAGGAGAGGTGATATCTCATTATGGTTTTGATTTCCATTTTCCTAATGGCAATGATGTTGACCATCTTTTCATTTATCTGCTGACCATCTGGATGTCTTTGGAGAAATGTCTGTTCATGTCGTCTGCCCATTTTTACTGGATTATTTACTTTCTTTGGGTGTTGAGTTGTATATGTTCTTTATATTATTTTGGATATTAACCCTTTATGAGATATAACATTTTCAGATATCTTCCCTCATTCTGTAGGTTATCTTAGTTTTGTTGTTGTTTACTTTGTGCAGAAGCTTTTTTTTTTTAAGTTTTTACTTATTTATCTTTTAAGTGTAATCCCTATCCCCAATGTGAGGCTCAAATTTAAGCCACCAAGGTTGAGTCTCATGCTCTACCATCTGCTGTGCAGAAGCTTTTTAGTTTGATGTAGTCTAACAGTTTATTTTTGTTTTTGTTTCCCATGCCTCAGGAGATATATCTAGAAAAATGTTGCAATTTCCAATGTCAGAGAAATCACTGCCTGTGCTCTCTTCTAGGATTTTTATGGTTTCAGCTCTCACATTTAGGTTCTTAATCCATTTTGAGTCTTGTGTGTGTGTGTGTGTGTGTGTGTGTGTGTGTGTGTGTGTGTATGGGGTAAGAAAGTGATCCAGTTTCATTCTTTTGCATGTAGCTGTTCAGTTTTCCCAGAACCATTTTTAAGAGACTATTTCCCACTGCATATTCTTGTCTTCTTTGTCAAAGATTAATTGACCATACAACTGTGGATTTACTTCTGGGATTTCTAGGCTGTTCTGTTGATCTGTTGTTGCAAATGGAAGGATTTGCCACTGTTTTAATTACTATAGTTTTGTAACATACATTAAAGTCCAGAATTGTGATGCTTCCGGTTTTGCTTTTCTTTTTCAAGATTGCTTTGGCTATCTTAGGTCTTCTGTGGTTCCATACAAATTGTAGGATTGTTTGTTCTAGTTCTGTGAAAAAATGCTATTGGTATTTTGACGGAGATTACACTGCACCTTTAAATTACTTTGGGTAATATAGACATTTTAACAATATTTGCTCTTCCAGTTCATGAGCATGGAATGTCTTTCCATTTCTTTGTGTCCTCTTCAACTTCTTTCATCAGTGTTTTATAGTTTTCAGAGTATGGGTCTTTCACCTCTTTGGTTAAGTTTATTCCTAAGTATATGATTATTTTTGGTATAATTGTAAGTGGGATTGTTTTCTTAATTTCTCTGTCTGCTGCTTCATTATTAGTATATAAAAATGCAAAAGATTTCTGTGGATTGATTTTGTATCCTTTGACTTTACTGAATTTGTTTATCTATTCTAGCAGTTTTATAGTGGTGTCTTTTGGTTTTCTATATATACAGTGTCATGTCATCTGCAAATAGTGAAAGTTTTACTTCCTTACTAATTTGGATCCTATTATATTATTTTTTGTTTTCTGATTGCTGTAGCTCTTATTTTTGT
>NC_043706.1:77956458-77969924 GCF_006229205.1 Suricata suricatta
TTTTTGTAGTTCTTTTCTTCTCTGTTCCTTCTGTTGCTCTCTTCTCTACAGTTTGCTGGCTTTGTTTAGTAATATACTTGGATTCCTTTCTTTTTATTTTTTGCAAACCTGTTAATGGGTTTTGATTTGTGGTTACTATTTGATATGTTTAGTAACCACAAATCAAAACTCATTAACAGGTTTGCAAAAAATAAAAAATAAAAAAAGGAATCCATTTATATATATACTATTTTATATATACACATATATAAAGCATCTCATGCATATAATAGTCTATATTAAGTCGCTTAAGTTTGAACCCATTCTAAGAGCACTAAAGTTTTACTCCTCCCCCCCCATCTTAGGTATATGGTGTTCATACTTTACATCCTTTTTATTTTGTGAATCCTTGACTGCTTTTTATAGGTATATTTATTTTTATTGCTTCTGTGCTTCCTACTTTTCTTATTCTTGCTTACAGTCTTTCCTTTTCCACTGAAAGAATTCTTTCAACATTTCTTTTAAGGATGGTTTTATAGTGATGAATTCCTTTAACTTTTGTTTGTCTGAGAAACTCCTTATCTCTACTTTTATTCTGGATGGTAGCCTTGCTGGATAGAGTATTCTTAGCTGCAGGTTTTTTTTTCTTTCAGCAATTTGAATATATCACGACACTCCTTTTTGGCCTGCAAAATCAGATTATAACCTTACAGAGTTTCCTTTGTATATAATTGTTTTCTTTTCTCTTGCTACTTTTAAAATTCTGTCTTTATCACTACTTTTTGCCATCTTAATTACTATGTATCTTGAGGTGTGGGCTTCCTGGAATTGATTTTATTGGTCACTCTGTGTGCTTCCTGGATGTAGATTTCTGTTTCATTATCCAAATTCAGAAAGTCTTCAGCTATTATTTCTTCAAATAAAGTTTTGGACCCCTTTTCTCTCCTCTTTCTGGGATCCCTACAATGTGAATGTTATTATGCTTGATAGCATCACTGAATTCTCTCATTTTTTTTCTTATTCTTTTTTCTTTCTCTGTTCAGCTTGACTGTTTTCCACTACTCTATTCTCTAGGTCACTGATCCATTCTTCTGATTCCTTTAGTCTACTATTTATTCTGTCTAGTGCATTTTTAATTTTGGTTATTGAGTTCTTCGTCTCTGATTGCTTCGTTTTTATGTTTTCCATTTTTTTGTTAAGGGTCTCACTAAGATCCTCTACTCTTTTCTCAAGTCCAGTGAGTATCTCTATGATCATTACTTTAAGTCTTTCTTAAGGATATTAGTTATCTCTATTTTGTTTAGCTCTCTTACTGTGATTTTTGTCCTGTCCTTTCTTTCTTTCTTTTTAAATATTTTTTAACGTTTGTTTTTATTTTGAGAGAGAAAGACAGGCACAAGCAGGGGAAGGGCAGAGAGAGAGGGAGGCACAGTATCCAAAGCAGGCTCCAGGCTATGAGCTGTCAGCATAGAGGCCATCAAAGGGCTGAAATCCACAAACCATGAGATCATGACCTGAGATGTAGTTGGATGCTTAACTGATTGAGCCACCCAGGTACCCCTCTCTTTATTTTCTTTTAATGTTAAGTTTTTATTTTATTTTTAATTTCTTAAACATTTATTCATTTTTGAGAGACAGAGAGAGACAGAGCATGAGTGGGTGAAGGGCAGAGAGAGAGGGAGACACAGAATTTGAAGCAGGCTCTAGGCTGTGAGCTGTCAGCACAGAGCCTGATGGAGGGCTTGAACCCATGGACTGTGAGATCATGACCTGAGCCAAAATCGGCCACTTAACCAACTGAGCCACACAGGCACCCCTTAACTTTTTATTTTAATTCCAGTTAGTTAACAAACAGTTAATTCCAGTTAGTTAACAGTTTCATGCGTACAATATAGTGATTCAACACTTCCATACATCACCCTGTGCTCATCAACAGTGCATTCCTTAATCTCTATCACTTATTTAATCCATCCTCCCACATCCCTCCCCTCTGGTAACTAATAATTAAGAGTCTGTTTCTTTTTTTTTTTTTTTTAATTATTTTTAATGTTTGTTTTTGAGAGAGAGAGAGAGAGAACAGCGCAGGGGCAGAGAGAGAGGGAGATACAGAATCTGAAGCAGGCTCCAGGTTCTGAGCTGTCAGCACAGAGTCCGACACAGGGCTCGAACCCACAAACTGTGAGATCATGACTTGAGCAAAAGTTGGACACTTAATGGGACTGAACCACTAGGAGCCCTAAGAGCCTGTTTCTTGCTTTGTCTCTCTTTGTCCTGTGCTTTCATTTGGGACATATTTCTTTATGTCTGTTTCTATGTGTTAAGAAAGTCAGCTATATCTCCTGCTCTTGAAAGTAGTGGCCTTATAAAGAAGAAGTCCTGTAGTACCCTGCAGTGCAGTATCGCCCATTTACCAAAACCTGCTGCTTCAGGGGTGTCTCTGTGTGTGGCATGTGGCTTATTGTTATGTCTGAGCAGCATTTGCCTTCAGTTCAGTTGTCTGCAATTGTTCTCTTTGCCTGTTGTGTGCAGGGCATGCTTACTGTGTTTTAGTGGGTCAGTCTGGGGCCACTAGGGCTTGGGTTGGGACAGACCAGGCATTTGTCAGAGCTGTAGTTGCTCAGAACTGCAGGGTGCTCTCCCTGTGTTGTTCCCTAAGAAGCTTTCACTGGTGGGCAGAACCTACAGTCAAGTCAGATGTCTACCCCCAACCTGCTGTTGGGGCCACAAGTGAACTGGAATGTGTGGTTGTCTTCCTCCATCCCTGGACCAAGAGTCACTTTGCAGTGGTGCTGGCCCCTGTTGTGGGGCTGCTTTCACACTGCCACACTTATGGTGCTGCCTGGACTGGGTTGGAGAGGGCAGGTTGTCAGAAGAACAAGGGGGTGAGGACTAGCAAGGTTTCTGATGGTCCATTGTGAGAGGAGAACTGGAGCAGCTCTCGAGAACTCTTGTGGAAGGTGATTTAGAGAGGGTGGCTCAGTAGGAGAATGTAGAGGTGGAGGATACAGTTAGCAAGCTAGGTGAAGAGTGTTCATGCTGATCTGGTTCCCACAAACATCCATGTATCTGGACTTGGGTGGCCAGGGAGGAAAATGGAACACCAGCTCTTTTGTTTTTTGGAGAAGTCTTCCAAAGATCCCTCCCCTCCAGCATATGCTCTGAGATTACCAAATAAATCTCCCTACCATATACCCTAGGTGTTTTTCAAACTGCTGCTTCTATGCGGTATCTCAGTGGGCTGTTTGTTATGTTGTCTCTTTAAGGGTGGGGACTCTGTCCTGCTGGCTCTTCCAGATAGAGCCCACTGATTCTTTTTTTTTTTAACTCTTTTTTTTAAATGTTTTTATTTATTTTTGAGACATAGAAAGAGATAGCATGAACAGGGGAGGGTCAGAGAGAGAGGGAGACACAGAATCTGAAGGGAGTCTCCAGGCTCTGAGCTAGCTATCAGCACAGAGCCTGATGCAGGGCTCGAGCCCACAAACCGTGAGATCATGACCTGAGCCGAAGTGGGATGCTTAACCGACTGAGCCACCCAGGCACCCCAGGAGCTGATTTTTATAGTTTTAGATGTTAAGCCCCACTGACTGTGAGGAACCTGTGAAGTTAAGCCCATCCAGTTTTCAAAGCCAATGTTATGGTGATTCAACTTTCCAGGGCAGGTCCCCCATGCCTGGGGTGCCTGGTGTGGCATCTATTCCTCTCCCTTCTCTTTGCCTACAGTGTCCCTCCCCACCCTGTCTCCCCGATGGACTGTTCCATGGTTCAACCTGGTTCCCAACTGTATCTCTGCCCTTCCTACCCATTTTGACATGGACTCTATTTAGTTGCAGAGAGCCTATGCTGTCAGTCTTAGGGTAGTTTTCTGGGTTGTTTATGCTGATGTGAGTGTTATCTAGATGTTTCCATGGGATGAGTTAAGTTTAGGATCCTCCTACTCCACCATTATCTTTGGAAGTCCATCCCTGAGTTCCCAATCTTGTTAGCTCCTTGTTTTACCTCTTTAATTCCAGGGCTTTCTTTTGTCTACTTTTCAAGGTTAGGTCCATTTGCTCATTTTTGACATTTCCTATGGACTATTATTTCCCCGTATTTGTTCAGTGTTATTCTTGATTACTCTAAGTATTTCCTCCATCAGCAATTGGGCCTTTTACTCTTGCTCTTCCTTGTGCTTTGTTTTTGTTAGTCTTTTTACTCTTCTCGTCATCTACTAGAATCATATTGTTAAGGATAAGGTCAATACTTCTGTCTCTATAAAGGTTTTATTTTTTTTTTTTCAGTTTTTCTGACACCAATTTTTTTCTTTTGAATTGTGATGATAGTGACAGTCAGAACTACCTAAATCAGCATATAACGTTCTCTAAATTTTTCATCAATGTTTATTATTTTACCTTTCTAACTTGTGGGCCAGATGACATCTTACATGTCTTGAACATGTATACATAATAAGCATTTGATAAATATTTGTGGATTGGCAGCTTATTCTTCCACATGTTGACCCAAGTTGATAACTACATGACTATATTGCTGAAGTTAGTCCTTTGATTCAGTTAAGAGTGCATTTATTTTTCTCACCTAAAGAGGTAAAATATATACCCATCATATTACAATAATTGTATGAATCCCACAGATGTTACTACAAATGCTTGGCTTATAATAAAAGTTTTGGAATTCAATTCTAAATGATAGGGCAGGGTTTAAAGAAGTTTGATAATGAAGGCATTTAAAATAAAAATGTAAATGAATGTATGAATATGCCGCAGACTGAGTCCCACATCCTTCTCAAAATGAGTTGCAAAAATAAGGATTAAAATAATTTCTCAGGCTCTTACTGTTAAATTATAGTGAAATGAAAGCATTTAGACAAGGGTTACAGGCATTGCATTGTTAATTATAGTGGTCGCATTTGCTTTTGTTCCAGTGCATTGTAATTAATGAAGATCTACAGCCCTATGCTTTGTCTTGGAAAGCATATACTGTTTTCATAGGCACCAATACAACTATGATATTCTTCATTTATTTCTCAAGAATAACTCTTTTTTTTTTTTTTTTTTTTTTTAACACAGGGGAGCTCATTGTTGAGGCAGCAACATGAAAATCACAGTGAGACTTGAGTTTGGACAGACCAGAGAGCAATGGACTCTATTCACATATGCCTAACCTTGTGTTGACACCCCACAAATATGGTCTATAATGACAATGGGGCATTGTTTAGACCAACTCAGTAATGATAGTCTAATCATGCTTTTAAAAAATTCTCAAGTCCTAAGAATGATTTTAGGGTACAAGTGAGAAGTTAACAATGGCATACATTAAAATCTTGACCTGAATCTTGATTCCCCCCTTGTGATTATATGTGTTTGTCATTTTGAATTGGAGAATATAACAAACTATTTTGGGGAGGATGATAGATAGATAGCTAAAAGGACCTCATTCTTAATGATATTAATGTTTTGTAAGCACTAAATATGAAGAGCCAGCCACAAAAGGGAGGTGAGGGTAAGATTTCTGCCTCTTATTAGAAGTATTACATGAATATAGAATTAATGATAAAGATAATAATTTCCATCTTTTGCTCTGTCTGTTCCCGTTTACTAAGATTCTTGTGCAAAGGGCACTAGCTCTAAAAGAAAAGGCAATGGATTAGACTTGGCACATGGCCCAGCAGAAACCTGACAGTTAGTTCCCCACAGCCTTCATGAGCATTTGAGGGCTTTGTGCTGCTATTATTTTGAAATAATCAATGTACACACAAGAGTGAACATACAAATTGTGCCACTTGATCCTTCCTCTCTGCTCTGCAGGGACCGACAGGGTATCCTGTGGAGATGTGGATGGCAGAAAAATCCTTCTCTAACTCCTCCCAAATTCCCTGTTGGAGCTGGGCGTACAGCCTAGTAGGTGTTGGGAAGTACCGACTGATCACCAGCACTTTTCTGTGAGGCCACTGGTTCATATGTGAACCGGTGGGTGACAGTCGGGCAACAAGATGGGCAACTCCTTTAGTGCTGAGGAGCTGATGTCCCTTATGACTTAGGGGCAGAGATGATTGCACCCTCTCCTCCAATCCATAGTGAATTGCAAGCTATTGCAAGTTGACAAGAGCCCCATTTCCTCTATTGGTGTTGAGAAATTGGGCTGATTTTGATATTTTGAAAAGGACTGTTAGAATTTTGTTGTAAGTGCCACTTAAGGCTTTTCAAAAAAGCACTTCCCTATTTATGGAGGAAAACACTCCCTACATAATATGAAGAACAAAATCTCTCAAATCTGGAAAAAGCTAATTGACTTTAGATCGTCTTATCAAAATATGAACTGATATCATAGGACTCCAGCAGATTTATCCACTACAGATCTTTTACTTTAATTTATTGGTTACTTCACAGAATTGCCAACTGCATTACAGTCCTGTGTGTAGTGGGAAAACCACTATCATAAAACTCTTGAGCAGATGTGCTACAAGAGTCTTTTCATTTCCTTTCTTAAACCCAAAGAATAATGACACTGCAATATCATGTGGCGAAAAGAGCAATAATTTGATAAACATTGTCTTTCCATTAGATTAGAGCAATTAATCTGATTCTAATTTGGCTGAAACATTATCATACTGGAGTCCCCAGAGCCCTGTGAATAATCTCTAAACACATTGGCACACTCAGTAGACAAACATTATCTCCACTCGCACTGTTCTTCCATATGGTCTCCTCCCATGGTGATGGAGGGCACCCTGCTGTTTCAATCAAATAAATGTCAATTATCTGAGATAGATTTTTGGTTCTCGAGCCCAGGCTTGCAGTGCAGCCAGAGTGACTGGGTAGAATAGTCTGCAACTGTTTCTTCCACATGCTGCTCGCATTTTAGGAATTCACACCTTGCCACATCATCCGGTATTTCAGGAACTCCATACATAAAATGAATGGTTTTAGAGGCTGTGTGTGTGTGTGTGTGTGTGTGTGTGTGTGTGTGAGAGAGAGAGAGAGAGAGAGAGAGACAGAGACAGAGACAGAGACAGACAGAGACAGACAGGTAGACAGAGAGAGAGAAGGAGAGCAAAAGAGAGACAGAGACACAGAGAAACAGAGAGAGAGAGAGGGATTCGTTAGTTTCATTTAGCTTCACTTTGCTTATTTTGGGAGGTAGAGTATTTATTAAACTCATAGAAGGATACTCTACCCTGCATGATCTGAAATAGAGTTGCTATGCATGTTTATGCCCTAATCAGGTCACCCTTTTTAGCGGCCCTCTCTGTCCCTGAATGGAAATCTGGACATAGATATTTCAGAAAAAAAGTTCCATATTTGACTTCTGGTTCTTTTTGCAGGCCTTTCCTTAGACATATTTGTTCCGAGTATCATGGGCCTTGGTGGTGAGAGCTACGGGGTTTTCCTACCAACCTTGCAGGGGTTGCTGAAGATCAGCTGTAGTTCCAAAAGGCAGTGGAGGAAAGGAGGAAGGAAGCACAACTTTTCTGTGTTTGCGGAAGGCTCTATGAGGGCACTTCTGGAGCCCAAGAGGAAAATATATGTCTTTTAGAAAGAGGGCTCTGGATATGAGGCTGACATCGTCAAACCAAACAAAAGTAGACAGTGTGAAATAGTATGACATGCTGAGAGGACTGTCAGTTCTACATTTCTTTGCAGAACTCTCTATCTTTAGGGTGTCAATTATCAGGTGTTGGTTTTGTTATCAGACAAGCCCTTGTCTCAAAAGCTTGTAAATTTGCTCAGAGACCTGAAGGCCTCTGATGACTATATGTCTAGACTGAAAGCACTAGGTCACTCTCCTTGCTGCTGCTACTGTGACAAGCTGGCACAAAAAGAAAGACAGTCCACGGGGATCTGGACTAATACACTGTGGCAATTCAGCAAACGTTGTCAGAAAGAATTTCAGTTTTCGCATTGGCTGTGATCCTGAATCAAGGAGGAAAGCCACCAAATGCTCAGACTGAAAAAATACAGTAGCATCCTCCCTCTGAAATGGTTTAATTGGAGACTGTCAGTCATTGGCATCAAATGTCAAGCCCCAGGTCACCCATTGCATTTAGAAGGCAGGGAGTTCCTTAATCCAGAGGTGGGTTCTGTGCACCTGCTCTGTAAAGTGGGAGGCATGGAGGCTGACTATTTTAGCAACAGCTGGAGAATTTGCTGAAGACAGAAAGCATTATGCTAGGCTGACATGTGGTGGAGGTTCATGAAGAGAAGACTGAGATGAATTAGAGGTGGTAACGTGCAGGCTCTGGAGGGAGGTAGCTTGGGTTCAAAGCTTGAGCTTATTACTTGTATATATGGTCACGGGAAAGTTACTTAGCCTGTAGAATTCTCAGTTTCCTTATCTACAGAATGGAGATTGATGATAACACTTAGGCCATGGGTTTATTATGGGGACTAAATAAGGTAATGAATGTAAAGCACATTACATGGTGCTGGAATATAGTATGTGCTCAATAAACATTTGCTGCTATTGTTAGCGTGAGGGGTTCAGAAGACTTGCCTTTCAATTGTGTTGCTTTACCACTTACTGTTTTTATGACCCTGA
The DNA here is from genome assembly GCF_006229205.1 of Suricata suricatta. NCBI lineage: Eukaryota > Metazoa > Chordata > Mammalia > Carnivora > Herpestidae > Suricata > Suricata suricatta. Next base: position 77,964,973 of record NC_043706.1, read on the forward strand.
ATAGGTCACTAAATAAGTCTAGGCTTTGGATCACGATCTCAGTTCATGAGATTGAGCCTTGCATCGGGCTCTAGGCTGACAAGGTGGAGCCTGCTTGGGATTCTCTCCCTCTCTCTCTCTGACCCTCCTCTGTTCATGTGTGCACTCTCTCTTACCCTCTCTCTCTCTCTAAACAAACAAACAAACATATTAAAAAGTTAGTCTTAGCCTTAATGTCCTGAGTATCTTGATGTTACACAGTCATTTTGAGACTCAAGTGACAGAGATGCAGTGTTGCAATGAGTACATTCCAAGTGTCTGTCATGTCCATGACAACAGTAGCTATAGGCCTCTATCTGCAAACCAGACAAAGTACCTTCTTCAGTGCTAGAATAAAAAACTGAATTAAATAGATTAAACATAAAAACATATGAAGAAAGGACCCTGTGTCTGTACAAGTTTTCTATCATTGCCCAAACAAAGTACCACAGACTGGGTGACCTAAACAACAGAAATTTATTTCTTCACAGTTATGGAGTCTAGAAATCCAAGGTAAAGGTGTGAGCAGGGTTGTTTCTTCTGTAGAACTCTCTCACTAAAAAAAAATGTGCATCAAGTTGGCATAGGTGCTGAAGATGAATTTATAGAGGTTACATCTCTGTCTTATAATTCAAATTTCAGTTTTCCTTAGGGGGCAAAAATTGCAGTAACCTTACTAAAAGCCTAAACATGTGCATATTAAGGAAAATAACATCCACTAGAGTCTGATGGCTCAAGGATGGAGTAAAATCATCAATCATCTATTTATTTACTTTTAAAAGATTTATCATGATTGTGTGATGATTGTTTATTATGTGCCTGTGTGTGTGTGTCCACATATGTGTTCTCATTTAGAGAGGCAATGAGATGCAGGAAGGGATGATTACAGATGTGTATGTGACAAAATTATTTCTTTTCCCCCCAGTTTTATTGAGATATGTTCGACCTGTAAGACTGTATTAGTTCTAAGTGTATAACCTAGAGATTTGATATATGTATACTGAGAAATGATCACCACAATACGTTTAGTCAACCTCCATCACCTCACATAGTTATAATTTTCTTTCTTATAATGAGGACTTTTAAGATTATTCTGTTAGCAGATTTCAAGTATTCAATACAGTATTATTAATTGTAGTCACTATGTTATATATTATATTTCCAGAATTTATTTTATCTTATAAATGGAAGTTTGTACCTTTGACCACCTTCACACATTTCACCCACCCCCTCCCTTGTTAGTTTGCCCTTGTCTTCACATGCTCTTACCTCTATATGTACCTGTGTCCTAATTTCCTCCTATGAGGACATCAGTCATATTGGATTAGGGCAAGCCCTAGTAACCTCCTTTTCACTTAATTGCCTTTTTAAAGGCCCTATCTCAGAGTGGAGTTGCATTTTGAGGTACTGGGGGTTAGAGTTTCCACATATGAACTTGGGGGACACAATTCATCCCACAACAGTCCCATAACAGGATTATACTTTCATCATGATACCTTCAGTTCTATCAAAGTTCATTTTGACATTAAGGTCTTATAATGACTTAAATAATATCTATCCATCTCTTCATCCTGTCATCCATTCATCTCAGCATCCCTCCATCCTTCTGTATGCTCACTCAATCAACAAACACATATTGAACACTTATTATGTTCCTAGTACCAAGCCCATTTCTGGGAATGCAGTGATGGAGGAAAGGCATTCTTTTCCCTCAAAGCATTTGCTAGTGTAATGGGGGAAGAGAGATAAGTAAAAAGTACTTAGACTTTCTCTATTCTCTCTTCTACATAACAGTTCTTCAAGGATTTGAGGACATTTCCCACTTTTTCTCTCCTGGCTTATTTTTTAGATTAAATTCACTCTAATTTCTTTATTCCTTGTGTAACACAATATCCAGACTCTTTGTTTTGATGTTCTGTGGCATTTTCTTATAGTTTTTTTTAAAGTTCAGAAATATTTAAGATTAAGAAGCAGACAACATGAGACTTCACTCATGCTGGGGCCTCATATTGATTTAATCTGGATCAAGATGTGATGTTACAAATTACATCAGTGTCTCAGATTATACCTCTCTCCCATTTTCTCCAGTTGTGTCACTCAGCCATGTTTGACCTAGTCAAACCCAGAGGTCATAATATTGACACAAGGGCTGCAATATTAAAAAAGCAACAAAGCCTATTAATCATGCATCAGGCACTTTGTGAATTTTATCTCCTTTGATCATTATAAGAGCTCTATGAAATATTCACCATTTCATAGTTGGGACTACTGAGTCTTTGAGGTTAAATGACTTGTTCAAAGTCACACAGCTGGTGGGAGGAGCCAAGATGTAGCCCCCTATCTCATTTATTCTGAAGACTTGGCTCATAACCTCTATGCTTAGGCCCTTCGCTCAGAGCTCTCTGTTCAATTAAAGGGCAGAAGACTGCTTGGTGGATTTTCTGTTGGGATGCTCAGATATTAGAGTTCCCAGGTAAGGGAGATGTTAGTGGAAGATTTAGGCCAGGCTTTGTGGGAATTACACCTTGATGGAGACGTTCTAGTTCTAGGTCTGGGCCTCAGTCTTTCCCTTTTGAGATCTCACTTTTATTATTTTGTCAGGGTGATCAGGCTTTGCAGGATAGAATTTCTCTAACAAAATACAAAAGAAAATGATTTATAAGCCACAGTGCCCACTTGCCATGGGAAGTATAACTGACTTTTTAAATCAGGAGCATTTCTTCAACAGGCATTCCCTTTATGTGGGGGTCAGTCACTGAAAAGGACAAATAATAATTCAGAAGTTTGGTTGGTGAGCATAGGATTTGCAGCGAAGAGATTAGGTTTTGCCCAAGGGAAGTCAATCCTCAGGCTAATATAACTTGGAGTTAATCCTTCTCTGCCCTACAGTTTTTTCTGCCTGAATTACTGGAATCCATCTTCTAGAATCACAACATAATTTACTTTGGTCACTGTTAGACACACTGACAGTCTCCTAATTCTCTTTAGGCAGTATTTTTCTTTTGGAAATATCTATTATCAAAAATAAATCTTGTGACATTCTTCATGTTATAACATTCTAGATTACTGTTTGTCTTTATTAGTTTACACTCTAGGTTGTCTATTTCTTAATGAGGTTTATGTTTGACTCTGTATTGGATGTAGGGTTTGAGTCATTCATTTCACAGGAGGCAAGAGGTTTGGGGTATTGACCTCAATTAGAAGGATGAATCCTAATTAGCCTAAGAAAATCATAGTAAAGCCTTACTGCCAAGCAAGAGCCAGTGTCTGTTTTAAGATGCCAGGTGTAAGCTGGCATGCCATTTCCTCAGCTAAGGGATTGGCCTAAGAATTTGTGCATATTCCAATTTGAGCAAATGAGACATAAAGGGAGATTTGAGGGAGGGGCGTTTCTGGAGAACACTTCTCCAGTCTTCAGAGGGAACCATGGAAAGCCTAATGGTATAAGGTCACTTTTCTGACAGTCTAAGGGTGAAATCCCCATGAAGGAGAGAAGAACCTAGCGCAATCCAGAAGAATGGGGCTGAAGTCATTGTACCAAGGCCTAAGCCCAGCCTGTATCTAGACTTTCACTCATGTGAGCAAAAAAGTTTCCTCTTTGTGGGAGCCAGTTTGATTTAGGTTTTTAGATATATGCAGCTAGAAGCAAACTAATTGGTAACTTTTTGAAATCCATTGCATATTCACAAACCATCAAGAGAAATTCTGCAGGTGGCCAAACCAATTTTTTACATACGTTTTTTTGATACTTGCAGTTCAGGAAGTGAGATGTTTTCAACAGCAATTAGATTATGGGGTTCAATTTAAACCCCCCACCTTTTTTTGGCAATTACTGTAGTTATTAATCCAGCTGCAGGTCACAGAAATGTCAGCATAGCCATTTTTTCTGAGTTCAAGGTAAGAACTCTTCTGCAAGTATACGCATATATCAATCAAATGAATCATTCCTCAGAACTATTTCAGTAAGCTCCAGATATCGGTCCTAGACCACCACCCCAGCACCAAGAGCTTCTTTGTTTAGCCCTGATCCCGTAGACAATGTCTGAGCATTTTATCACCTCGAGGTCCCCAGATGATTCAAATTTAGTTCCCTATTATTCCGGATCCAACCAGAATCATACATATTTTTGAAGTGCTAGTTCCTAAGGAAATTAAGAGATTATGCCAGAATGTGAATCAATGTACTGTATCTTTCATAGAAACAATACAAATTATCTGCTAAATTAACAATATGATTGGTGACCTAATTAGCTTACCTTCTAGAGAGAACTTACCCGGTTATGGATCAGTAACAAACAACGGTTTGACAGCTGGTCTGTAGCCGCCCCCCTTTGAATAGCAGTAAATATGATTCTGAACAAACCATTCTTCACTTATTTAGTAAACATTTACTAAACTAACATGTAAAAGGAACTCAAGAATAATTATCTGAAAAACTTCTGCCTTACTCTTCGTATTTAACCAGACATAATGTCTTTTTTTCCACATTCCTGCTGGCATTGATTTGATTCAGGTTTCCATTACTTTCTGAAATGTTGCCATCTCCCTGCTGCCAGTCTTGCCCTCTCCAGGCCACAACATGCTATTAAAATATATATTTCTGTTCTCAAGGTGCTTCTTTAACTTCTGTGTCAATGAAAGCTTCTGTGTTGGATTCTTTACTGAGTATACTGCAAATAGATGTTAGTGCCTTGTACTGCAAATGCTTTTGGTTAATGAGCCTTCCACCATGCTTTCATGAGATAAATGTGTCTACAGCTTATGTGGTTTCCTCTGTGGCCTCTCTTTATACCATCTGTGTTTTGAAGAACATTTTTGACTCATCATGGTTGACAAATGATATGCAAATGATAATGCTAGACCTGTGGCAAAGAGACAAAGGAAGTATATCTTGTTGGATGTTATAATGCAAGTTCGGTGACAGTTCAGCCATC
>NC_043706.1:77970024-78010754 GCF_006229205.1 Suricata suricatta
TATGAATTTTTTCCTTTTCAGTAAAAAGAAAGCCAAATTTTCTTGCTATCTTTTGGTTAAGGAAGGGAGTACTCTTTTCAGGGAAAACAATTAAAAGTAATATAAAACTCTACAGTGTCAAAGCAAGATGATCTTTTTATGCAAATACTACCTTAAAGTTTTTAACCATCTGTTCTTAATTGTGCTTGTGGGAGATCATTCTCATATTCTGAGAGACATACTGTGAATGCTTAGGTATGTATCTAAGACAGCTCAAGAAAGGGATCAGCACCATGTATGTTCAAAGAAATAGTCAAAGGAAAAATTTTACCTGTATTTGTTCATGAAAGATAGAAATGGAATGAAAGATATGTAAATTTTCTATTTCAGTGGAAAGGTAAACCATTGTGATTCTATTCAGTGGCCAGCATATATGTATATCACGTAGTAAGACAATAGCAATAAATGATTTCTATTTTTTCTTGTTTGTTATAAATCAGGCCTTGTTGTTTTCCAGGACCTTCAGAGATTTTAAAGGAAGATAACACAAGGAGATAGGGGCACTTGGGTGGCTCAGTCATTAAGGATCCAGCTCTTGACTTCAGGGCAGATCATAATTTCACCATTTATAAGCTACAGCCCCACACTGGACTCTCCCCTGACAATGTGAAGCCTGCTTGGAATTCTCTCTCTCTCTCTCTCTCTCTCTCGCTCTCTCTCTCTCTCTCTCTTTCACACACAAAAATTACAAAGGTGGATAAAGCATAGCCTCTATCCCATCTGTACCTGGGGAAGTCAATATATTTTTAAAGTAAAAAAATTGGTGGTAGCTTGCTAATGAAGACACTATAGCTTGCAAAGGAAGACTCCTTGAAAACTTTCAGAATGAATCTTGAACGTTGGCGTGCTGGTACCAAGTGGGTAAGATGCTGGGACAACAGAGTCAACAGCATTTCTGGATCACATATTTAAGCAGAATACAGAAGAGGATATAATGCTGGTTCTAGTTTTGGGCCATGTGATTTATATATAGTCTGATAGAATTATAGATTGACGGAGAAATATCAGTGGTATCAAATATTTTTAAGATTGTTGGTTTGACTGTAGAGAAGCAACATAAATGAACCTCTGTTTAAGTGAGAATTTGTTCTGCTGCTTTTTCTCTCTTTACAACTTAGCAAAATCACATGAAAACCATAGAATCCAAAAGGACCTTGGAGATCAAACTCCACATTTTAGAATTTAAGAAATGGGGGACTTAGAGAGGTTGAACAAGTTGCTCTAGGTAACTCAGCTAGAGAGTGGTTGATTCAGGATGGGAAGCCAGATTTGTAGTGCAATTGACAGTTTAATATACTGCACAACTTTCACACCGTTGTGCTTGTGGAAATAGTAGATCATTCCACACTGTACTACTGAAATAACTCTTTTGGAGTTTTTGCTATTTCTTGAGGGTTAAAGTTGTTGTTTGTTTGTATTGGGCAGCCTTAATGTTTCTTCTCAAACATAGATAATTCATAACTGAGTCTTCTCCTTATATGTTTTAAAAGGTGATCAGAGGTTACTAGTGGGTACATTGTGGGACCAGTATCTTGCTTTGTGTCAGAGTAAGCAGATGAAATGTGATTGTGTAATTGCTGTGTGTTGGTAATGACTCTAGACTGTAAGCTAAAACAGCTGGATTATGGTCCCACTTCTGCATTAATTAGCTGTGTGTTCTGAGTCTTAATTTCCTCATCTGACCAAAGAAGCCTTCAGTAAAATAATCTCTAAGGTCCCCATAAACTGAAATATATAATATTCTAGATCAGGAAACAGTTAGAGAAATTTTAGTCTACACTTAATACAGGGCTGTTATGGGCTAAAGACGAAAAAGTCTAAGTCTACTTCATAACAACTCACTAAACAATTGTCCAACTCTTAATTTCATACTGGATTTTGGATTTTCTTACTCACAAAATTGCTAACTTGAACTGTCAAGCAGCAAGAACCAAATACATATATCCTTATAGATACATTATAACTATACTGAACTTCCTGTGCCACTAATGAATGTGCTCCCATGCTTACTAGCCTTTGTACCTGTTGTTTTCCCTGCCTACCATTCCTTCTACCTTATCTTGGCTCTGCCCTAGCAAACTCCTACTTGTCCTTTAAGATCCAATTCAAATGTTACCTCCTTGAGAAGGCTCCCATAACAATCTTGCTTGTCAGTCAAACCAGTATTTATTGTTTACCTACTATGTGCAAAGCATTCTGTCAGTAGCTAAGGATGCTCACAGCCCCAGCTCTCATACCTTAGTAAGGAAAGTTGACATCAAGTAAATAACTTTAAGTAAATAATAATTACAGCAATGCAAACTGATGTGAGGGAAAAGCACAAAGTACTCTTAGAAGGTCTATTGGGAGGAACTAAACTCAGGCGGCATTGGTAGCTCTCTTCTCTGAATTCCCAAAGCATTTTATTGCATGTCTCTACCATAACACTAATCATACTGCATTCTTACCAGTATTATAAGTTAATGTATCTATCTGTTCTAAGCCTGTGTTGTCCGATATGGTAGCCACTAGCCACATATGGCCTTTTAAATTTAAATTTTAAAGTAATTAAAATAAAATAAAATAAAAATTTATTTCCTCAGTCACAGTAGCCACATTTCAAGTGCTTAGTAGCTACATTTTCTTTCTAGTGGCTGTCATATTGAACAACACAGCTTGAGAATATTTCCATCATCACAGAAAGTTTTATTGAACAGTGCTACTCTAGACTATGAATTCCTCAATATCAAATATTGTGTTTCATTTGTCTTTGTATCCCTAGGACTTGGAACTGTTATTTATATAGCAGAAGCTCAATGTTAATTGATTGATTGATTTACTTTAAAAATATTTGTATATGTACATATTATATGACAGGTACAATCCTAGGTATTGAGGGTAAAGCAGTGAACAAAAAATAGTTTCAGCCTCCATGGAGCTCACATTTTAGTGGGGTTGAGAGGAAATGGACAATCAACAAACCAACAAGCAAATATATAATCTATCAGATAGCAATGAGTACTAGGGAGAAAAATCAAACAGGTTAACTTACATATCAATTATCAGGAGAAGTGTTGAGGGGTGAATGGGTTGCTTTTTTATATAGAGTGGGCAAGAAAGGCCTCACTGAGGGAATGAGTCATGTAAAAGGAGCAGCAAACAATGTCCCCAAGGCAGGAGTGCATTTGACTTGTTCCAGGAACAAGAAGGACACTGGTGTTCCTAGAGTAGAGTGAGTACTGCAGAGCATCATAGAAATGATAGTGGCAAGCAGAGTAGGGAGCAGAGCTTTTGTTACTCCAGGTGAGATGGGAAAAGATGGGGATTGTTGAGCAAAGGAGTGAAAGGATCAGACTCATGCTTTAAGTGTATTGATCTGGCTGTTGTATTGGAAATAGACTGAAGGGGTTAAAGCCAGAGACCAGTTAAAGGTAAGGCAAAGGAAAATAGTTAGCTTGGTGGTGAGTGGTGACCATGAAGGTGGTTGGATGGTGTCCACATTTTGAATATACCGCAGGCAGGATATGCTGATGGATTAGATTGGAATGGGGAAGGGAGGAGAGGAGTCAAGGACGACTCCAGCACCTTGGCCTGAGCAAGTGGATGAATGGACTTTGCATCAACTGAAGTGAAGACTCTGGAAGTTGTAGATTGTGTAGGAAAACCAGGAATTTGGTTTTGGATATATTAAGTTGAAACATTTGTTGGGCTTGAATTATATACTGGTGTCTGAGGTCCAGCTAGAAGTATAAATGCTTGTTGACTGAATGAGCGAATGAAAACTTTTTATCTTAAAACAGCAATTCTGAATGTGAAGCTGCAGGGCTTAGATGTGGGGGAACAGCTTCCACACAGACAAGAGGAAATTCAAAGACAAGGCCTTAGAATGTGAACAAGTTGTGGATGTGTGGCTAAATAAGTAAGATTAATTAATTCATTATTATGATTATTATTTGAATGGGGATTTGGGGATTTTAAATCCAAAATTTCCTCTAGTTCAGAAGATGAAGCAGGATTCATTCATTTCCTATGGTTGCTATAACAAATGGCTACAAAGTTAGTGGCTACAATAATACAAATTTATTATTTACAGATCGGGAGGTCAGAAATTTAAAATGAGTCTCAGGCTAAAATCAAGGTGTATGCAAGGCTGCGTTCCTTTTTAGAAACTCCAGGGGAGAATTTGTCTTTCTCACATTGTAGCACTCTCTGGCTCTCCTGCCTCTCTCTTTTACTTATAAGGACCCTTGTAATTACATTGAGCTCACCTGAATAATCCAGAATAATCTCCCCATCTCAAGGTAGTTGATTAGCAATCTTAATTTCATCTGGAACCTTAATTGCCCCTAGTCATATAACATAATATATTCACAAATTCTGGGGATTAGGATGTGGATACCTTGGGAGAGGCAATGTCTTGACTTTGTTCTTTCTTTTACTGCCAAAAGATCAATATACAATAATAAAAGTGATTGAGAGGATGTCTAAGGTATAAACAAACTCCAATTAGACAAGCTCTCAAATGCTTTTATTAATATATATTGATCTTTTGACACTAAAAGCCAAAAAAGGCTGATAAAAGCTAAGCAAAGAACAATTTGAACAAGAGTCCACATTTATATAAAGTTCTATTTTCAATTAACTTAAGAATATTTATAGTATAGGTAAAAACAAACTCAGACCTAAGAATATAATGGTGGAGAGTGTATATCTATGTGTGTGGCTGTATTTGTGTAATTATTCCATATAAACATAATTATTACTTATAAATTTTATGTAAAGCCATATTAAATGAATGCTAGAGTTTGTTCTATGCTACTCTCAGGATTTAGTTTTGGACATTTATGTATACCTTATTTTCTGAATTTGCATTTCTGTACAATGCAAATGCCCTTATGGATCAGAGGATAGAACATTTGAGGCTGAGAGCACCCTGAAATAGCTATTATATTTAGTTGGACTAAGAAGTGTTAAATCTTATTCTGAAATGTCTCTTCTAGTCATTGTCACCAACATTCTCATGGCTGCCTTTTCAGACTAGGCCAGGATTGCTGTTATTAGTTTTCTAATTGGCATTACTCAAGTGAATCTGGAGGCAGAGAGTGCAGTGGGTTAAGAGAGGGTTCTGTAATCAAATGATCAGAGTTCAGTCTAATTTTGACTACTCACTTGATGGATGGCTATAGACATTTACCTCACCTCTGTAAACCTCAGTGTCCTTTCCTGTACAATGGGGATAGTACTGATTGCATAGAACTGTTATGGGGTTTATATTAAATTAGGAGTTAATGAACTTGACTAAGACAGCAAGTTGTGAATTTATTGATTCTCAGATCCAAATCTACCTCTTGTCCTGGCTTTTGATAATGGAACTGAACTCTTTGCCAGTTGATGCAATGGTAGGTTTTGTTAAGAGAGAGTGCTAGAGGGGTCCTGCAGGGCATAGTGAAGGAAGAAGATTTTCTTCCCAGTTTTTGGGTCTTTTTTTTTTCCTCCTAAGGCCTACCTATCAGTGTTATATGGGAGACCCAGTGGAGGTCACCCTCCAGTGAGTTTCTCTGGCACCCCATTGGGCAGTTTTCTATAGGCCATCTCTGACCCACCCATACTCCAGCAGGCAGCTTCCATTAGACCTGATCTGGCTTATGGTATCCCAGCAAATGTTACTGGCCTCCTGTGAAAGAGCTCTGACCCATGTTATCCCAGAAATCTCTCCCACCCAGCAGGCTCTAATCACCCTCTCCAAGGCTGAGGTGTAAAATCTCAGACTGGTATTGAATAAATGCCCTTAGGGTTTATTCTAGGATGACAGAGATGGTTTAACTTTATAAAATCTATAATTTACCATGTTAACATATTGACAGAGAAAAAATATGCTCATCTTAGGTTATCAGATCTTAAACTGTGAATAAAAAAAGGATGTCTACATAAAACTTAATGCAAATTTTACATTTAATGGCAAATTAATTAGAAGCATTCTCTTAAAGTCAGAAATAATTTAAGTTGCCTGCTGTCACCACTTGGATTTAGCATTGTACTGGATGTCCTAACTAGCTCAATATGACATGGAAAATAAATAAGAGGTATGGGAATAGAAGAATAAGAAACCAAATTGCCATTGTTACAGATGATATAATTATATACATATGAAATTTAAGAGAATCTAGTAGAAGTAATCAGAGTTCATCAAGGAAAATGTCTACAAAACTGTATATAAAATTAATAGTACTTGAATACATCAGATACATCAGGGTTAGAAATGTAGTTTTAAAATATCCTATTCTTTTAGTCACAAAACTATAAAGTATGTGAGGTTAAATTTAACATAATATACATATGACTTTTACAGAAAAATTTATAAAGCATTATTGAAGAATATATGGAAAGATCTAGATAAATGGAGAATGATGCCAGGTTTTTGGACAGGAGGTCTCAGTATTTTAAAATTTTGATTCTCTCCAAAATAATTTATAAAAGCAAAGCTAGTTCAATCTAAATCTCAAGTTTTCTCAGAACTTGTCAAGCTGTTTCAAATATTTATGTGGATGAATAAAGGGCCAAGAACAACCAAAGGAAAACACTTGAAGAAGATTAAAGAGAATGCACTTACTTTATCATTTATTTAGAGCTGTTATAGGTGCACCTGGCTGGTTCAGCCAGTTAAGCATCCGACTTCAGCTCAGGTTATGATCTCACAGTTTGTGGGTTCAAGCCCCACTTTGGGCTCTGTGTTGACAGCTCAGAACCTGGAGCCTGCTTCGGATTCTGTGTCTCCCTCTCTCTCTCTGCCCCGCCCCCACTCACACTCTGTCTGTCTGTCTCTCTCTCTTGAAAATCAATAAACATTAAAAAACTAAAAAAAGAGTTTTTATAAAGATACAGTAACTAATATGTGTTGTATTGGCATAAGGATACACAAATACGTCAGTGTAAACAGAACAGGGAGCCTAGAAACAGCCACATGTATATATGAAAAATTAACCTATGCGAGTAGTGGCTTTCCAGTCAGTGGTGAAAGATAAGATAATGGTGAGGCAATGGACTAGTTATACGGGAAAAATAATCTCCCACCGTAAACAAAAGTTAATCCTAACTGGATTAATAGCATAAAGACAAGTTGAAAAAAATTAAAAAATTACAAAAATAACTATGATATTTGAAGGTAAGAAAAGAGCTCTTACACAAGACCCAAGAAGCACAAAGCTTAAAAAGATTAACTTTAGCCATTTAAAACAAAAAAGATCTGTACCTAAAAGGCCATAAAATGAAAAGATAAACCGTATACTAGGTGAAAATATTTATAATCCAAGCAACCAATAATGGATTAATAAACAAATGTATATATTAATAAAAATATAAAAGCAATAAAAGGGAAATATTTCAATAGAGAATGACAAAAGATATGAAGGGTCAATCAATAGAAGAAGAGTTGAAGACCAATAAATATATAAAAAGTTGTAAATTCTCACTAATCATTATGGGTGACAAAATTTAAAACAAAATGGGGCAACATTTCATTAACAAGTAGATTGCTAAAACTGAAAAACTCTGATAATGTGATGTGTTTTGCAATAATATCTGAACATAAGAACTTTCAAAAACTGGTGGTCTTAGGATACATTGGTGCCTCTGCTTTGTTTTGTTTTGTCTTATTTTTACATTCCAATTTTTTTCTTTTAAGAGGACTGAGTTGTGTATGGGGGAGGGTTAAATGCTTTATAGACAAGAAAAAAACCAATAGAACCAATTTATTCATCATATTCTTCATATTCACCTTCTTCATCTTCCTCCTCCTCTTCATCATCTTCATCTTCCTTGTCTTCCTCCTCTTCTATTTTTTTCTTGCCTTTTCCAGCCTTGATGACTTCCTTTTTTGCCACATCAGGCTTTTCTTTTTAGCATGATATACAACAATATCCTGTTCGTATTTGTCCTTCAGTCTAGCAGCCTTCTTTTCATAAAGCTGCGCGTCATCTGCAGGAGGGTGACTCCACGTCTCTCCCAGTCTCTTTGCAATGTCACCAATGGATAGGCTGGGATGTTCTCCTTGGAGTTTTGGGTAATACTCAGAGCAAAACAAGAAAAATGCTGAAGGAGTCCCCTTGGGTGCATTGGGATGTTTGAACTTCTTTTTGTTTCCCTTTAGGGGGGACATAAGTTTTCATTTCTCTTTCATAATAGGACCTCTTTGCCTTTGCATGTCTTCAAATTTTCCTTTCTCTTTGGGAGACATGGTCTTCCATCTCTTTGAGGACTTCTTAGACAACTCTGAGAAGTTGGCTGAAGTATCTGGGTGCTTCTTCTTATGTTCCTCTCATCAAGTTTGCATAAAGAATGTGATGACATTTTGTATCTTGGCTTCTTAGGATCTCCTCTGCCCATGTTTAATTATTTTCCTAACCCAGTGCCTGTCTGGTTCTCACTTGCCCTGGCACTTTCTCTGTGGAGCTCAGTTTACTGGAGTGTCTGTGTCTGGTGAATCTACTTTGGAGAGTAATTTAATAATGTCTACAGACTTGAAGATGTATACACACTACAAGATTGCCATTCTACTTTTAAGGTATATATTGTGAACTTGTAAAAGACATCCTCAAAAGTGTCAGTTAAGCCTGTTGTATTAACAAAAATTTGAAGGATCATAATTGTGCAAGAATAAGGAAATGAATAAATTAAACATAATTTATTAGAATATTAATTTTTTAAATGGACTATAAGACTACATGTCAGCATCTGTGATTCTCTTAGGGACATAAAGAATGGTATCTCTAATACTTTATTTGTATCTTTATTTATGCATATTGGCTACATTTTATTTTATAAATATCTGAGGCAAATATTGCCAAATATCAACATTTGTTAAGTTGGTGGAAAAGGTGCTTTGTATTTTGTTATATAGCTGACACTTGAACAACATAGTTTTGAACTGTGAAGGTCCACCTTTATGTAGACTTTTTCAGTAAATACAGTACAGAACTGTAAGTGTATTTTCTCTTCCTTGTGATTTTCCTAATAACATGTTCTTTTGTTTAGAATACTTTATTGTAAGAAAACAGTGTATAAGACAACATGCGAAATATGTGTCAGTCAACTGTGTTATCGGTAAGGATTCTGGTCAAGAGTAGGCTAAAATTGTTAAGTTTGTGGGGAATCAAAAGTTATACATAGAGTACTTGCTTTGGCAGCAAGCATCTAAAATTGGGATGATGCAGAGAAGATTAGCACTGCCCCTACACAAGGGTGACATGCAAATTCTTGCAGCATTCCATATTAAAAAAAAAGTCATACATGGATTTTTGACTGGGTGGAGGTTGGCACTTTTAACTCCTCCAAGTTTCAAGGGTCAACTGTATTATTATCTGTACTTTTCTATATGTGTGAAATAGTTATAGTTAAAACTAAAATATTTATTTAAATGAAGGTGATACTAAAAATGTTAAGGTGTTTACCTCTTCCTTATTTTGCCCCACTGCATAAGTTTGAGACAGTGGCTATGATTTTAGACGGAGTCTTAAGTCTTAGTACTAAGAGAAGATATTTGGTTAATAATCATAAAAGAAGGGATTCTTACCCCTGATTTCATTAGCGCTGTGCTCTAATTACCCCTGATTTCATTAACGCTGTGCTCTAATTACCCCTGATTTCATTAGCGCTGTGCTCTAATTAAGTGAGCTAATTGTCCAGAGGTGATGACACTTATAACAAATAAAAAACTTTGCTTGATAACTTTGGACACAGTCACACGATTAAGATAAGGAACAGCTGTAGTGCTTGGGGGACCTGAGAGCAACAAGATGCTGTTACCAATGCTAGTCAATCTGACATGAAAAATGTTACATAGTGTAGAACACTTGGGCTATTAACATCTAACTAAATTCCATTTTTTATTGAGAGAATAGTAAGCAGTGGTTTGTTTTAATTTAATTTTTTAGAACAACTATGTGTATGGAGTTGAAAAAACAGTAACTTTGAACAGAACTTGAGGGGCTTTGAAAAGATGAAAAGAATCTCTTTTCTGCATTTATAGATATCTCATAAATCTCATTTCATCTGTAAGGGTTAGGTTCCTAAAATTCTCATGGTAGGAGAATTTCTTAGTTTTATTTATTTTTTGGCTATGGGACTTAAGGACCGAAGAGAAATACAGAATAGGAAGAAAAACATTTAGAGAGTAGATGAGTCAAAGCTCATATATGCATACACATATGTGCATATATTTATGCATATAAAATATGTGTAATTTAAATAATACTAAAATATAAAACACCACAGAAAATTAACGATATTATTCATAGTTTTTTTTGAGTAATAGCAAATATCTAATTTGGTTTTATTTATTTTTTATTGGAAAAGTGAGGAAGCTGGCTTCTTAAACCATGGTTCTTTACTCTCTCATCATTCAGATTCAAGTTTGAATTTAGTTGTGCATTTGTGGCTTTGAGGGATTTTGATGGCTAAGCATGGCTAATTGGCCCTGTTCAATGGGTTAGACCCTTCAGAAGACATTTTCTGCAAGTAACTTTTGGTTGTATAAAGTATGATCTTTAGGGAAGGTTGTATTGGATTGATTTTAGAGTATGCTAAATGCTAAAGTTGGATGTTTTTAGAATATTTTTCCCATCATTATTCCCCCAAAGCAGTTACAGAAAGGGAAGTGAGGCAAGAGAGATCCGTGCTTTCTCAGAGACAATGCCATGGTTCTTGATCATCTGACTGATGCTAGTGACAGAAGTAGCTCAGCGATGCCCACATATTAGACTTGGAACTGCCATGGTTGCTGAAAATGTTTAGAGAAGGAAATTCTCTGAACCTATGTAAAGGAACATAATGTAAAAGGAACTAACTTACGGTCAGAGAGGAAGAACTCTAAATATATCTGACTGCATTAAACCATAGAATTACAGACTCCTGTTATTAAAGCTGGAAGAAACCTTAGAAGTTTTCTAGTTTAACCTTTTCATTTTTCATCTATCATAGAGATATTTAAAACTGTGTCTAAAGGCACCATTGGCTCAATTCTTTTCTAATTTATTTTGACAGTCATAACAGTCAAACCAATTGTGTGTAAAAGAGACACAGAGACAATTTCAATGGGATATTAACCTCTTGATACATTATTTTAAATATCAGTCATAAAAAAGCCAAGGTTTAGAAGCCCAGCTTATGGCTTATGTCATCCTGCATATTTTAAATGCACCATAGTTAAAATTTAAATGCCAAATTGTCTAGATATCATATACTGCCAAATATGCCTTAAATAGACAAGGACTATGCTATTTATAACCTACAGAACACCATGAAAAACCTCATTTTCCTACGTGTGAAGTGTGGAAGCTAGGATGAAAGAGAGTGTTTCACTTGATTTATAAGCTTTAAAATATTAAAAATAAGGAACCCCAAACCAAGACCTGGCTTCCAGCATTTAATGAGTATTTATTTGACTGTATAAACTATCTCTCTGCATAAGCAGATTCATTCTGGTTAATGCATTTTTTTTTTCAAAGTGTTTTCAAAAATTGTCTTCCAAGTAAGTGTGAGTAGTTCACAAAGTGGGGAAATTTACCAAGAGAAAAATTTAATGAAGTTTTTCAGGAGAAAAATGGAGAGAACCTCTGGAGGATGTATATATGAGGCAAAATAGAGCTTATAGGAAACACAGAAATCCTTTCAGGCCTCCAGGTCACTGTGTACTTTTTTTCTGGCAGAAAGCAAGATGGAATCTGATATTCAAGAATTTTATTAGGGGAGATGGCTATGAAAAGAAATAAGAGAGGGTGTCTGAAAAGGCTGGGGGAATCGTTAGATTATGGGGCAAACCTGATTGTAGGTGAAAGAGAGAAGAAAGGTTGGCAGAAGCATCCTAGACTGCTGTGCAGTCCGAGAAAAGTTCATCAAGGCCCTGAGCCCAAGTTGGACAATAAAGGAGTCCTATACCTCCCAGGAACCAGGAACTCATCTGCCTGAGTAGCCCTGTGGTACATGGTCAATGGGAGACAGCTGCCTGTGGGAGGTACCACCTTGGGGCAAAGGCAGAAGCTTTCAGAGAAGAGCAGCTGGGGCTGTGGATCAATTTCACTAATAGGATGTCTGCATGACAAATTCTCATAGGTGCTAGCTACATCAAACCAAAATTACGGGTAAAATTATGAAACAGACAGTTTAATCTGCTTTCTCTCTACTTTTCTTTCTCCACCACATCTCTTTTCCTTTATAGAGTGTTGCTTCTTTCCTACTCCTCTTAGACATTTAGTTAAAGCTTTTGAAATATCTTCTACTCCTGGAAAAATGGTTTGTTCCTGGAAAAGATCTAATATTCACAGTAGGGCAAAATTCCATGTTCTTTAAATATTTTGCTTTTGTATCCCCTAAAAGAATAAAAAAACGATGAACGTGTTCACAAATTCTTAGAGTGTTTTCTTTTTAATATTTTAAAGCCTATAAATTAAGTGAAATATTCTCTTTCATCCTACTTTCTCCACTTTATACTTAGGAAAATGAAATTTTTCATGGTGTCCTGTAGATTATAAATAGCATAGTTCTTGTCTACTTAAGGTGTGTTTGGCAGTACAGTACAGTAGACAATTTGGCATGTAAATGTCAACTATGGTGTATTTAAAAGATGCCAGATAGAAGAGTATTCCAGATAGCAATGTAGAAAGACCCTGAACTTATCCCCTCCACTGTCTGAAGAAGAACTGAAGGTTGACTGAACAACTCCTGCACAACAATAGATAAAGAAGCCAAATAGAGAATGGCAAGAGAGATAGAGACAGGGTAACAAATTCTACACCCAATTCTGCAAACTGCAACACAGAAGGATAGTACTGAGGGGCTGTGAGAAGATTAATTATCCTTAGAGCCCAGAAAAAAAACCCCACAGTTTAAGAGAGTAGATAGAATGAATATAAAGTTTCTACGCTTAGAATCTTTCCTGCCAAATGGTGCAGGAACAAATGGAACTATCTCTAGGTTGGAGGAGGTGGTAAGCATGATGGTTTATGATTCCTCTCCAACTTGACAGTGTGGATGAGAGCAGAGTCTGGGCACATGAGCTGACCCACTGCCTCATTGAGCTCCAAGTCCCTAGCCCATACCAGAACAAGCCATCTCACCAAGGTGGCCTCAGTGCAGCACACACTGAGACACCCCTGGTGAGCACTCATTACAGCACCAGCCAACATGTCAAGGTAACACAAGAGCAAAGCACCCTGGAAAATTCCAGGCCCATACCACTTTGGCTCCAAATGACTTAACAGGGCATCTCTGCATAGAGTATCCCACTACCCCTTTGCCCATTTGCCCTGGCTCTAGTTGCCCTCCCAGGGTGCCCCTGTGTGGTGCAACCTAGGGCACACTGACTGGTACCCATTTCAGCTTTAATTGTCTTGTCAGGGTGGGTGTCTTCTGTGTGGAGAGTCTTTGGACCACGTCAGCCCATGCCATCCCACCAGGGCAGCCCTATCATGGACTGCTCTGGGAACTCTAGTTCATGCAGCCACAGCTCCAGCCAGTCAGCCAAAGTCACCGGGCACACAGTCTACATAGAGGATAGCCATATATAAGATCATTCCTTCAAGTTTAGGAGAAGTAGCTGTTCCACCAGAAACAAGCACAGAAAGTTAAGCAAAATGAGACAGAAGAATATGCTCCAAACAAAAGAACAAGACAAAATCTTAGAAAAGGAACTAAATGAAACAGATAACCAATCTACCTAATAAAGAGTTCATAAATCTACCTAATAAAGAGTAATGGTCATAAAGATGCTCACTGGACTAGAGAGAAGAATGGATAAACTCAGTGAGAACTTCAACAAAGAGACTGAAAATATAAAAAAAGAACCAATTAGAGTTGAAGGATACAATAACTGATATGAAAAATATACTAGAGGAAATCAACAGTGGAGAATGCAGAAGAGTGGATTAATCTGGAAGTTATCTGGAAGATAGGGTATGAAAAGCACCCAAATTGAACAGCCAAAAGAAAAAGGTAGGAGCACTTGGGTGGCTCAGTTGGGTAAGACTTCAGCTTAGGTCATGATCTCATGGTCCTTGAGTTTATGCCTTACATTGGGCTCTCTGCTGACAGCTCAGATCTTGGAGCGTACTTCAGATTCTCTCTCTCTATCTCTGTGTCCCCTGCTCACACTCTTTCTATCTCTCTCAAAAATAAATAAACATTAAAAAATGTATAAAAAAGGAAAAAGTTGTGAAAAAATGAGGAAGTTTAAGGGATCTCTTGGACAACATCAAGCAAACAAACACTTGTATTATAAAGGTCCAAGGAGAAGAGAGAGAAAAGAGCAGAAAACTTACTTGAAGAGATGATAACTGAAAACTTTCCTAACCTGGGGAAGGACACAGACATCCATGCTCAGGAGGAACAAAGAGCTCCAAACAAGATGAACCCAAAGAGATCTACATATAGTAATTAAAATATCAAAGATTAAAAATAAAAAGAGAATTTTTAAAGGAGCAGAGTTTAAACTCAAGGACCATGAGATTATGACAAAAGCTAAAGAAGTTCACCCCTACTAAGATAAAGGGATTTGTGTAAGTGGAAAATAAAAGGCCATAACTAGAAGCAAGAACATTATGAGAAGAAAAATTTCATGAGTAAAAGCAAAGATATAGTAAAAGTAGTAGAGCACTTGCTTATAATGCTAATATGAATGTTAAAAGACAAAAGTAGTAATTTTTGATTATATCTAAAAATTTGTTAAGGGAACTCACAAAATAAAAAGATGTAAAATATGACAATACAAATGTGGAAAGGGGAGTAAAAATGGTATATTTTTTAATGTGTTTGGACTTAAGGGACCACTAAATATAGACTGCTATATACTTAAGTTGATATATATGAACCTCATGGTAAGCACAAACTATAGTAGATACACAATACACAAAGAGAAAAAAAGCCAAGCATAACACTAAATAAAACTATTAATCACAAGGAAGGAGAGCAAGGAAAGAAAGGAACAGAGAACTATGAAACAACCATAAAAAATTAACAAAATGGTAATAAGTAGTACTTATCAATAATTACTTTGAATGTAAATGGTCCAAATGCTCCAGTCTAAAGAAACAGGGTGCCTATAAAAGGGTGCCTATATACTGCCTATAAGAGATTCACCTCAGACCTAAAGACACATAAGGTCTGAAAGTGAAAAGATTGAAAAAGATCATGCAAATGGAAGAGGAAAAAAAAAGCCAAGGTCACAATACTTTATCAAACAAAATATACCTTAAAATACGGACTGTAACAAGAGACAAAGAAGAGTATTACATAATGATAAAGGGATCAATCCAACAAGAGACTATAGCAATTGTAAATATCTATGCACCCAACATTGGAGCACCTAAATACATAAAAGAAATATTAACAGACATAAAGGGAGAAGTTGACAATAATACAATAATAGTAGGGAATTAAAAAATTTTTTTTCTGTTTTTTATCTAGTTTTGAGAGACAGAGACAGCATGAGCAGGGGAGGGTCAGAGAGAGAGAGGGAGACACAGAATCTGAAACAGGTGCCAGGCTCTGAGCTAGCTATCAGCACAGAGCCCGATGTGGGACTCGAACCCATGAACTGTGAGATCATGACCTGAGCCAAAGCCAGATGCTTAACTGACTGAGCCACTCAGGCACCTCTAATAGTATGGAATTTTAACACCTGGTTACATAATGGATAGATCATTTAGGCAGACAATCAATAAGGAAACAGTGTCTTTGAATGAATGCAGAACATTCCCTCCAAAAACAAAAGAAAACTTTCTTTTCTTTTCAAGTGCACATGAAATATTCTCCAGGATAAATTACATGTTAAGTCACAAAGCAAGTCTTAATAAATTTAAGAAGACTGGGATCATATCAAGCATCATTTCTAGCCATGGTATGAAACTAAAAAACATCAATCACAAGAAATAACTAGAAAGAACTCAGACGGCTAAATAAAATGTTACTAAACAACTAGTAGGTCAATGAAGAAATCCAAGAGGAAACAAAAAGGACATAGAGACAAATGAAATGAAAACCTCATGGTCGAAAAATCTCTGAAATGCAGCGAAAAAATTTCTAAGAAGGAAATTTATAGCAATGTAAGCCTAACTCAAGAAACTACAAAAATCTCAAATCAACAATCTAAACTAATAGATAAAGGATCTAGGAAGAGAAGAACAAACAAAGCCCAAAGTTAGTGGAAGGAAAGAACTAATAAAGATCAGAGGGGAAATAAATGAAATAGAGACCAAAAAAGAAAAATAGAAAAATTCAATAAAACCAAGAGCTGGTTCTTTGAAAAGATCAACTACATTGATAAACTTTTAGCCAGACTCATGAAGGAAAAAAAAAGAAAGGATCTAGATAAATAAAATCAGATGAAAAAGGAGAAGAGAAATAAGAACCAGTACTCACAGAAATACAAAAGATTACAAAAAAAATTGTATGCTAACAAGTTGGGCAACCTAGGAGAAATGGACAAATTCCTAGAAACATGCAATCTTTTAAAAACCGAATTCGGAAGAAACAGAAAATCGGAACAGATCAGTTATAAGTAATGAAATTGAATTGGTAATCAAAAAAATCCTAACAAACAAAAGTTTAGGACCAGATAGATTCACAGGTGAATTCTACCAAGCATTTAAGGAAGAGTCAATACCTACTTTCCTCAAACTATTTCAAAAAGTAGAAGAGAAAGAAAACCTTCCAAATACGTTCTATAATGCCAACATTAACCTGACACCAAAACCAGACAAGACACTACAAAAAAAGCAAACAGGCCAATATTCCTGATGAATATAGATGCAAATAAAGATTCAAAAATCCTTATCAAAATGTTAACAAGTTGCATTCAACACTACATCAAAAGGATTCACCATGATCAGGTGGGGTTTGTTCCAGGGATGCAAGGATAGTTTAGTATTTGTGAAATAATCAATGTGATATACCACATTAATAGAATGAAGAATAAAAATCACAATATCATCTTAGTAGATGCAGAAAAAGCATTGACAAAATTCAACATCTGTTCATGATAAAAGCTCAACAAAAGGAGGTTTAGTGGGAATATACCTCAACATAAAAAGGCCATATATGATAAATTCACAGCTAACATCGTGCTCAATAGAGAAAAACTGAGAGCTTTAACAAGACAAGGATGTCCACTGTTTCCACTTTTATTTAACAGTCCTGGAAGTCCCAGCCATAGCAATCAGAAAAGAAAAATAATTCTTTGAATTAGAAAGGAAGGAATTAGAAAGGAAAAGAAAAATAATTCTTTGAATTAGAAAGGAAGAAGTAAAACTGTCACTATTTGCAGATGACATCATACTGTATATGGAAGAGATAAAGACTCCACTAAAAAAAACTATCACGAGTAATAAATGAATTCAGTAAAGTTGCAGGATACAAAATTAATATGTAGAAATTTGTTGTGTTTCTATACACCAATAAATGAAGTAGTAGAAAGAGAAATTAAGAAAACAATTCCATTTATAATTGCACCAAAAATAATAAAATACCTAGTGACAAATTTAACCAAGGAGGTAAATGACCTACACTATGGAAACTATAAAACATTGATGAAAGAACTTGAAGATGACACAAATGGATATACCATGCTCATGGGTTGGAAGAATTAGTTTTGTTAAAATATCTGTACTATTCAAAGTGATCTAAAGGTATAATGCAATCCCTATCAAAATACCAATAGTAGTTTTTATAGAACTGGAACAAACAATCCTAAAATGTGTATGGAACCACAAAAGAACCCAGATAGCCAAAACAATCTTGAAAAAGAAGAGCAAAGGTGAATGGTATGTTACTGGCACAAAAACAGACATGTAGATCAATGAAACAGAATAGAGAGCCTAGAAATAAACCCATGCTTATATGGTCAATCTATAACAAAAGAGGCAAGAATATACAATGGATAAAAGAGTCTATTTAATAAATGGTGCTGGAAAAACTTGACAAACAACATGCAAAAGAATGAAACTGGACCACATTCTTATACCATGCACAAAAATAAACTCAAAATGGATTAAAGATCTACGTGTGAGACCTGAAACCATAAAACTCCTAGAAAAAAACATAGGCAATCATTTCTTGGATATTGGCCTTAGCAACATTTGTTTAATTTGTGACCCAGTGTATAATCTATTCAGGAGAATGTTTCATGTGCACTAGAAAAGAATGTGTATTCTGCTGCTTTAGGATAAAATGTTTGGATATATCTGTTAAGTCCATCTGGTAAACTGTGCCATTGAAAGCCATTGTTTCCTTGTTGATTTTCTGCTTAGATGATATGTTCATTGCTGTAACTGAATGTCCCCTATTGCTATTGTATTGTTATCAATGAGTTTCTTTATGTTTGTTATTAATTGATTTATATATTTGGGTGTTTCAAGTTGGGGGCATTAATATTTACAATTGTTAGATCTTATTGGGTAGATCCCTTTATTATGGTAGAGTGCCCTTCTTCACCTCTTGTTATAGTCTTTGGTTTAAAATCTAGTTTGTCTGACATAAGTATCTAGTCTGGCTTTCTTTTGATGTCTATTAGCATGATAGATGGTTCTCCATCCCCTCAATTTCAATCTGGAAGTGTCTTTTAGGTATAAAATGTGTCTCTTCTAGGCAGCATATAGATGGGTGTTGTTTCTTAAATCCATTCTGATACCTATGTCTTTAGATTGGAGGACTTAATCCATTTACATTCAGACTGATTATTGATAGACATGTATTTAGTGCCATTGTATTCCCTATAAAGTCATTGTTTCTGGAGATTTTCTCTGTGCCTTTCTAGTTCTTGTTGCTTTTGGTCTTTCTTTTTACTCAAAGAGTCCCCGTCAAAATTTCTTGCAGGGCTGCTTTAGTGGTCACAAATTCCTTTAGTTTTCACTTATGTGGGCAACTTTTTATCTCTCCTTATATTCTGAATGGCAGCCTTGCTGGATAAAGTATTATTGGCTCTATATTTTTCTCATTCAGCATATTGAATAAACTCCTTCTCTTGCTATTTCCGCCACATCTGCAGTTACTTCCTCCACCGAAGTCTTGAACTCCTTAAGGTCATGCCTGAGGATTGGAATCAACTTCTTCCAAACTCCTGTTCATGTTGATACTTTGACCTCTTCCCACGAATCATGACTATTTTTAATGGTATCTCGAATGGTGAATTCTTTCCATAAGGTTTTCACTTGACTTTTCCTAGATCAATCAGATGAATTACTATCTATAGAAGCTATAGCCTTAGAAAATGTATTTCTCAAATAATAAGGCCTGAAAGTCAGGATGACTCCTTTAGCCATGTGCTGCAGAATGGATATTGTGTTAACAGTGAAAACATTAATCTGTTGTCATTCTCATCTGAGCTCTAGGGTGACTTTATGCATTGTCAAGGAGCAATAATTTTTTAAAGAAATACATTTTTTTTTTCTGAGCGGTAGTTCTCAACAGTGGGTTTTAAATTTTCAGGAAATTGTGTTGTAACCTGATGTGCTGTCATCCTGGCTTTGTTGTTCTATTTATAGAGCATAGGCAGAGTAGATTTAGCATCACTCTTAAGGGCCCCGTAGGATTTTTAGAATAGTAAATGAGTATTGGCATCAACTTCAAATCACCAGCTGTGTTATCCCCTAACAAAAGAGTTGGCCTGTCCATTGAAGCCTTGAAGCCAGGCATTGACTTCTCTTCTCTAGCTATGAAAGCCCTAGATGGCATCTTTTCCCATCTTTTCATCTACATTGAGAATCTGTTGTTTCATGGAGCCACCTTCATTTGTTATCTTAGATAGATCTTCTGGATAAGTTGTTGCACTTTCCACACCAGCACTTTCTGCTTCTTCATCTTGCACTTTTATATAAGGGAGATGGCTTCTTTCTTCAAATCTCATAAAACATCTCTGCTAGCTTCAGACTTTTCTTGTGCAGGTTCCTCACCTCCCTTCATAGAAATGAAGAGAGTTAGGGCCTTGCTATGGTTTCAGCTTTGATTGAGGGGAATATTGTGGCTGGTGTGATCTTCTGTCTAGACCACTAAAATTTTCTCCATGTTAGCCATAAAGCTGTTTTGCTTTCTATTATTTGTATGTTTACTGGAGTAACACTTTAATTTCCTTCAAGAAGTTTTGTTTTGCTTTCACAGTTTGGCTGGTTTGGGGCAATAGGCTTAGCTTCTATCCTAGCTTGGCTTTCAATATACCTTCCTTAGTAAGCTTAATCCTTTCTAGTTTTTATTTAAAGTGAGAGACATGGGACTCTTTCTTTTCCCTTGAACACTTAGAGGCCATTGTAGGGTTTTTCACTGGCATGATTTCAATATTTTTGTGTCTCAGGGAGTAGAGGAGGCCTCAGGAAAGGGGGAAAACAAAGGGGAATGGCCAGTCGGTAGAGCAGTCACAACACGTACATTTATGTATTAAGTTTGCCTTCTTATATGGCATGGTTCATGGTACCCTAAAACAATAATAATAGTAACATTGAAGATTACTGATCACAGATAACCATAATAAATATAGTAATGAAAAAATGTGAAATATTGTGAGAATTACCAAAATGTGACACGTACACATAAAGTGAGAAAATACTGCCAAACAAATGGTGCCAATAGACTTGCTGGATGCAGGTTTGCCACAAACCTTCAATTTGTAAAGATCACAGTATCTGCAAAGTGTAGTAAAGTAAATCACAATAAAATAAGGTATTGCCTGTATTATACCTCACAGATCCAGGGAGGCTTCAGCGACTGAGGGAGGATCTAGAAAGGGCTGCAGTGGATTC
Source organism: Suricata suricatta (assembly GCF_006229205.1). Classification (NCBI taxonomy): domain Eukaryota; kingdom Metazoa; phylum Chordata; class Mammalia; order Carnivora; family Herpestidae; genus Suricata; species Suricata suricatta. Next base: position 77,990,817 of record NC_043706.1, read on the forward strand.
CAAGCCAAGATAAGTTGGGGGCACTTTTTAACACAGGTCCACAATCCTCTGTTATCTTACCCACATATCTTGTAAAAGACCTGCTGAGGATGGCTAAAGGGGGCCTAAGGCTTATTTAATTGACTCGGTGTCTTGGCAAAACAGGTGTTTCCTAGATAACCCCTAACTCAACTGTTAGGGTATCTAATGGCACAACAGTGAGTTTTGTGTTGAGTATTAATTAGCACACAGTACTTAATATATTGCTTTTCCTCTTAGAATATTCTCTCAGTTCTTGAAGTCTACTGGTATCACAAGTTTTATTTGCTACAGATTGGCTGTACCATATTATACTTAGGCTCATTCCCACTGCCAGCCCCCTCAGCAGAGACTGTTGCACTTTACACTAGCTGATTTTGTTAGTTTGTTTGTCGTTAGTTGTGACCCAGGGAAAAGTGGATTGTTTTCAATATGCTGGAAGAAATCCTGATTTTCTCCAGGTGAGTGTCCACAAGCAGTTTCTAAGTGGAACAGTGATGGGGTAATACGTTGCTGACTATGGTGGAAATTTGAAATTGCAGGATTTGTGGAATTAAAATAGAGGGAAACCCCATATGGAGAATGTATCTCATTTTTCCTCAGACATTATTATTTCAATCTTTAAAATTTTTTAAAAATGTGTATTTATTTTTGTGAGAGCTTACAATATTTAATATTTATTTAATTTTGAGAGAGAGAGAGACAGGGTGTGAGCAGGGGAGAGGCACAGAAAGAGGGAGACAGAATCCAAAGCAGGCTCCAGGTTCTGAACTGTCAGCGCAGGGCTGGACACGGGGCTTGAACTCATGAATCATGAGATCATGACCTGACCTGAAGTTGGGTGCTTAACTGACTAAGCCACCCAGGCACCACCATTGTTTGAATTTTCATCAAGTGTTTTTATTCTCTCCTATATTGGTTATGGTTTATACAGATGGTTTATTAAGTCATTTTGTTTTCATCTGTGGCTCAAGTACATCTTGGCATTTGCTTCTATTTTCCACTAATGCTGCATATTGCTATTACTAAGTTTATAGTCTAAGCTTTTGTTTGGGCAAACGATCTGATTTTTCAATAGAGTAGGATTCAGTGCCACTAATACAGTTTAAAATAACATTTTAAAATTGCCTTTTTTCCCCTACTTAGACATTTAGTTGCTTTACCAACATACAATTTTTTATGGATAAGATTTCCATTTAACACCATGATTTAGATTAAATTACTTTCTTAAAATCACATCACTCCCATAGTCTACTTAGTTTTCTAATTCCCATATGCTTCACTATTGCCGAAGCAACTTCATCTATATAACGTGACTGAGGTCAGCCTTCATTCACAACACAGCACAATCTGTTAAAGTGGTAAATATTACCCATTTCTATTATTAGAGCTGAAATGGAATTTTCTCTTGCTGCATTTTCAAGATGTGACATAATTAGATAGCCAGCATAGAAAAGTCAGAAATAGTGGAAGCTAACGGTTGTCATCAGTACCAGGGAAGCTTGAATTCAGCCTGCCTTGCTTGGCTCCTGACTAGTTCACACAACGCCCCCGGGCCATCTCATTCTCTGTTTGAATTATAGGGTGCCATGTGAGCTTTGCAGGTACTGGGGTAAGGAAGCGTGAAGCAAGGTTTCCAACTCTATATTGGTTTTCAGACTGAATGAGAACAGGGAAATTCTTGCTTGATGTTTCAATTCTCTTCAGCTTCCTACAGACACCCTTTTCCAGCTCTGAGAAGTGGCTGAGTAGTTCTTCACTTTATCTGGAGAAGCTTCTGACTTCTCCCTCCTTTATTTACTATAAATTAGAATTGTAAACAAATAAATAACTGTCCTTGTTGCAGAATTGTTATTCTAATTAGTGCAGTATACAATTCCTGGCAGATGAGGGTGGAATGGGTGAATGGGTGTGTGTGTGTGTGTGTGTGTGTGTGTGTGTGTGTGTACACCTCACAAAAATGATTGAAGAAGGAACTGGGCTAACTGAAGGAAACCTCAAATGAATCTTTTTTTTTCAACAAAAACTTATATGAGCTTTATAGTTAAAAATCAAACTCATTCTGGGCCTAACAATTTATTAAGGGAAAACTTTTATATCTTCAACAGGGCTATTAACATTGTAGTATAGCAGTTAATGCCTACATTGAGTGCAGCAGTGGAATTAAACTCAAGTCCCCTGACATTCAACTTGTCCATTAATCACTGATGCTGCATGGTCTGGCTTATCTCATTGCTTAAATAGTTTCCTACTCTTTATGTATTATTAGATCATACTGAGAATTCTAGGCAAAGTTAATAGGGCAGCATGACTTGATTTGTTTTAATAAACAGTGGATAAAATTGCTGGTTTCACTAGAGCAGTCTGATTTCCAACTCCCTATGAAAATCTTCCTTTTGACTCATACACTTTGGTGCTAGGAAAGATGCAAACCTCCTGTCATCCTTATATGCTGTATGTTGTAGTGAAAAGAGGCCTGAATGGACTATCATGAGCCAAGCCTTCTCATACAACTTTGCCCATAATGAAACTTCTGACCTCAGGTGGATTATGTAAACTTTCAGCAACTGCATAATTATAGAGGATGGAATTTATGATCTTTTTGTATGATTTAGGTATGGCTAAAAATCTGAACAAGAAACACCAGTGGAATTCTATATGTTTAGCATTGTTCTTTGTCTTAATCTGTGAATAAATAACAGGAACACCAAAGATTTTTTATTTCTTTGTTGAAACTCCACAAACTGCTTTGAGATTAAGTCTCTTTTGGTAGGAAGAGGAATGACTGAATCAGTGATTTCCTTATTTGTTGAGATGTTCCCAGCATGTTAACCACACATGACAGTAACCTTTTCAAATGTGCTTGTCTGTCTTGGTGACAAAGTGATTTCATTTCATAGGTAGTTGTGCAACCATTAGTAAAAAGACGTGATGACTCCTTTATAGGTCTGGTGTGTAAGGGTACATATTCCCAGCTCTTTTCCAGACTTTAGGGGAATGGTCAACTCAAACGTTTATAAGGACTCACCTATAAAAGTGTACACTAGCATCTGAGAATACTTGTATTGTTGTTAGGTAAGTGATTCCCTACCTTAAACCTTCCTCATCTCACAAAAATGTTTTGGCCAAATGTGTTCACATCTTGAGTTTGATACAGATGAATAATGATGTGACAGATTGTTGTATTTATTGGATCCTTGTTACATGCCAGGCACTGTGCACTGTACGTTCGTTACTATTTATAGGCATTATCTCACTTTAATGTTTAACAACAGACTTATGAAGGAAGGACTATTATTGTGCCTATTTTGTGGATAATGCAGCTGAGGCTCTGAGGGATTACATGACTTCTCCAGCTTCGACTCGATTAGGAAGTGTTAGAACTAGAACTCAGATCCATCTTAGCTTGACTGAAAAAGTTTGTTTTCACCAACACTGCACAATTTTATCTCACCAGGTCATCTTCTGTCTGCCCAGGAACAAATTCCTTCACTGTCAGCAGGTGATACGTTAACTGCAAAGATGCTTTCTTTAGCAGAGACATACTTTGAAGGACATGTAGTCCTGCTCTATTGATTGAATATTCTGAAGTTTTCCTTTCAGCGGAGAATCACTGAAAAATACCTGAGAAGTCACATATTCCTATTTACATAGAGATGCTGCTGTTTCCTAAACTCAAGGAGATTCCTCCAAATTGGAATGAACATCTTTCTTCCCTTTGAAAACAAAAGTGTCTCTAAGCCAACAAAGGAGTGAAATATCTCTCCAACAGGTCTTTTAATTCACAGATGCTTGAAATAAGTGAAGATCAAAAGCTTTTTTGCAAACTGCTTTTCCCTCTGGGAGACATTTGAGCATGTGAAAATAAGCATCATTTAAAAAAATTAATGAAACAAGTTGGATTTTAAATATGTTTCAAAAAATAGGTTTGCACAAATAGTGTGCCATCTTATGCTGCTCATCTTATGCTTTTAGACACCCAATGAATAGTTCTTTCCTATATCTAACTTGTGCTGTTTGTACATATAGGCTTTTGTAGAACATCTTAATTTAATTAGAAAGATCATTACCATGCAACACATTTATATTTTGCAGAAAGCCCCACAAAAAGGTATCTGTGTCCTTGCAGATAAGGATGTTCCCATTTAGATTAACTGAAAGAAAAACAAGCCTAACAATGGATGCTGCCTTTAAAAAATAAATAATCTGATTTTCAAATAACCTCCCATAGCCATTATGGGAATAGCTGTCATTCTGTCAAATAGAGTTGGCCTAGTTTGCAGTGGATCATCTTAAATGGCAAGGGCCAAATGCGTGTTTAAAGTTCCCAGTTGAGTTGTTTCTTCTGTAGGCATATGGACTGTCTGACCATCTCTTTAGCTAAGGTTACAGTCAGTATCTTCTGTTTTGTTTATTGGAATTACTTACACCCAACTAGGACCAACTTTAGATAAAACTATGGAGATAAGGTTTGTTTAAAGTATCCCCTAACAACCTTTCAGCGTCCTCCTCTGGGAAGCTTGTTGTGTGCCCCACTTCTGAGGGGGTGTGCTGGTTTATTGCCTGCCGCTCTAGCTAATGACCTCAGTGTACTCTGCTCAACCGCCACCACTCACATCTTTGCTCCCCACACATGTTCTGGAACATCCCTTTCACCTTGTCTTTCATTAGTGCTTACCTGACCGAGTTCCATTTTCCTGGGGTGATTGAGGCTAATGTGATAAAGTAATGACTGATATTGGGTGAGCAAAACATTAGCATTTAAATAGGGACCTTCTGGAGGAGATGCACTTAACAGGGAAGAGGTCTTCAGAGGGAGCAATTTCAGACATTATGACGGGACCAGGTCAGAGATAATTTTGTCAGATGGGGCCTTGAGGTTATGAGCAGGGGCAGCCATAGTTTCTAGCCTTTCTCTCAGTCAGGATTTCAAACATTTATGGCAGGATCCCAACAGCTTTTACAGGACTTTTGACATAAGTACTTTGACCCAAGAACATTCCCCCTGCTCCTTGACAGGCTCCACCTTTCCTCCTTCAGAGGAGTATACTGTTCTTGAAACAATTGAAAATAGAACCTCTCTAGCAGTTGGAAAGGAAACATGAGTATAAATGTGGCAAATGAACATTATCAAAAGGCCCTAAATCCAGGGTCTCTGCATCCCACAGTGCCAGGGTGCTATCCATGTTGAATCACAATGATCATTGTCTCTCGGAGATCTGAACACAGAAGGCTCTGCAGGAATCCTGATTTGTGCTTGGGGCTTCTGAACAGAACTGGGCTCTACTCAGCCTAATCAGGACCACAGATAAGTTTTTAGTCTCCCATTTTCTGCAGGTGCAATGTCAGTATCCTATTTAGGGCTCAGTGCTCACCATCATCCTTATACCCCATAAAAAATAGTGAGAAAATAAGAGGTTTCTATGTGAACCACAAACTACTACTTGTTAAAATGGTGCTTTGGAACCATTTAACAAGTCTGCCTAAAGAATACCTGTATGCAAGGGGCACTGACTTAAGGCTGGTTACTTTATTATCTTTATTAATGTATTCAACGTCCCCACCCGGGTTCTTTGGATAAGGATGATGGGTGAGACATCTGTTCCAAAGCTGTTCCATTGAATGGCGATTTTGATGACTTAATGCCTTTTCAGACTTCTGCTGCCACTGCTGTTCTTTGGTTTTGATTTTAAAGCAGCTGAATGGAATCTCTAAGCCTTCCATTATGTCTGCCTTTTTTTTTTAAATTCTGAAGAAATAATTCAGAACACGTCAAGGACAAATGCTTGAGTTATAGAAACTTTTTTTTTATTACCATTATTATTACAAAGCAACCCAAAAAAATCCTTTAATTTCTTTGACTGTTTAAAGTAGCTCTGTAGAAACATGACGTCTTAGATGTGAAGAGAGTTTATAATTGAGCACAAAAGTCTGAATGCCAGGACAATGTAGTGGGTTGCTGGGATTCCCAGGGACTCTGGAAAGTGAAAGGGGTCAATAAAAGTTTATCAGAATTTGATAGCAGCCTCCATACAAACATCCAGATAAAACTACAGCCAATTACTATGTATGGCTTATTATGCACACCCCCCCCAACTCCTCAAATTCTGTGGAGATTTAAATCTTTCATCTAGAATAAAGATTTGTAGCATAATGACCCGATTTAGCTACAAAGAAGAAATAAATCTGACAGCTGGGACCAGAAGAAGTATTAATCTCCAAAGTTCACGTGAGCCTTTGTTTCCCCTTTCAGTTTTTATGCAGCAGGGGCAAAAAAAAAAAAAAAGAGTGAGCAACTCTGTTTGTATTTCTGCTCAAATTACATTGCTTGGAAGAAAAAAGACAGGGAAATGGGGAGTGGGTGTTAGAGTTGAAAGAAAGATTTTTCCATTCTTTAGAGACAGAGTAACTGACAGGAAAGTGAAGAGATGGAGCTGAGCTAGTCCATTCCATGTTCTGCCCAGGGCTGCGAGAGAGGCAGGTGAATAGGTAGTATTCAGCAGAGGAGCACTGGGGGCACCTGGATATGGTTTCAGTTTACCCAGGCATAATTTAGTGGGACATTTCACCATGTGAAGTCAGATACTGAAGGGAAGGATAATTATTCTACTTTTCAGCTTCAGGTTTGACTCCTGGCACACACTGACCCCAGGTGAAGACAGAGCCCACTCTCTAGTTGACCAAGGGATGGGCTCTGATCTAAGCCCTCTGAAGCAACCTTGGCTTCTGGATATATGACCTTTTCAATTAGGTTTCTTTATGCTTTAGATGGATGGAGAGTTTTGGCTCATTTCTCCACTTCTGCCTTTGCTCACTGTGAAAACACATTATAAAATATAATCGTCTGAGAGTGATTCTAACAATTCTAACTGACTGGTTATTCTGTAAGAGGAAAACAGTACAGTTTTAAAGAACTTTAACTTTTGAAAGTGAAGTGAGTACCACACGCTGCAAGAGAGTGTACTGATTTAATGGTCACACAGAATCCTGTAAAATTAGTCATGAAACAGACACTAATTTTAAAGAATATAGCTGCTATTAAAAAATATCTCTGCACAGCTGTAGGGCAACCAGATTTGATTCTCCCAGGGGGAAACTGAGAGGTCTGTGCAATTTTTGCCAGTCTCTGGACTTACTATGTGTGTTAGTGACAGTTTGAATACTTCAGGTCATTGGACTTTGTTTCCTAAGAAAATTCTCTAGGCTCCCAAAGAAATAAGCAATAAAAATTGCCCTTCTGTGTTTTTAGTTAACTTCCTTTAGATCTCATTGAGCCAAGAGTCAAATCCACAATGAATAAATGTGTTGAGCAATGTCAGAGAGCTGTATTAATGTACAAAGGCCCACGTTAAAGGTCATAAAGTATTTCTCTCACATGGGTGATGAATAGCGGTTTGGAATTTCGTTGGCTCTGTTATACTGTGGACTGAGGTGGTGGTAATGTTCCTCATGGACAGCCTGTCTTGGCTCATTTGACTAAATGAGAGGCTAAGAATTGAATTCTTTGTCATGCAAGGTCTTATAGATAAATCATGAGATTTTCTCTAATGATGTTTGCCAAGGATCAGTTTTAACATTAGAAGCTATGGCTATCAGTTATAACTAGTGTTCAAAATGAATGAGGTTTGATCTCAGTAAAACTGTTACAATTTCATCCGAGACCTGTATGACTAGAATGGACGATCTAAGCTATAGGGATACCAGATGTCGTAGGGCAGTACTTTGAGGGTATAGGTTAGGATTTAAAATCTTATTGGTGAACTGTAAAAGTAGAATAAAGCAGAAGAGATCTGGTAAAGACAAGATCATAGTATCAAATCTGTAGAGAAAACAATTTGTCCAAAGATCAGATAGGAAATAGCAGCTGGTACACATTACAAGCAGAAAATAATTTGCACACTTGTCCACTTATTTTCTGTTGTTTTGTCCCATTATTTCATAATTCAGCATGCTGTCTGGTAAGCCTTCTTTCAAGTCAGCTGGTAGCCCAAACTTATAAGAAATTTGCTTATTTCCCCATTTCTACTCTTGAAGCAAACATAGTTTTGAGGTATGGCTGTGAGAATCCAAATCCTGCAAAATGACAGCTCACAGTGAAAGGAAAAAAAGTCTGATGATCGAGAATCTCCCAGTATGAAGCGGCCGGGGGCTATGTAGTGTAGGGCAGATGGCCTGCACGACTCGTAGTCATGCGGTTACTACGATTTTAAAGCAGAGCACAACAATTAATTATTTTTACCGTGCTAACACAGTCATCATGAAAATGTGAAATAATGTTCAGTAAAAGTTTGGGCTTTTAAGAGAGTAAATATATCTGTGTAGAACTTCTTATTCTCTAATGAACCTGGATAAATTCACTGACTTTGAAGTCTATTATTACTACTATTTTTTTTCATAGAAAATACAAAAGTAAACTTTAGGATAGCTATCACACAAATAATCATACACCTTAAAGTAGTAGGGACTAAAATGATAATTTTGAAGGCAGAAGCAGTTAGATGGCTTTATATGTTTTAACTGTTTCCTATCTTTATGACTTCCATCTTTATGTGGCAAATTTAAAAATTTAAGTCATGAACAGAAAATGAGAGAAAAAATATTTTCCTATGTATTGTACTGATGTGTTGAATTAAAAAATAGGTAAAAATGATTCTTCTAGCTGGTTAAGTGATTTCCAACTTGTGTCATTTTCTTCAAATGTGACATTTTCCATAGTTTCTGAGGCTAGGATAAATAATCTTGGAACCTCATTTTGAAACAAGTATTTCAAGAAAAATAGAAAAAAGCTCACTCTAGCAGAACTATTTTAAAGATCTTACTCTGTATGATTTGCTGTTGAAAGCAGTTCTTCCTCACTACAGGGAAAACCAACAAGTCATACACATCCATGAATAACCTGCAGCACCTTGGTATCACATTAAATATAGCAAATGTTAGTGACCGTTCACAGTGGTGATTACAAATAGTTTTTAGTAACTCTTGTGCTCTCTGTGCAAACAGTTTGTTAAATTAGGACCAAGTGTGTTGGTGACATGAGTCAAGAAAAATGGGGTGTGCATTCTAACACAAGCAGAGCCTTCTCCAGGCCATTGCAGAGAGAGAACACTATTTTTCTTTGGCTTCAGCACAAACTTGTCTTTGACAAAATAACCAAAAGAACTTCAAATCCCAACTAACTCAAAGCCAAAGAAATAAAAGCTCACTGCAGCCCCTACATTTTGGCGGTTTCCTTGGTCTATCTTCATAGTCTAAATTCTACGATCAGAATGAAAGCCTTTTTTTGTTCTGAACCAAGGACTTGGAACTGTGCACTCAGTCAAAAATGTAAGCTAATTCCACCTGCTGTCTTTCATCTTATTGAAAATTGCTAATGAATACCCATATTCCTTGACTTACAAGGAAGTCAAAACCCATTGTAAGTTGAAAATACTGTAAGTCAAAAATGCTTTTAATACACATTACTACAAAACATCATAGATAAGCCCAGCCTACCTTAGACATACTCAGAACATTTAGCCTACAGTTGGGCAAAATGATCTAACACAAAGCCTATTTTATAATAAAGTATTGAATATTTCATGTCATGTATTGAGCACTATATGAAGGTGAAAAACAGAATGGTTGTATGGATACAGAGTGGTTGTGTATTGGTGGTTTACCCTTCTGGTCATGTGGCTGATTGGGAGCTGCAGCTCGCTGCTACTGCCCAGCATTGCCAGAGGGTACAATACCACACACTGCTAGCCTAGGAAATGATGAAAATTCAAAATTCAAGGTATGAATTCTGCTGAATGTCTATCACTTTTACACCTTTGTAAAGCCGAAAAATCAGAATTCGAACCATCTTAATTAAGGGGACTATTTGTATTCTCCAAATATTGAATGATTGTAATCTAAGGTTTTTTTTAAATGTTTATTTATTTTTGAGAGAAAGAAAGAGAGAGACAGAGCATGAGCAGGGAAGGAGCAGAGAGAGGGGGAGACACAGAACCCAAAGCAGCTCCAGGCTCTGAGTTGTCAACACAGAGCCCAATGTGGGGCTCAAACCTACAATCTGTGAGATCATAACCTGAGCTGAAGTCAGACACTTAACCAACTGAGCCACCCAGGCGCCCCTTGAGTGATCTTAATCTAACCTAGTGCAGAATGTGTTTTCAAAGTGGTAGATTGTGAGATACTGATAATGGGGTCCTTAAAAAGTAAACACTGGAGTAACAGAGCTAGTATTTTTTCCTTTATGTTCTCTGCAGGCACCAGTATTCAATAAATATTAAGTAATTAGGGTTATAGCTGTGGAAGCACAGCCAAAGGCTAAGTGGAGTTTTCAAGGTTGTAAAACATGTTAGCAAGGAAACCTGGGATTGAAATTAAGCATTTTAGCTTCTTCCTGGGGCTTGGGTCACTATGTTCCTCTATTTTCTTAATCACATATAACCATTGGGTTTCTTAGCAAGTCCTAAGTTTGCTCAGTTAGGCAAAATTTGGAAACCTCCAGGCAATGTCCTGTTTTTCAATGGGAGAACATATTTACTTCCAGCTGGATCACATCAAGACAAGCCATTTCTCTTATAGCTCCATTCTTGCCAAAAGACTGGAAAATAACTTATTAGCGAGTCTAACATATCAAGAGCCATAACAACAGCTGCACTGAATATAGCACACACAGGATGACTGGACGCTGTGAAACTGGAATGACTGAAACCAATGCAATGATAATTCCAGGCCTCACTTTGATCTTTTCAAGTGGAGGGCAAGGCAGAAGGAAACTAATGCCTACATAATCAGATTGACTAAGCTTGTATTTTCATTTGTACGTTATCCTTGTAGTCTTTGTGTATGTGCTACATGAGATCATATTTAAATTAATAATAGAGGCTTATGAATGAATCTTATTTTTAAAACCTCTCTATAGTTCACATTTCAAGATTCTTAATTAGGCCAAACAGCATATCAGGAATATAAACTCAATTTAAAAATATATGTATGTTAGTCATGAAATTCAAATACTCTATAAGATCAAAGGGATGCAGGTTCAAGTAGTACACTATTTGTAATATGCACTGCCATCATACTGCTGAATGTTTGGTGATTTAATGAATTGAGTAACTTAGAAGTTATGTCATTTGCCAAATATACATAAGTTGTACAGTTTTCTTACAGTGATAATTGCTTTTCAGCCAGTTGGCAATAGTATTTATGGAAAATCTTCTGCATCCTGGACAAAAGTAAAGAATGAAGAGGGAAAAATTCCAATCCTTTACTATTTCTTTTTTTTTCTTCTTTTTTTTTTTTTTTTTAGAAATTTTTGTTGCTTGTTTAACAAAAAGATTTAAAAGTAGAAAGTAAATGCTGCACCCAATCACTTAAGTGCTTAAGTTCAAACTTTTATAGTTTAGAATAGGAAAATCTATTACCTTTGATTAAAATTAAAATTTATTTGTAATTTGGTCCAATTACAGTACCTACTATATATCCTCTCAACAGTGTTTCAGTGGCATATACACAGGCTGAGTGTTGAGCAGACACTTATAAATATTTATTGAAATATAAGGATTCATATTTGTGTGGCATATAAGCACTAGTCCTAGATGTACTGTATAACTAAACTAATCATAATATAAATAAATAAAAAGAAATTAAAATTCCAAAATAATTTTTTATAGTCTAGTAATGGAAGTAGTTTTGATTTTAATTGTTATTAAAAGACAAAAAAAGAAATTAACTGCATTAATAGTATAACAAAATAAATGAATGCTATTATTTAATAGATGTTGTACTTTTACACACTGTATCATTGAGTAGTACAGTAACCCAACGAATCAGAGACTCCTCTTAATGATTTTCTAGGTGATGAAACAAAGTGCCAAAGAGAGTAATATAACTTAACTAGAAACTGACAGGGACAGGCTTTGAGCTCAGCCCAGTATGACTCTAAAACCTCCTTAATGCGCTCCTGTGTTAAATGTTGACAGGTATTATAGAGGTGGATTCCAGTCTGGAGCACTACATATACATCAGAGTGAAAGCTTTCACTTTTATTATTAGCACAAGTGTATTTAATAAGTTAGAGTAGATGTTATTTTCCCATTCATTTGCCTGAGAGATGAGTAGAAGGAAGATGAAGTACAGAAACAATATCTATGTGAGTCTGTATGTAGCTTTATTCTTAAAAGTACACAGATGCTGGTGGGTAGTTATTTTGTAAATTTGTTTTATGAACTATGTGCCATTAAATTCTAGCACCCCTTTCATTGAAAAAAAAAGTATGGCTGCATTTGTCTTATTATCTTATAGAAATACCTTGGAGTTTAAAAGTTATCCCCAAAAAGTGTGATTTTAAGATTGAATAGTAAATGAGTATACTTTTTGGGTTGCCCTGGACAATATTGAGAGGACCTTGAAGAAGAAATGCAAAGTCCTGCATAGTAGTAACCCTTAATATGTTTACTTTTTTTTCAGTTAAGAGTAGAGCATTGCCTGGAAATTGCAGCTTTCTTTTTAAACTTCTTTGTTAAGTGAAAATACCTGAAAAATTATTTGTCATGAGGGAAGACTGCAAGGATAGCAAGTGAGTTTCAATTCTGTTGCCAATTACAGTTCATTTATAGTTGCTGTCTGGAAAAGCATTGTGTTGAGAAGGATTCTGAGTCTATGTCTGAGCTCAGGAAAGAAGGCTGTGACCTATTAACAATGCCTACCATGGATGAAAGATCTGGGCATGGTCACGCATATGCCTTATATTACTTTTCTGACCAGAGTTTTTTTTTCTCCACTAATTTATCATGTTCTCATTAGATATGAGATCACTGAAGACAGAGACAATGTTTACTTCATTTTATAGGGTGATCAATTGTCCTGGCTTGTTAGGGTTTGATGGGTTTTCCAGGATATGGGAATTTCAGTGCTAAAATGGGTAGAGTCTTGGGCAATTGGTAACCCTACTTTTTCATTTATGTTTTTGTGGGGGGGGGAGTGCTAAATACTCTTTTAAAAACTATTTTTAAAAATTTTAAGTTTTTATTTAAATTAGTTAACAGTATAATATTAATTTCAGGTATACAATATAGTGATCAACTATCATCCCATTTTTATTAAAATGTATTCATTTTTGAGAAACAGAGAATGAGCTGAGGAGAGGCAGAGAGAGAAGAAGACACAGAATCTAAAGCAGGCTCCAGGTTCTGAGCAGTCAGCACAGAAGGTGATGCTGAGCTTGAACTCACAAACTGTGAGATCATATCCTGAGCTGAAGTTGGATGCTTAACCAGCTGCACCACTCAGGCGCCCCTCTCTTACCCTATTTTTAAAAACTGTAGTTAAACTTTGAGCAACATGGGTTTGAGCTGCATGGGTTTACTTATACATGGATTAAAAAAAAATGAATACAGCACAGTACTGTAGATGTATTTTCTCTTCCTTATGACTTTCTTAATAACATTTTGTTTTCTCCAGCTTACTTTATTGTAAGAATATAGGGTGTAATACATATACAAAATATGTTTTGATCTCCTGTTTATGTTATCAGCAAGGCTCTGGTCAAGAGTAAGTTAAAGTAGTTAACATTTTGGGATTTTCAACCATGTGGGTGGGTGGTGGCCCTAACCCCTGAATTGTTCAAGAACCAATTGCATTTCTTTTGAAATAATTATAGGCTCACAGGAAGTTGCAAAAAAGTACAAAATCTCAGCTTCTTCCAACGGTGACATCAACTAGAGCTATACTGCAATACATACCTGACTTTTGTATACCTGTCAGTGTCAAGTGTCTATAGAGACACTCAGCAAAGAAAAAAGATGCATTGATGGATATGTGGATGAATGAATACTGACAGCAGTTGAGACGTTCTCTATCTGTATTTTTATAAGCATATTCACCCCTTTTCCATGAAAAAAGAGGATTAAGTGTTCCCAAAGCTTAAAAATTATGCAAAGATGGGATGTCTGGGTGGCTCAGTCTGTAGGGCTTTCAACTTCAGTTCAGGTCATGATCTCAGGGTCTGTGAGTCTGAGCCCCACACTGGGCTCTGTGCTGACAGCTCAGAGCCTCTGGAGCTGCTTTGAATTCTCTGTCTCCCTCTCTGTCTGTCCCTCACCCACTCACGTTCTGTTTCTGTCTCTCTCAAAAATAAATAAACATTAATTTTTTAATTATGCAAAAACTGCATAAGAAACACTTCATTTAGCACGGGAAAAGTGAGAAAAGCATAAAATGCTCTTTAAACTGGCCTGTGCACAAAGGAAGTTGGGATTATAAAATGGACATGGAACTGTGAGTTTTAAACGTCTGGCAGAATGTTACAATCTCAGTTCAATAATGCAAAACTGAATTTTCTTCAATTTGTAGGCAGTTGAAAAGATACATCATACTAGATTTGAAAGTATACTCACTATGGTCTAATGTACTATGTAGTATAGAACATAGAGGCAGAAAGAAGATGGCATTTGTGAGTGTGCTAGTGAATCAAGGTTCAGTGTGATATGGACAAGCAGAGTGGAATTTTCTTATCTTGGTAGGAGATAAGTAGACTGCAAGTGATCTGGGATGCTTTCTGCAGAATACAATCATATTTTTGTTTTGGTCTTTAGAAAATCTCAGGTTGTAAATTATCCATGTAGGAATAGCAGGAGTCAGTAATTAAAAAAATTTTTTTTAAATGTTTATTTATTTTTGAGACAGAGAAAGACAGAGCAGGAGCAGGGGAGGGGCAGAGGAGAGATAGATACAGAATCTGAAACAGGCTCCAGGCTGAGCTGGCAACACAGAGCCCAACGCGGGGCTCGAACCCACAAACTGCGAGATCATGACCTGAGCCGAAGTCGGACGCTTAACTGACTGAGCACCCCAGGAGTCAGTAATATAAACTCATGGCAAAATCATTGTTTTATTTCTCTGAAACTATTATGTACAAACACATGCACAAAATAAACATTCAGGAGACTTTAAAGCTATAGGCAAAGTTTGCCTAAAACTTAGAGCATCTAAAAATGTGTTCTAAGAAAATTGACTACTTTTCTCCTTTTTCTGTTAATATTTAATTTTAAGCTCCTTTATCTAACTTCCAAGTTCATCCTGGTTCTCATTCAAAACCCAACTCCAGATCCCATAGATCTTGAGACTTATTCTGTCTTGTCTTTGACCTCACAATGCCCTTTAACCTCTAGTACTATTCATCTTCGCCTTTAATTTTTCTCTTTGATTTGTTTCCCTGCATTTTATCTTCTCCTGTTCACCTCCCCATAGTTGCAGGAGGGAGGAGTCATGTAAATCATTTAATATAAGCCTTTCTCTTCATTGTGTGATTAAACTCTTTTTGAAGTCTATGAAATTGGACACTAAATGAACTGTAAGAAATTAAAAGGTACTGGATATCATTATACTGTTGCCCAAAAGATAGTCCTTTAAACTGATTAGGGGAAATTTTGCCTTCCATTAATAGACTAAAATCAGAGTTGTCTGTGTGTTCCTAACAAATAGGTTAACATCAAGTCCTTCTCTTAGAATTCTATATATGTCATATCTTTCCTTATCTAATGCTTGCATCAGGGCAGAGGGTGAAGAAAGACAATGGAGGGGCATCAAACCTTCTCACTAGCTCTATCAAACAGGTCACTGGTTCTAGCTTCTGGGCATCTTGCTCCAGAGAAGGGGGAAGCAAAAGCACATTATCCCAGCTAGTCTCCGGTGAGGGAGCAAAGCTGCACAAAAGGGGAAAATACACGTTTGCTCACATTGTGTCCACACATGCACTAGTGTGACTGAAGTTACCTGAAATCAAAGCCAAAGAGACTAAGACACACTTTGATGCCAAACAACTGTTTTTTGCCAATGTTTTCACTTCTGTAATCCCATTCTCTATACTGGCTAGTTGTGTGCTGCTGAAATTCAGGCAGCTGCAGTTTTTAGCCTGGTATTTTCCTCACCTTCCAGGACCCCACTGGCATAACTTTCCTTGGTGATTGATGAGCCTGCACGCCCTGCATCTGCGGGGTAGGCCGCCTGCAGGGGGTTCCTGAATCAGGGGCATACACAAGTGGCTTGTCTGCCTCTACATTCCTGGGAGAGCTGGGGATCCCAGCTTCCTTTGTATGAGGTGAAAGAATAGAGCTGGTTTACAGAGTAAATAAAATATCAGAGGAAGTAGAAGTTAGCTGTTACATCTAGCTAAGAGAGACTTACGAGATTACATAGTAATTGAACCCAAACTTTAAGCTGTAGTCATTATGGTCCACATAGCTCCATACCTCATTAGAGGGAAAAAATGTGGAGAATGGAGAACACTAAGTCCTTTTTCTGTTAAAGAAATGTTTCTGGTCTTGGTGCAGATGTGATCCACAATCAAAAAGTCATTCTACATTTTTTATAGCATCTTTCCATAGCAGGTTTCACTAGAGACTGTAAATCTTACTCTAACAGAGTTGAATGGAAAATCCTCTATTTTATGTTTGGAGAAACTGAGGCTCAGAGGCAGCCAACACTTTAAGGTGTACGTAAGAAGCAAATGGCTGAGGCAAGAGCACCTGGAAATTTTATTTTATTTCTAGTCTGTTTTTACCTCTCAAAAGGTTCAGTGAATAACAAAAGAGAAAAAAAGCCCTTATGGATTCATTGATATGCCAGGCAGCACCCTATGTTCAATTCCATTTCAAAAGCTTTCCCCATATAGCAGTGATAGATTCCACAAGTCTTGGAGCAAGTTAAGGGACTGAAGGGTGCTTGTGGGTACAGTGAGCTATTTTGAGTGTGCTTTTGGAAAACTGAAATTACTGGAGCAAAATCTGCCAAGGCTCAATGTTATACTTGTTTTATAAGGAGACGGATTCATGTAAATCCAGAGGTATGTGGCTCAAGAAGTGGACAAAACTAGAGGCAGTCAGCTCTACATACCAGCATTGTCTTGAACACTAAGTCCTATCTACTCAAAATGTGGTTCCTGTACTAGCATCAGCATCGTCAGAGTGCTTGTTAGAAATGCAGAGCCTCAGGGCACCTGGGTGGCTCAGATGGCTGAGTGTCCAACTTTGGCTCAGGTCATAATCTCACAGTCTGTGAATTTGAACCCTGTGTCGGGCTCTGTGCTGACAGCTCAGAGCCTGGAGCTTGCTTCAGATTCTCTGTCTCCCTCTCTCTTTGCCCTTCCCCTACTTGTGCTCTGTCTGTCTCTCTCAAAAATAAGTAGACATTAAAAAAAAACAAAAAAGGAGCTTCTGGGTGGCTCAGTTGGTTAAGCGGCTGACTTCAGCTCAGGTCAGGATCTCACGGTTCATGGGTTCAAGCCCTGCATTGGGTTCTGTGCTGACAACTCAGAGCCTGGAACCTGTTTCAGAAATATGTCTCTCCCTCTCTCTCTCATGCTCTGTCTCGCTCTGTCTCAAAAAACAACAACAACAACAACAACAACTATAAAAACATTTTTTAAAATAAAAAATTAAAAAAATTTAAATAAAAACAAAAAAATGCAGAGCCTCAGGTTCCATCTCAGACATACTGAGTCAGAATATGCTTTGTAAATGAGACCTGAGGATTTGTAATCACATTAAAATTAAGGAGTATTATGCTGACTGGCACTAAGAAAGGGGTCAGACCTGGGCCAGGACAGATGAGACGCTAGTGCTGAGTCAGTGTTGTGAATGTAGATGTGGGACAGTGTGGTGAAGAGCACTGATACCAAGCAGGATGTCCCAGGTGAGTGCTTGTGAGTGTTCACAGAATCCAACAGGGAAGGGAAGGTAAGAATAGTTTGCCAGTGGTGCACAAGGACTTAGAAATCGGCAAGTTTGAGAGCATCTTCCTGGAGCCAGCCAGCAAGCAGTGGTGATAGGGGAAGAAATAAGTGAGGAGAGAGTCAGAGGAGGTAGGAGAAAGGCAGCTCCCAGAAGATAGAATAGAGAAATGATGGTTGTTTTGTTTGAAAGAAACCCATGCTTTTGGCAAAGTAGGCAAGCCGATGAGTTTGAGGGGGATCCATGGTTAGAGGGTTTTGTTGCTAAAACTCATATACCGGATACAGTAAAACAGGCTGTGTAAACCCTTCTCTAGGATATTTAACAGGAATTTTCCTTAGCACAGATGGATCCTTGCTTTACCTTCTAACACTGGCATTTTTAAGTCACATCAACTTCTTTTCTTCCATTTAACCTAGAAATCAATAGTTTCTTGGGCATATTGCTACTGCATCTGACAATAATTAACATTTATTTACTTATTTGTTTTTTTATAATTAACATTTTAAATGAGCACTGGAAATACATGAATACATAGGAAGCTGTTAAATTATAGGCCAAGCTTTTGGTATTACAGGCTAAATTACAGTCTAGCTTCTGACATTGTGCCCACTAAAATTACCAAAGTTAATTTATGAGGAGGATTTTTGTTTCAGAAGCAATTAAAAAAATTGGTCCTAAGCTTACTTAAATCCAACCTCCTCCTCCCCAGAATAGAATTAGTCATATTTGAAATTAGTAACCGAAAACTTAATCCTAACCCTACATCTGGCACTTCACTTCTTATGATTGCACTCAGTTTCAGATAGGGAAATGTATGCATTAAGCCTGATCTCATTTTACACACTATTTTGTAAGCTTTCTTTATCTGGAAATAGAAGACCAATTTAGTCTTTGGGCAATGTTAATTATAAACCAGACTCAAGCACCATGCTTGGTCTTTGTAGGATGAGGAAACGTAAAGTTTCTTTGGAGGCTGAATTCTTTTAATGAGATAAGTACAGGGCAGTTTCTATTTGTAACTAAGTTGTTTAAGGAGAAAAAAGGCCTTTGAATTCTGCAGATGAGCCCCAGGCTAGAAAGCACAGACAGAGCATTGTCTTCTGTGCACTCTGACCCCCAGGTAGCAGTCTTTTTGAATGAAGAAAGGCTCAACTTTTTGTACGAGTGACCATGATTAATACAAATACAAATCCGTAGTACTCCACCTTCTTTCCTAAAGGGAACTTCCAAGGGATAGACTGAGGAGGAGTCAATAGAGCCGTGTAGCTGCGGCAGAGTATTGATAAAACTCTGCAAGTTGTCCAAGCACCTGAGGGAAGAGTTCTTAGCAAATACAGTGCTAAATGAGCATCAAGTTGTCTAATAAAAAGGATGGGGTGAGGTGGAGGTTTGGAGGAGATGAGTCGGAGTGTGGAAAGAATGGAAAGTTCCTATAGGATGAAGTTCTTAAACTATACTTAAACAATCCGTTCTGGAGTCATCACCAGTTTTTGAGAAGGGCCAACTATGTCCACAGATCACTGCTTCTTGCTGTTCAGCGGTGAGTTAATTATAGAGTTCGTATATCCAAGTACCCAGGCTTAGTAATAAACAGACATTTTATAATTATCTAATTGATTTAGCGACGTTGTCACTTTAATTTTCGCTTTCATAAAGAGGAAGGAGAGTTTCTGAAGATGTAGGCAGAATTGATGAAACTCAGTAAAGAGAAGCTCTGCATGATGAGATTTTTGTTTGGCTCTGGCTGTCATCTACTCATTCTTTTCCTTGGCTCTTTTGGGAAATACAATGTTAAATCATTTGTATATACTGTGTAACAATTGCTACCATTTATTGAGCACTTAATATGCACTAAGCCCTTAATGTGTATGTTAAGGGCCAACAACTTGTAAGTGGCAGAGTTAGCACTCAAACCCTGATTTATTTGGGACCAGAGACCGTGCTCCAAACACCCATGCTAGTCTATGTATCATAGAACAAAGGTTTCAGCTTTTCAGATGAAACATTCCATATAAAATAAGAATGATTACACTTTCCAGTATAATTAGGTTGTTCCTCATTGTCCTCCATCTATAAATTGAAGTATTTTCTGTCATCTAGTAGATTTCCTCGCATGACAGCCCTACTTACGATCCCCTGTGGTCTCTAAATTCTTTTTCCCATATACTCTAGTAAAGCCAACCTCTCCTGGGTCCAT
>NC_043706.1:78010854-78155839 GCF_006229205.1 Suricata suricatta
TGAAACATTCCATATAAAATAAGAATGATTACACTTTCCAGTATAATTAGGTTGTTCCTCATTGTCCTCCATCTATAAATTGAAGTATTTTCTGTCATCTAGTAGATTTCCTCGCATGACAGCCCTACTTACGATCCCCTGTGGTCTCTAAATTCTTTTTCCCATATACTCTAGTAAAGCCAACCTCTCCTGGGTCCATTAAGTTTCTATTCTTTTATTTTTTCTACTCTACCCTCCCTTCATTTTCCCACATCAAACTAGACACTAAATGAGAGGATAGATGTGAAAGTGTATTGAAAAGTTAGAAGTAAATCAAACATAAAGCATTATGATTATGTCTGAAACAGATGTATTCCACGTCTGTTCAATGAAACTACCCCTCTCTACCCAATCAAGAAACTCAGCAAAATTCTTTCTGGAAATTCCAGAAGAAAATTCCAGAAAGCACAAAGGCTGTGAATCAGGCATATGAGCTGCCAAGTCCATCAGCGTCAAAATAGGTTATGTGTGCAAGTACACCTTAAACCTAATGAAGGCCAGTTTCTAGGGAAAGGTCGTGAAGAAATTTTGGAGGAGAGGTAAGTACTGTATCACCTGAAAGCTGTCCCATGACCAAGAGGTTAAATAGCCTTTTGCCTAGAGAAATCAGTAGTTTCAGTGTGACAGCATATAGATTAGCTAAAACAAGGTGAATGAGGAAATAAAAAGTTACACAAAAAGGAATAAAAGGCTCAAGAGTACTATTTTGAGAAGAAGCAATACATAGTTTTTAAGAGAAATTGGTTGTTAAAACCAAAGCTTTCTTTTAGTTTGTTTATTGGATACCATAACTAGTTTGGGAATAATATGAGAGTTATAAATCAGTGATGATTATAACTAAATGCTTATTGTGAGTGGCTGTGAAATCTTGAACTGGATGCACTTTGGGATTATCTTTTTAAAATTCTGTGCCCATGTGAGTGCTTTGTGAGTCATGACAAGTGAATCACCATCTACGTGTTCTCAGATTTTCACCATATCCTTTAGTCATAACTTTGTTATTTTAAAATTAAAAAAAAATGTTTATTCATTTTTGAGAGAGAGAAACAGAGGGCAAGGAGAGGGGGAGCAGTGAGAGAGGCAGACATAGAATCGGAAGCAGGCTCCAGGCTGACAAGGTCCCACGCTGAGCCATCCAGATGCCCCGTATAAAACCAGTACCTGCTGGGGCGCCTGGGGGGCTCAGTCGGTTAAGCTGCCAACTTCAGCTCAGGTCCTGGTCTTACAGTTTGTGGGGTTGAGCCCCGAGTCAGGCTCTGTGCTGAGAGCTCAGAGCCTGGAGCCTGCTTCGGATTCTGTGTCTCCCTTTCTCTCTGACCCTTCTCTGCTCAGGCTCTGAGTTTCTCTCTCTCTCAAAAATAAATAATCGTTAAAAAAATTTTAAAACCAATACCTGTTGTTTCTTGTGTTTTTGGTTTTAGCCATTCTGACAGCTGTGAGGTGATATCTCTTTGTAGTTTTGATTTGCATTTCCCTCATGATAAGTGAACTTGAGCATCTTTTCACGTGTCTGTAGGCTATCCGGATGTCTTTGTGAAAGTGTCTGTTCATGTCTTCTGCCCGTTTGTTCACTGGATTATTTATTTTTTTGGGTGGGTGTTGAGTTTAATAAGTTCTTTATATCTTTTGGGTACTAACCCTTTATTGGATATGTCCTTTGCAAATACCTTCTCCTATTCTGTAGGTTACCTTTTAGTTTTGGTGATTGTTTCCTTCACTTTGCAGAGGATTTTTAAAAAAAATTTTTAATGTTTATTTATTTTTGAAAGAGTAGGGTGGGGAGGGGTAGAGAGAGATAAACACAGAATCTGACAGCACAGAGCCTGATGTGGTGCTCAAACCCACAGACTGCGAGATTGTGACTTTAGCCAAAGTTGGATATTTAACTGACCGAGCCACACAGGCGTCCCTGCAGAGGTTTCTTATTTTGATAATCCCAATAGTTTATTTTTGCTTTTGTTTCCTTGCCTCAGAAGACCTATCTAGAAAAATGTTGCTAAGGCTGATGTCAGAGAAGTTACTGCCTGTGTTCTCTTCTAGGATTTTTATGGTTTCAGATCTTACATTTAGACCTTGAATCCATTTTGAATTTATTTGTGCATATAGTGTAAGAAAGGGGTCCAGGGTCCAGTTTCATGCTTGAGCATGTTGCTGTCCAGTTTTCCCAATACATTTGTTGAAGAGACTTTTTCCCATTGGATATTCTTCTGCTTTGTTGAAGATTAATTGATCATGTGACTGTGGGTTTCTTTTTGTTTATTTCTATTCTGTTCCATTCATCTATGTGTCTATTTTTGTGCCAGTGTCATACTGTTTTGATTACTACAGCTTTGTAATATACCTTGAAGTCCAGAATTGTGATGCCTCCAGCTTTGCTTTGCTTTTTCAAGATTGTTTTGGCTATTTGGGGTCTTTTGTGGTGCTATACAAATTTTAAGATTGTTTGTTCTAGTTCTTTGAAAAATGCTGTTGGTATTTTGATAAGGATTCCATTAAATGTGTAGATAGGTTTGGGTAGTGTAGACATTTTAACAATATTTGTTCTTCTAATCCATGAACATGGACTATTTTTCCATTTCTTTGTGTCCTCTTAAATTTCTTTGATCAGTGTTTTATAGTTTTCAGAGTACAGGTCTTTCACCTCGGGTCAGGTTTATTCTTAGGCATCTTATTATTCTGGGTGCAATTGTAAATGTGATTGTTTTCTTAATTTCTCTTTCTGCTGCTTCATTATTCATATATAGATATGTAACAGATTTATGTGGATTGATTTTGTATCCTGTGACTTTATTGAATTTTTGTCAGTTCTAGCATTTTTTTGGTGGAGTCTTTCAGGTTTTATACATATAGTATGTCATCTGCAAATAGTGAAAAGTTTACTTCTTTCTTACTGATTTGGATGTCTTTTATTTCTTTTTGTGGTCTGATTGCTATGACTAGGAACTTCTAGCCTTACATTGAATAAAAGTGGTGAGAGTGGACATCCTTGTCTTCTTCCTGACCTTAGGAGAAAATCTCTGTTTTCCCCATTGGGTATGATGTTAGCTGTGAGGTTTTCATCAGTGGTCTTTATTATGTTGAGGTATGTTCCCTCTACACTTACTTTGCTGAGGGTGTTTATCATGAATGAATGTTGTACTTTCTCAAATAATTTTTTTGCATCTATTGAAATAATCATATGATTCTTATTTTATCTTTCATTAATGTGATGTATCACATTGATTGATTTGTGAATATTGAACCACACTTGCCACCCAGAAGTAAACCCCACTTGATTGTGGCATCTGATTTTTTAAATGTCTTGTTGAATATGTTTTGCTAAAATCTTGTTGAGGAATTTTGCATCTATGTTCATCAGTGATATTGTCCTGTAGTTCTCTTCTTTCGTAGTGTCTTTGTCTGGTTTTAGTATCAGGTTAATGCTGGCCTCACAGAATGAATTTGGAAATTTTTCTTCCTTTTTATATATTTTTTTGAATAATTTGAGAATAATAGGTATTAACTCTTGTTTAAATGTTTGGTAGAATTCACCTGTGAAGGAATTTGGTCCTGGACTTTTGTTTATTGGGAGTTTTTTGATTACTGATTCAATTTCTTTGCTGGTAATCAGTCTATTCAAAATTTCTATTCTTTTTTTTTTTTCAGTTTTGGTAGCTTATATGTTTCTAGGAATTTATCTACTTCTATGTTGTCCAAGTTGTTGGCATATAGTTTTTCATAAAATTCTCTTATAATTGTTTGTATTTCTGTGGTGTTTGTTGTTATTTCTTCTCTCTCATATGTGATTTTATTTACTTGGGTCTTTTTTTTCCTCCTTGATAAGACTGGCTATAGGTTTATCAATTTTATTGACTTTTTTAAAAAGAGCCAGCTCCTGGTTTCATTGATTTGTTCTAGTGTTTTATGTTTTTTTAAAATTTCTGAATCATTTATTTCTGTTCTAGTCTTTATTATTTCCTTCCTTCTGTTAGTTCAAGGTTTTGTTTGTTGTTCATTTTATAGCTCCTTTAGGTGTAAGATTATGTTGTTTATTTGAAATTTTTTTTGCTTCTTGAGATAGGCCTGTATTACTATAAACTTCCCTCTTAGGACCACTTCTGCTGTGTCTCAAAGGTTTTGAACCATTGTGTTTTCATTTTCATTTGTTTCCATGTACTTTTTAATTCTTCCTTTATTTTCTAGTTGACCCATTCATTGTTTACTAGTATGTTGCTTAACTTCCATGTATTTATAGTCTTTCCAGATATTTCCTTAATAACAATTTATTTTTATTTGAGAGAGAGAGAGAATCCCAAGCAGGCTCCATGGTCAGTGTAGAGCCTGACATGGGGCTCAATCCCATTACCCTGGGATCATTACCTGAGCCAAAATCAAGAGTTAGAGCTTAACTTGACTCTTGTTGCTTTTTATATTTTTGCTTCATCACTATATTTTGCCATTTTAATTACAGTATGTCTTAGTGTGAATCTGATTTTATTGATTTTATTGTGTGTTCTCTGTGCCTCCTGGATCTGGATATCTGTTTCTTTCCCCAGATTAAGAAAGTTTTCAGCTATTATTTCTTTAAATAAATTTTCTGCCCTTCTTTTTTCTCTCTTCTTCTTCTGGGACGCCAATAATATAAATGTTACTATGTTTGATGGAGTCACTGAGTTCCATAAGTCTATTGATGTTTTGTATTATTGTTTTTTTTTCTCTTTTTTTAGCTTGATTATTTTTTTATTGCTCTGTCTTTGAAGTCATTAATTTGTTCTTTTGCTTCTTCCAGCCTGCTGTTCATTCCATCAAGAATATTTCTATTTTTTTTTATTGAGCCTTTTATCTCTGCTGTTATACATTGCCTCTGTGTTAATGATCTCACTGATGCCTTCCACTATTTCAAGTCCAGTCACTATTTTATCATCATTACTTTAAATTTGCTATCAGACCTGTTACTTATGTCTGTTTTGCTTAGATCTCTGGCTGTACCCATGTCCTTTTTTTCATTTGAGACAAATTTCTCTGTCTTCTCATTTTGTCTAA
Organism: Suricata suricatta; assembly: GCF_006229205.1. Lineage (NCBI taxonomy): Eukaryota > Metazoa > Chordata > Mammalia > Carnivora > Herpestidae > Suricata > Suricata suricatta. The sequence continues at coordinate 78,015,916 of NC_043706.1, forward strand.
GTGTCTGTGCCTGCTTCTCTGTTAGGAGAGTCAGCTTACATCTCTATTCTTGAGGGTGATGCCTTATGAAGAAGAGTTTTCATCATGCCCTGCCATGTAGTGTCCCCTTCTAGCAGTATCTTCTAGCAGTGTGCTACCTGTGCCCTGTTTCTGTGTCCTGGCCATTTCAATCTTCAGGCCAGTCATCTGCAGAGGCTCTCTTGGCCTGTTGTGGGCAGTGTTTTGTCCCCGCCCTTAATGTGGCATGTTTTACTAGGCGTGTTGTGGTCTGCTTGTGAAATGAGACCAGTCTCCACTGCTGCTGGAACCAAGGTTCCACGAAACTTCTGGGTAGGGGGACTTCATGTTGATGGGGGTTTGGGCTGGTCTTCTGGGGAGGGAACCTGTGCTGCTGGGACTGAGGCAAGTGTGACTGAGAAAAGCAGTGTTCTGGAGGGAGGGGTAAACAGGTCTTGGTGTAAGCAAGTTGCTTGTGCTGAGGGGCAGGGTATGGAAATGAGATGCTATTTCCTTTGTTCCTGGAGGGCGTCTCTCCCTGGACACTATCTCTCAGGGACAGGCTCTGAGAAGAGCAATTAACTTTCCCATTGTGTGCCCCAGGTTTGTTTGTGGGCTGTGTGCACTGCTTTCTCTTCAGTAAGAGCCCCAATGCCTCTGGGCTATATCCCAGCTAAGCCCACTGATCTTTAAAACTCAAGGTTTTAAGCTTCTTTGGTTGAAAGAATTCACAAAATTCAGCCCCTCTTGCTTTCCAAGCCAACTGCTATAGGAATCCATTTTCTCTTTGTGCTGCCCTGAGTGCCAATCTGTCTCTTGCCCTTCTCCATGACTGTGGCCTCCTCCCCACCATAGCAGCCACAATTCTTTTCTCTCCCAAGAAACATCTCAACACTTTCTGCCTTCTTTGATGTGACTTCTTTACTTTTAGTTGTGCTTTGTTCTGCCAGTCTTCCAGTTAATTTCTGGGGTGTTTAGGATGATTTGATAGTTAACTAGTTGTATTTGTTGGGTGAGACAAGCCTAGGGTCCTTCTACTCAGCTGCCATATTCCAGCTCCAATCAAGTCCTATATTATTTATAAGTTATTTCAAGTTCCAGTGCTATTTAAAATAAGAAATTCTTAGGAGTTAAGCATTTTCTTTTTAGAGGTAACTATGCTGCATATATGACTTATTCAAGTTAAATTGAAAAGAGACTAAAGTGTCTTTAGTGTCTCATGCTATCAATGTGAACGTAATTTGAAATGGAACTTCCTATTTTTTACATTCCATGTTATGTACCATCCTCCATCAACAAACAGAAAAATACTGTCTATAAATCCACCACTGTCATAGGTGGATTTTGCAGTCATCTATTTGAAATATAGATGATAAAAGTTACTATCTTATTAGTAGAATTTTGTTATAATTCAATGAGTAAAAATGTCACATAATAAACATTCCAAATCAAAGCAGATACACCAACCTCCACACAGTTTTTTGCATATTTTTAAAAACTCAGATCCAACCAACATCTATGTGAAGCAGAAAAATAAGCAAAATTTTAATTTGCTATCTATGTTCCTCTTGAAGAAAATTATTTATTTTAATTAATTAAGATTTGGGCCCTTATCAGAATTATAAACACACACACACAAATACTTCCTGGTTCTGGCTTCTTCCTACCAAGTAGACATCTTATGAAAACAAAAATCTGAGAGAGAAAAGCACAACAAAAGAAAATAGAAATTTAAATGTATAAGGAATTTCTAATCAAGGCATAAGCTCTTACTTAAATCAATAAACACTTTGTTTTAGAAATAAAATTCTAAATAGAATTCTAGTTCACAAATTTGTCCACAAAGTAGTGGGTTCAAACACTAGCTCCAATACTTGCCAGTTATGTGAAGTGGAGCTAATTAACATGCGTCTTGAATTACAATAACATTAATAAAAACACTAATAACTATTTATACACTGTTCTGGGGTTTTGAATTAATGATCAAAGTACAGTGTGAAACATCTGTCAGACAATAGGAATTTGATACAAGCTATTACATTCTTACCTGCAGTGTATATTGTTTTTATACAAACTACATGATCTATGAGAAACCCCTGCCCTCACTGTGTTTAGTTACTGAGACAGACTGCGTATATTTTATCAGACATAAAGTTTATTTAATAATAAATATAACCAAACTTGAGTTTGGTTAAGGGGAGCATGGGAAGATCTAGATAACCCCTCATCCTGACATTTTTATCTATTATTGTAAATATTGACTAGGGATTTGCTTCTGTTATAAATTTCTAGGAAAAATGTAGTAGTAAGAGAAAATCTTATTATGGCTATTGAACCCAGTATAGTCAGAGAAATAATGTAAAAAGATTACACAACTGTTGATTAGTTTTCTGTTATTAATAATCTATACCTTGCATAGAGATAAAAGAAAAGTGTTCTAGTTTGAGGCCTCAGCTCTGGGGATGTAGAGCAGAAGAAAATTCTCAGCTCCATTATGTTGCCGACCTTCTGGAATTAAGAAATAGATAATTTATGGGATTTGAAATATATAGAAAGGATTGCATCATAATAGCCTGATAAATAACTATAAGTTTATTAGCCCACTTATTAAAAAAATGACTTCTCTCTACCATGTATATTACACTGGTGATAAAAATAAAATCAGCATCCATTTTTGTTTCCTTGAGTAAATTGTTTTTTTCACCTTGGATGAAAAGATGAGTGGTTTTTTTTTCAACTGCTGTCTTAAAATGTAGTCATTTTATGTTGTTTAGGCTTTTGAAATTCCAATCACCACAAAGTTTTATTAGGTTATAGTTTTATAGGAATAATTTAAAAAACCCCAACTATCTATTGGTTGTACTTGTTTACTTAAAAATAAATTCATTTAGTACCAGGAAAGATACACTTTATATTTTTCAGCTTTCTACTTGTCTACACAAATTCTGTTAGAGCTGAAACTCTCCACTAGTCATTAACTTGCTGAAGAAGGTAAAATGAATCAACAGACGTCAGGGATTATTGACTAGAACAGAGGACCCATCCCCACCTGCCCCTATGTGACAACTAGGGACTATATACAGGAGTCATTTGAATTCATCAAACATGCTCCAACTCCTCAAACATTCTAATATGCCTACCCCTTCCTGGGAGGTGACAGAGGTGGTGGGGTTCCTCTACTCCTTGGAAATCACACTCTAGTAATGCTGTGAGCACATCATATCTCTCCCTTGTTTTGGGGTGGAAAGCTTTTGAAAATCCCTGGTCATGATGGAAAATTTAAAAAGTCAAGTCATAGAACTTTGCTTGGGAAGCATATAGACAAAGTCTCTGTTGCCTGGAAGGCAAACAAACAAACACCCTCAAAATAAAACATTCTTAACTTAGAGAGTAAGGGCTTATGATCAAATTGTTCCAAGTTTTTTTTTATATTAAGTTGGCTGGTATTTCCAAGGTAAGTTTTAGAGGCATGAATATGTTTTAGGAAAAGTTTTTTGGCTTTTGTGTTTTCTAGACAGGTGTTTTAGAGAACACTGTTCTTGCAAGACATACTGGGAATGAAAAAAGGGAAAACTTCGATGGGCTTCATGGCCCCATTGATTGAAAAATTCTGTATCATCCTCCAAATGTTGAGAGGTCTTGACATCACAACATCCATAGTACTCAAGAAACAAATGACCTCCTACACTGTTGGTGGGAATGTAAACTGGTGCAGTCGCTCTGGAAAACAGTGTGGAGGTTCCTCAAAAAACTATCCGTAGAACTCCCCTATGACCCAGCAATAGCACTGCTAGGGATTTACCCAAGGGATACAGAAGTGCTGATGCATAGGAGCACATGTACCCCAATGTTCATAGCAACACTGTCAACAATAGCCAAATCATGGAAAGATTCATTACCAGATGAATGGATAAAGAAGACGTGGTATATATACACAATGGAGTACTATATGGCAATGAGAAAGAATGAAATCTGGCCATTTGTAGCAAAGTGGATGGACCTCGAGGGTGTCATGCTAAGTGAAATAACTCAGGCAGAAAAGGACAGATACCATATGTTTGCACTCATAGGTCTAACAGGAGATCAGGAGAAACCTAATGCAGGACCATGCGAAGGGGAAGGTGGAAAGAGAGTTGGGGAGAGAGAGGGACACAAAACCTGAGAGACTATGGAATACTGAAAACGAACTGAGGATTGAAGGGGAAGGGGGAGGGGGAAAAGAGTGGTAGTAATGGAGGAGGGCACTTGTGGGGAAAAACCCTGGGTGTTATATGGAAACCAATTTGACAATAAATGATTATATAAAAAAAGAACTTATAATCACACAAACAAATGAAAATGCATGTTACTTTCTTCCTTGAGCTTACCTTTTGAGCCAATCCTGACATTCAAAATATGGAGAGAGGAGTAAGGGATATTAGAGTCATTATTGTGAACTTGGTGTCCAGTAACTAAAATCGTGAGCAAAGTTATGTGGAAATTTTAATGATGCTAAACATGGTACATATGCATTTTTTTATCTTGCCTATATCTTTCCACCACAAATGAATATGTTGGAGGACATTACAAGAACATGCAGTAAAGTTTATTAAGCAGTAAAATTAATAAAAAAATGAAGCTTTTTTACTTTTTGATGTGTTACTACTTCCCTGTGTGAATTGCTTTTGGCAGCTCAGAGACAGCTTTAAAAACCTAAAGTCTATAAAGTAATACTCATATTTCCAGGCATGATTCAATAAGAGGCAAGATTTCAAAACCTATGGCTCTGTGATTGGAGGCTGCTGATATTTTTTTCTAGATCAAAAGTTGGTTTTCCAAGGCTTTCATGACCAGTGGACAATGGCAAGTAAAACAAAAAGCAAACAACTTGTGCACAAAATATAGGGTCTTATGATGCCATCTGTAGGGATTCTGTGACAGCATATTCACTGCATCCTGCTCACTTGTTTGTTTCCAATGCAGACTGCTAACCTATATACTTTTGGAACTGAGTCCTCAAGGATGTCTGAGAAACTGCATGATATTAATTATATGAGTTAAAAGAAAAATACCTTCCTGTAACATTTTAAAAGTAACACGTACTTTCTGATTATAAATGAATACAAGTGGCATGTCTTAAGCAGTTTATATGCACAGCTTATTTAATCTTTATGACATCAGGACTGTTATTTTACCACTTTAAACATGAAAAACCATGATCAGAGATCACACAGCTAGTATGGAGGCAGTACTAAATCTGGTCATCTGGCTTCAGAAGCCATGCGTTTAACATCTCTGAATGACTACCCCTCATATAGTTGAAATAGATGAGTCAAGATGTGAAAAGTTAAGTTAATTCAAATTCAAATAGCTACTGGAAATAGTAGGAGAGATGTCAAAAGGCAGTGCATAATTAACTATCAAGTAAGTTGTATAGGCCATATATATTATTGGAGTGTAAAAAGAGAAGGAAATACATAAGTTCGGTGATGCCTCATCAGGGTATGTTTCCTTAAACAGTGATTGGGAGAGAGGAATGTGGTTTTAGCTTAGGCTTGAAGGAAGGGCAGTGTTTACAACATCAGTCTTGGGAACAAAGTGGGTCCTGACCAGTTACCTACAATTGGGCAGGCTAGTCCAGGAGAGAGGGTCCTACACTTGGAGTTAGACCCATGTATGAGTAAGATAGGAATTAGATGATTCAGGGGGAGGTGCTGACATGCTGTCCATTCTGACAACCATTGAGCTGTTTTCAAAGGGCAGACTTATTACTGGCAAACAGTTGACTTTGGAAAAACCATGATGAAGTAGCGAGGTGTCTTAATGTATAGGAGACACATGGCCAAGTGGGGATCAGGCAGAATTTGTAACAGAACTCCAGACTCTGGGAGGTAGGAGAGGAGAGGGGATGGGTGGAGGTTGGAGAGTACCAGATAGGACAGAAACTTAGAATGGGTGGGGGGGTGAGTGGAAAGTCAGTTATAAGATCTGGGCATAAAATTAGGGGATTACATTTAGAAATGAGGTGGTGTCTAAGTATTAAAATGTGGGTGAGCAGTGTTCTGTGGGGAGAAACAGCAAGAGGATCTGGAAGGTGGACTGTGGAATATGAAGGAAAGAGGAGGTTTGATGAAATTACTTCTGCCTTCAGTCATAAGCAGACCAGGGAACAGGGATTGTAACTTAGTATGAAGGTGGGAACTAATTTGTTCCAGTCATGCGGTAGAAGAAGCGGGATAGAGGTAATGGCTAAAAGTATGTTTGAGACAAAGGCAAGGGTAGATCATTACAGCTTGGAAGGACAGTGTGAGCAGAATCATGAAGATGTATGCAGAAAAGTTAGGAAACCACTATGTCTGGTGAAGAGTGTGAGCAGGTCAACAAACAGCAGAAAACAGGATTAAAAAGTAACACTGAAGTCGGATTATCAAGAACTTTGATTTCTGGGCTAAAACAATTGCCTTTTATGTCATTGGCCATTGAGACTTTGAACACTTTTGAGCAGAGTGGTTGATATCATCAAAGCAGTTGTGCAAAGTATAATTTAACAACAGTGTGTAGTGTAGATTGGCAAAGGACGGGGAAGGAGATCAGTGAGGAGGATTCTACAACAGCTTAGCGAAAAAGAATAAGTACCTAAAATAGGTTGGTGGCAGTGTGGCTTAGAAATGAAGGAAAAGTTGCAGGAGAGATTGCAAAATAAGACTTGATAGTACTGGACTGTTGCTGGGACAGGTGGCTGCAGTGGAAGAAGGGGTCTTAGGTGGTGCCACAGCCTGAGCAATTCAAAATTTTAAGAGGAAATTTGCCTTAAAATGCCATGAAAGATGGCCTTAGAAAATGAAAGTTTTAGTGTTATCAATGTTTAATCTGAGATAACAAGGAGACAGTCAGGAGGATATCTGTAATAGACCACTGTAAACAAGGCACAGACCTGGGGAGAGAAATAAGGACTGGTGATGTATATTTGTGAGTCTTCAACCTAGAGATACTATTTGGGATCATTATAGTCAAGGAATTATCTGAGAGGGTGGATAGGACATAATGGGAAATACAGGGCCACATTAACAAAGAGGAAAAAAATTCATGTGAGATGAGTAAGTAGTCAAAAATCTCAAATGCTAGAGAGAAGTCAAGGAGAATAAAAACAAAATACAGGTCCACTGATTTAAATATTTAAGTATTATTTTTAGCATAATGATTAGTGTATGGAAGCTGCATATTTTGTGGGTTGAAAAACTAATACATAGTAGGCATCTTCTTGGAAATGTAGTTCAGATATGGCTAAACAATGTACGCATGTAGGTGTTAGATACTATTTTTCTGGTGCTTGGGAAATCTTTTTCTTTCCCCATTTAGTCCCCTAAATTGACTGGGTAGTGCGTCTTCTAAATATGTTTATTCTGTGCCTGATCCAGCCTATATTTCTATTTCTTTTGGTGCAATCAAGTGGAAATGCTTCAGCTCCATTACTATAGGTCAGGGTATATCAACCTTGCCACTACTGACATTTTAAGATGTGGAATTCTTAAGCTGTGTAGGGTGTTGGCCTGTGATCGTAGGATGTTTGGTAGCATTCTTGGCCTTTTACCACTGGATGTCAGTAGCACCTATATCCCAGCTCCTTCCCTCCCTCTCCTGCCCCAAGTTATAACAATGAAAAGTGTCTTTAGATTTTTGACAAATATCTCTGAAGGAGCCAACTAGCTCCTGATTGTGAACCACTGCTCTCAGGGATATCTGCGATTTTGGCTTTTGAGGACTTAGTTGCTGCTCTGCCATTCTGGTAACCATGCTCCAGTTCCTCGGGGGAAACAACAGCCTCTCACAGTCTCTACCTACCGGCCTCAAGTGGAGTTGACTCTGCCTTTCAAATACTAGGGGACATAGGACAATAAGTCTGACCATTTCCCTGTCTTAGTTGTTGATTAAGGGGTGGATATATGACCCAAATCAAAGCAGTTGGCTTGGGTTAAAGGGGATCCTAAAGCCAGTGCTTTTAATCAAGTGGCCAAACATACATGGATTCTTTTCCATAGATTTGACTCTCAGAACTGGAACTGTTGGCCACTGTTTTGATACACCTAAATTTAAGGATGTCTTCAAGCTAGTTAACCTGGACTTTTTAGTTATGTGAGCCATTAAAATATATTTTGCTTGTTTCTTAAGTCATATTTTCTCTTACAGTAGAAAAGCCTCTAACTGATAAACAAATGAGTTCTAGAATTTAGGGTTGCAAATGAATGATTCCATGATGGGGGTGAGCTATTTTAGAGTTGGTGGAGGAGATTTAAGACACTTCCATAAGACTTTTTTTTTAAAAAAAGGTGCACTTTTAAATATTATCTCAGCTGTTTAAAATGGAAAGCTATGTTATACAATAGCAAAGGAGATGATTAAAATGTCACCTTGGGTATATTGGTGCTCAGACCATGTACTTGCTAAGGTTAGAGCATTAATTAGGGGCTTGATAGCAAAGTGGCAGGATGCTGGATCTTTATGGACTATATTTTTAAGCTTCATTAATGTTCTACCAAAAAGAGACAAGCTTAAGTAGACACTCTTCTGTCTGAAGACAGAGAAGGAGAAAAAATGTATAACTTGCTAAAGAGAGGCCTTTTATGTCTGCAACCCAGAATGCAAGTGGTTTAAAAGTCTGGTTTACAGGTTTGGAAAATCCTAAATCATATCCGCAAATTAAAGATAATCATGCAAAGTAAGGTTGTAAGGTTGGTGTGTTCAGGCAAGAAGGTAGGAAACAGTAGGAAGATTGAGGCTTAGGGAAAATCTGACTCTCCGGACTTCTTCAGGGAATGTCTCTATTATGCCTCTTTGCCCTAAAAAGAGAACTAGTTTTTCCCATGAGAGCTGTGAGGTAGCTGAGGGCACAGGGCAATTAATACCCTGGTGACAAATTGCTCCCAGGCAGAAGCCCAGATGGGTGTCATTAGGATAAGCCCAGAGAGGATGGGCTGAACACCTAGATCTCTTACTAAAAGAAAAAATACCAAGGCTGTGTTCTAGATTGGATAAATATGACCTAACCAGATCCATGGGTTTTAATACTAAATTGTTGAATTGATTGGGAATCAAAAGACCAAAAGCCTACCAAGTATTTAAGAGAATTATAATGGGAGAGAAATGCCAAGTTTGGCATACGGGCTCAAAGTCAGTTACCTCAAACCTCCAAATCTCCACCAACCAGTATGTTCAAAGGAAATATTCAAAACTAATATTTTATTCATTCAGTCAATAAATGTTTAATGAGTGCCAGAGGCCAGGCATTGTGTTCCAAGTGGTCATATGGTTTTAAATGAAACAGACCTCCCAACCTCACTTGTCCAGTCCAATGACACAGAGCTGAAATTCCAGCCGAGGGAGCCAAACAATAAAAAAGTAAACAAACAAATGAATAGATGCAGTCAGATTGTATTAGTGCTATGAGAAAAAACAGAGAGCCGTAACAGAGATTGACCAAGAAGGGGTGTGAAAATTTGGAAACACTCCTTTTTCTTCTTTATTAACAGGCTATTTTGGCCCTTCTACTAAAAAGCACTGAAGTGGTAAATTACCTTTGGATTTGACACTGTACTTACTTCTTCAAAAGGTCCAGATCTTTAGTATTCATCAATTGCCGGTGCAAAGGTAGGCAGTTTCGAGTGGACTTAATCATGGAGATATTTGAGCAGATTTGTCGAAGGCCATCTTCCTTACATGGAGACAGAAACCTGAAATGCAGACTGGATGGCATATTACAACCACCTAATGAATCTGTTCCCTCCCAACTGGGATCTCGGGCGCATTTACTCATCTTCAACCAGTGTAATTAAAGATGAAAAGTATAACACTGATGTATACTTCTCTGGGGAGGGAGTTGTTTTAATTGTAGACCCATCAGTGGAAAATGAACTATGCTGGAGAAAGATCAGGCTTAATTACACACCTGTTGGTGGTATCAAGCAAAACTGTTGCACTCTACAGTAATAGGGGAGCTACCTAGAAAAGCCTTGTGATTTGGTAAAGCTCAAAATATCACCTCATTAGAGCTTATAATTTCTGCCTTTTAAATCATTGAATCATCAAATTTTAGGTGAAAGGACCTTGAGGTTGTTTCATGTAATTCACATAATTTACAGATGAGACAACTCAAGTCTGGAATAGTTAATTGACTTGGCCAAATTCACACAAATAATTCGAGAGGCATTTATTCAGCTTCTTTGCTAACGGCTCATGTTTTCTAAATGCTATCTACTTAGTTTTGAAAGGACATGGTAGAGACCGAACCTCTATTTGGAACCTCAGGGAACGTTTTAAAATTAAAACCTGGCAAGTTACATTTTTAGACAATTTTTCTCAAAATGTAAGAAACTGACCATTAGTTGGAGAGAAATGGCTATGATCCTAGATCCTTCAGGCAGCCACCCACTTATTAGAGTTATAATCAATTCTTCTAAATTCCTAAGGATAGAGAACTTTCAGGAAAAATAATATTTTAAATGTCACCTTAGGATTTAACTTGAAATTCCTATTTAATTATTTTTCTTGGTGACTGAAGTGTGTGATCCTGAGTCTTCTATCATTTTGCTTAATCCTACACTGTATGTGGGTCTGAGTAGTTGGCTGCCTGCCTCATTTTCCCCAGGCTGCCTTTTGAGATCTGCTTTGCTTTTCTTAGGCAAGGTCTTCCAAAGCAAGCAGGCACACCCAGTCATAACAGAGCAGAGAAACTCTAAGATGCAAGACAAAAGATGCATGAATTTCTACCCATGTGTATGTAAAGGAGAAGTAGAGGAGGGAGAGAGATATTCATTTATTAATAAACATCTTTTACTGAGAGTCTATTGTGTGCCAGGAATATTAATGGGTCTAGGTATAGAGATATAAACCAAACAGATGTGATTATTCTCTTTGTGAAACTTATAGTTTTGAAGGAGTTCGAGCATATTTTTGGCACTATTGTTACCTTAGTCTAGATAATTCTTTGTTTGGGGGCCTGTCCTGTGTATTATAGGAAGTTTTGTAGGATTCCCCAGCTTCTACCCACTAGATGCTAATAGCACACCTGTTGTCATGGTAATCAGTAAGGTCACCAGGGGCTCCTGGCTGACTCAGTTGGTGGAACATGTGACTCTTGATCTCATGGTTGTGAGTTCAAGCCCTACATTGGGTGTATAGATTACTTAAAAATAAAATCTTAAAAAAAAGGAATGTCTCCAGACACGGCCAAATGTCCTCTGGATTGTCCCCAGTTAGGAAGCATTGAGCTAGAGAATAAGAAAGTGTTCATACTTACTTAAATAATCATCATGGGATCTAATCCTTTTTGTTATATTTTCTTGTTGCTAACTTTAGAAAATCAGTACAGAAAAAAAGTATTATTGTTTGGAGGTAAGTGTTTCACTGAATAAAAGTACATACGTGAAAGTATATGAATTTTAAGTTTACATCTTGAAGAGTTTTTAAAAAATTAACACCCCATGTAAATACCCAGACAAGGTAATAATATACGACCAGTTCCCTAGAAGCCTTTCTCATGCCCTATCCCAGTCACTCTTAAAACTTGTAATATCACAGTCTATACTATTTTATGATAGGCTTCTTCTGCTCATTGTATCTTTTATGAAATACATTTATGAATATATCATCCATGTTGTTGCATGTGAAACATGCTATATAGTATCCTATTTATTCTATTTTGTGGACATTTGAGTTGTCTCCATTTTCAGGCCATCAGCAGTAATGTTGTTTCGGGTGATGTCATTAAGATGCTGGAAAAAAAGTTTTCTGCAACCTTACCCTCAAGGAACACCGGTTTTTCTAATCACCTATGGATAAGAGTAGCTTTGTGGAAGTCTAGGAGTCCAGTGGAGGAATACCAGTATACTACTGGAGCAAAAATATCTAAGATTTGGATCCACTGAAGAGGGTAAGAGGAATAGCTTCATTTTACCTGCATCACCTCTCCTCTAAGGTGACAGAGCTTGGTGCCAAGAGGGACCTGCTCACTTATGATTTCTCCCACAGGGGATAGTGAGAGAATGAGAGTGAATGCCTGATTTCCCTAGATGTGCGAAATGCAGCCCCAAAAGCCCACTTCTTTCTTGCCCCACCCAGGATACTGGAGTGAGCTGAGTGACTGAGAAGCAGAGAGGGACTGAGAGACCAGTCACCGAAGCTTAGAGTTACCTCAAACCTACTAGGCACTTTGTGGACTCCATCAGGAAGCCTGTGCACAGGTCACTGAGAATGCCTTGCCTGTGGAGCCTCAATACTCCCAGTGCCTCACCTACACCCCCCCCCCCACCCTGTGGCTGGTTCCCTCCGTGTGCTCCCAATGGCAGTGATTGTGAGCCTTTTTAGATGGCTAATGAGCAGGCACAGAAACCAGGGTTGACTCTGTGAGACTGGGAGAAAGCACATGAAGTTGAGCATTTAGCACTGCCCTAAGGAAAGCAACCTGGAGGCTGTCAGCACCTGGCCTGTCTTTCCAGGATGGAGAGAAACCACACAATTAAGAACGTTTTCTTCTAAGGGGGAATAATGTGGAGTGGGTGTATCCATGGAAATGTTGAGAAATCCTCAGAATTCCCAGCATCACTGACAGATGGTATTTCTTTTCTGAAGCCAGTCAGTAAAAACTGGAGGAGGTGACTGCTACTTCAAATGCAAAGATAGTAATGCAGACTTTAAGGAATATGAAAAATCAAGGAAACATGACACTACTAAAGAAGCAGAATAATTTTCTAGTAACTGACCACAAAGATAAGGAAATCTGTGATTTGACTAATAAAAAATTCAAAATAGTTTTAAGGAAGCCAGGTGAGCTATAAGAAAACACAGAAAGACAATGAAAGGAAATCAGGAAAACAACACTAGAACAAAATAACAAATTTAACTGAGAGATAGAAATAATAAAAAAAAAGAAACAAATAGAAATTCTGAAGCTGAATGAAATGAAAGGTATAATAGAGAAGACAATAGACTTAACCAAGCAAAAGAAAGAATCTGTGAACTGGTGGAGTGACTATTTGAACCTGCAGGCATATCTCAGAGATACTGTGGGTTTAGTTCCAGACCACTGCCATAAAGTGAATATCACAACAAAGTGAGTCAAATGAAATTCTTGGTTTTCCAGTGCATATAAAAGTTATATTTATGCTGCATTGTAGTATATTAAACATGAAATAGCATTATGTCTAAGAAAACAATGTAAAAATTAAAAAAAATTAATTAAAAAAATACTTCATTGCTGGGGCACGTGGGTGGCTCAGCCAGTTAAGTATTTGACTCTTGATTTCAACTCAGGTGATGATTTCACAGTTGTTGAGTTAGAGCCCTGCATCAGGCTCTGCTCTGACAGTTAGGAGCCTGCCTGGAATACTCTCTCTCTCCCTCTGTCACCACCCCTCCCCAACTCTTGCTCTCCCAAAATAAATAAATAAACTTAAAAAACATTTTATTGATAAAAAGTGCTAACCATCATCTGAACTTTCAGTGAGTTATAATCGTTTTGCTGTTAGTGGGTCTTGACTTAATATTAATAGCTCCTGATTAATAAGGGTGATGGTCACTAAAGTTTGAGGTGGCCATGGCAATTTCTTAAAGTGAAATAGTGAGGATTGCCACATTGATAGACTCTCTTTTTTTATGCATGATTTCTCTGTATCATGTGAAGCTGTTTGATAGCATTTTATCCACAATAGAATGTATTTCAAAACTAAAGTCAGTTTTCTCAAACCCTGCTACTGCGTTATCAACGAAATTTATGTAATATTCTAAATCCTTTCATGTCATTTCAACAATTATCACAGCGTCTTCACTAGGAATGGTTTTCACCTCAAGAAACTACTTTTTTTCAAAGTTTTATTTATATCTGAGACAGACAGAGCAGGAGAATGGATGTGAATGAGCAAGCATGGGAGGGACAGAGAGAGAGAGAGAGAGAGAGAGAGAGAGAGAGAGAGAGAGAGACAGAGAGAAAGAGAGAGAGAGAAGAGAGAGAGAGATGGAGAGTCTCAGCACTGTCAGCATGGAGCCCAATGCAGGGCTTGAATTCACAAACTGTGAGATCATGACCTGAGCCTAAATCAAGAGCTGAACACTTAACTGTCAGAGCCATCCATGTGCCCCAAGAAACTACTCTCTTTGAACATCTATAAGAGGCTTCATCCATTCAAGTTTTATAATGAGATTGAAGAAATTCAGTCACATCTTTAGGCTCTTGTTCTAATTCTAGTTCTTTTGCTATTTCTACCACATCTGTAATTATTTCCTCCACTAGAGTCTTGAACTCTTCAAAACCATGCATGAGGACTGGAATCAACTTCTTCCAAACTCCAGTTCATGTTGATACTTTGACTTCTTCCCATGAATCATGAATGTTCTTAATGGCATCTAGAATGGTGTATCCTTTCTGGAAGGTTTTCACTTGACTTTTCCCAGATCCATCAGAGGAATCACTATCTATGACAGCTGTAACCTAACAAAATGCATTTCTCAAATAATAAAGCCTGAAAGTCAGGATGACTCCTTTAGCCATGTGCTGCAGAATGGATATTGTGTTAGCAAGCATGAAAACAACATTAACCTGTTGTCATTCTCTGTCAGAGCTCTTGTGTGACCTGGTACATTGTCAAAGAGTGATAATATTGTGAAAGGATATTTGGGAAGGTGAGAGGCTTAAAATACACAGGGAACCATGTTGTAACCAGATGTGCTGTCATCCAAGCTTTGCTGTTCTATTCATAGATCACAGGCAGAGTAGATTTAGCATAATTCTAAAGGGCCCTACAATTTTCAGATTGGTAAATAAGTGTTGGCATCAACTTCAAATCACCAGCTGTATTAGCCCCTAATGAGATAGTCAGCTTGTCTTTTGAAGCTTTGAAGCCAGGCATTGACTTCTCCTCTCTAGCTATAAAACTCCTAGATGGCATCTTTTCCAAAGAAGTCTATTTGATCTACATTGAAAAATCTGTTGTTTAGTGTAGCCACCTTCATTAGTGATCTAAGCTAGATCTTTTGGAGAACTTGTAGCCTTTGCACATGCTGCTTCACCTTGCAATTCTTTTACGGATATGGCTTCTTTCCTTAAATCTCATGAACCAATCTCTGCTAGCTTCAAACTTTTCTTCTGCAGATTTCTCACCTGTCTTAGCCTTCATATAATGGAAGAGAGTAACGACCTTGCTTTGGATTGCACTTTGGCTTAAATGTATATTTTGGCTGGTTTGATTTACTTACAGATCAGTAAAACTTTCTCCCTATAAGCAGTAAGGCTCATTCACTTTTTTCATCTGTATGTTTACTGAAGTAGCACTTTTGTTTTCAGGTTTATTTTGAGAGAGAGAGAGAGAGAGAGAGAGAGAGAGAGCGAGCGCATGAATGGTGAAGGGACAGGGAGAGAATCCCAAGCAAGCTCCACACTATTAGTGCAGCACCTAATGTGGGGCTCCATCTAATGAACCATGAGATCATGACCTGAGCTGAAATCAAGAGTCAAATGCTTAAGTGACTGAGCTGCTCATGCGCCCCACTGGAGTAGCACTTTTAATTTTTTTACAAGAAATTTTGGGGTACCTGGTTGGCTCAGTTAAGTGTTCGACTCTTTATTTTGGCTTGGTTGATAATTTCATGGTTCATGTTCATGGTATTGAGCCCTGTGTTAGGCTCCATACTAATAGCATGGAGCCTGCTTGGGATTCTGTCTCTCCAGATCTCTTGTCCCCTCCCTTCTTCCGTGTGCACATGTATGCACACACTCTCTCTTAAAATAAATAAATAAACTTGTTTGTTTTCAAAGAAATTTTTGCTTTCCATTCACAACTTGACTCTTTGGCATAAGAAGCCTAGCTTTTAGCCTATCTTGGCTTTTGACATGCTCTTCTCACTAAGCCAAAACAACCCTAGCTTTTGATTTAAAGTGAGAGATATAGGAACCTTCCTTTAACTTCAACACTTAGATGGCATTGTAGGGTTATTAATTGACCTAGTTTCAATATTGTTATGTGTAAGGAAATAGAGAAGCCTAAAGAAAGAGAGTGACATGGTAGACTGGACAGTTGGTGGAATAGTCAGAACACACACATTTATGAATTAAGTTCTCCATTTTATATGGACATAGTTTCTGGTGCCCCCAAACAATGAAAATATTAAAACAAGATCACTGGGGCACCTGGGTGGCTCAGTTGGTTGAGCATCCAGCTTCTGCTCAGGTCATGATCTCCCAGTTTGTGGGTTCGAGGCCCAGGTTGGGCTCTGTGCTGACAGCTAGCTCAGAGCCTGGAGCCTGCTTCAGATTCTGTGTCTCCCTCCCTCTCTGACCCTCCTCTGCTCACACTGTCTCTCTCTTTCTCTCTCTCTCAAAAAATAAATAAGAAACATTAGAAAAAAACAAAACAGCAAGATTATTGATCACAGCTCACCAAGTAAATATAATAATACCATATATTATTATTATTATCATAACCATATAATTAATATTAGAAGTTTGAAATATTGTGAGAATTACCAGAGACATAAAGTGAATGAATGCTGTTAGAAAAATGGTGCTAATAGACTTAGTGCAAATATGCAAAGTGCAATATAATGAAGCACAATAAAATGAGGTATGCCTATATTTCTTTTGCAAAGAAAATATAGTGAAAAGGCATGAAGAAATCCCACATGAATTTTGTCATACCATCAAAAGCAACAATTTGCACATTATTGGAGTCCCAGAAGGTGAAGAGTAAGAGAAAGGAGCAGGAAGCTTATTTAGAGAAATAATGATTACTGATTCAATGTTATATGTCAGTTTTATTTCAATAAACCTGGGACAAGAAGAGAAAAATAATGGTTGAGAACTTCCCAACTCTGAGTAGAGATTTAGACATCAAGGTTCATGTAGCTCAGAGGTTCCTAAATAAATTCAGCTCAAAGAGATCTTCTCCAACAACATATTGTAATAAAACTATCTAAAACCAAAGAGAAAGGGAGAATTTTAAAAACAGGAAGAGAGAAACATATTCCTTACATACAAAGAATCCCCATAAGATTATGAGCAATTTCTCAGCAGAAATCTTCAGGCTAGGAGAGTGGAATGCAATATTTAAAGTGCTGAAAGAAAAAAATGCCAACCAAGAATATTTTATCTGGCAAAATTGTCCTTCCAAAATGAAGGAGAGATAAAGACTTTCCCAGATAAACAAAAATGAGGATGTTTGTCAACACTATACCTGCTTTATAAGAAAAACTACAGGCATTTCTTCAAGATGAAATGAAAAAACAGTCATTAATAACGTAAAAACATATTTTCATTTATATGAAAATATAAAACAAACTAAAAACGGTAAATATATAGTCAAAACCAGAATTCTCTAATACTGTAAAATGTTGGTGTATTAATCACTTAACTCTGGCCTGCAGGTTAGAGGATAAAAGTAATAAAAATAACTACAGAAACAATAATTTGTTAATGGATGAACAATATAAAAAGGTATAAATTTTGATGTGAAAAACATGGAAGTAGCAGAAGGGTAGAGATTTGTATGTGGTTGAAGTTAACAGTGTAAAATAGATTATTTTTGCCATAAGATGTTTTATGTAAGCCTCATGGCAACTACAAAACAAAAACCTACAGCAGGTACACAAAAGATAAAAAGAGGAGAACCAAAAGATACTACTATAGGAAATCATCAGTTTACAAAGGAAGAGAAAGAAAAGAACAAGGGAATTGCAAAACAGAAAACAGATAATAAGATGGCATTAGTAAGTCATTACATATTAATAATTACTTTAATATAAATAAATGGATAAAATTCTCCATTCAGAAGACATGCAGTGGCTGAATGGATATTTTAAAAAAGGCGTTATTATATGCTGGCTATAAGATATTCACTTCAGCTTTAAGAACACACATGAACTCAAAGTGAAGGGATGGGGAAAAGATATTCCATGCAAATGGAAAGTACAAGAGAGCTGGAATAGCTATATTTATATCAAGAAAAGAATGGACTCTAGGTCAAAAGCTGTAACAAGAGACAAATAAGTTCCTTATATAACAATAAAGTGGTCAGATATAAACAGATACCATACACTAATAGTAGGAAACTTCAATACTGTACTTTCAGCAATGATTAGGCAATCCAGACAGAAAAACAGTAAGGAATTATTGGATTTGAATAATACTTTAGATCAAATGTACATAACAGATACACACAGAACAGTCTATTCAACAGCACGAGAATAAACACTATTCTCAAGCACACATGGAATACTCTCCAGGAGAGAGCATACTATAGTCATGAAATGAGTCTTAACAAACTCAAGAAGACTTAAATCATACCAAGTATATTTTCTGACCACAGCTGTACAAAACTAAAAATCAGTAACAGAAAGAAAAATTCACAAATATGTGTGAATTAAACAGCACATTTCTGAATTACCAGTGACTCAAAGAAGAAATCAGAAGGAAATAAAAAAAAACTTAAATAAACAAACATGGAAGTGAAACATACTATTTATTATGAGATTCAATAAGAGCAATTCTAAGAGGGAAGTTTATAATGATAAATGCCTACATTAACACAAAAGAAATGTCTCAAAAAAAACAACCTGCCTTTATACTGGAAGGACCTAGAAAAAGATAAAATTAAGCTCAAGCTTAGGACATGGAAATAAAGATCAGAGCAAAAATAAATTAGAGACAAGAAAAATAATACAAAATATCAATGAAACTAAGAGCAGGTTTTTTACAAAGATAAAATTTACAGACTCATAGTTAGACTAAGGAAAGAAATAACTTAAAAATGAAAAAGAAGACATTACAACTGATACCATAGAAATACTAAGGATCATAAAGAGACTACTATGAATTATAAAGAGACTACTAAGAACTATAGACTACTATGACTTATACACCAACTATTGGAAAACCTAGAAGAAATAAATTCCTAGAAATATATAACTTCCCTTAAAAAAAATAATCTGAACAGACCAGTAACAGGTAGGGAGATTGAATCAGTAATCAAAAGTCTCCCAATGAAGAAAAATCAGGACCTACAGCTTTACTGGTGAATTCTAGTAAACATTTAAAATAGGAATGAAAACTAATATTTTGCAAAGTTTTTCGAAAAAGAAAAGGGAACATTTCCAAACTATTTTTATGAGACCGAATTATTCTTGTACCAAAGTCCAATACAGACACTATAAGAAAAACAGGTAAATATCCCTAACAAACAGATGCAAAGGTCCTCAACAAAATACTAGAAAACTAAAGTCAAGAACACATTCAAAGTTTTCTGCATTAGGGTCAAGTTGGATTTATCCCTGTTTTAACATATGCAAATCAACAAACGTGATACACAACATTAACAGAATAAAGGATAAAAGCATATAGTCATCTCAATAAATGCAGAAAAAACATTTGATGAAATTCAAAATTCTTTCATAATAAAAATTCTCAACAAATCTAGTGGCGAAGGAATTACCTAGACATAATAAGGCAGGTGTGAAAAGCTCACACCTAACATCGTACTCAGAGATGAAAGCTGAAAGCTTTTCCTCTAACATCAGAAAATAGACAAAGATGCCCACTCTAGCCATTTCTATTCAACACCGTACTAGAAGTCCTAGCTAGAGCAATTAGGCAAGAAAGAGAAATAAATGGTATCTAAATCAGAAAGGAGGGAGTAAAACTGTCTTTGTTTGCAGATGACATGATCTCTATATAGAAAATTCTGAAGAGTTTATCAAAAAACCTGCTTGAACTAATAAATGACTTCAACAAAGTTGCAGGATACAAAATCAGTATCCAAAAATCAGCTGTTTTTCTAAACACAATAATGAAATATCTGAAAAAGAAATTAAGAAAACAATTTCACTTACAATGATATCAAGAACAATAAAATGCTTAGAAACAAATTTAACCAAGGAAGTGAAAGACCTATACACTAAAAGCTATAAAACAATGAAATTGCCGAAGATGTAAAAAATGGGAAGATATTTCATGTTCATGGATTGGAAGAATTAATTTTATTACAAGAGTCCATACTACCCAAAGCCATCTACTGATGCAATGTAATCCTCCTCAAAATTCCAATGGCATTTTTCACAGGAAAAAAAAAATCCTAAAATTTGTATGGAAACACAGAAGACCGTGAATAGCCAAAATACTCTTTAGAAAGAAGAACAAAGCAGGAGGTATTACACTTCCTGATTTCAAACTATATTACAAAGTTATAGTAATCAAAATAGTGTGCTACTATCATAAAAATAGACACATAGACCAATGGAACAGAATGGAGAGCCCAGAAATAACCCCCACACCCCCCATCTATGGTCAACTAATGTTTGACAAGGATACCAAGAACACACATTGGAGAAGGGACAGTTTTTTCAGTAAATGATGTGGGGAAAACTGGAGAGCCACATACAAAAGAATGAAATTGGATCCTTATACCACTCACAAAAATGAACTCAAAATGTATTTAATGACTTAACTGTAACACCTGAAACTGTAAAACTTCTAGAAGAAAATATAGGGGAAATTCTTCATTATGTTAGTATTGGCAATGATTTCCTGGATATTATACCAAAAACACAGAGTTTAAAAACAAAAATAAATAGTAAAATGAAATAAAATTAAGTTAAATAAGAACTACAGCTTCTGTATAGGCAAAGAATCAATAACATAAAAAGATAACTATGAAAAGGGAGAAAATATCTGTAAACCATATATCTATAAGGAGTTAATATCCAAAATATATAAGGAACTTAGACAACTCAATAGCAATAAAAAGAGAGTAAAACGCTGGTTACTGGGAGCTGGGGTGTGGAAGCAGATTGGGATAGTACTGGTTAATGCGTAATAACCTTCAGTTATGTAATGAATAATTTCTGAGGATTTAACATACAACATAGTGACTATAGTTAATATAGTTAATAATACTATGTTGTATACTTAAAATTTACTAAGAAAGTATATTTTACGTGTTTTCATCACACAAACACACGAAAGTAACTATGTGAGGTGATGACTGTGTTAATTAGCCTGATTGTAATAATCATTTCACGAAGTATACGTATATCAAATCCTTACACTGTACGTTTTAATTTAATTTTGTCAATTATACCTCAAAAAAGCTGGGGAAAAAATGACAATATCCTTTTAATACTCTTAAAAATAATAACTTATTCAGACATAATTTACAAAACACAAGACTCACCTTTTAACAATATACCGCTACAGCTAAGTGATTTTAGTTATATTCAGAGTCGTGCAACTATCACCACTAATTTTAGAACATTTCCAGCACTCCAAAAAAATTGTACTAGCAATCACTTCCCATTCCAACTCCCTCCCCTTCCCTTAGCCCCTGCCAACTCTAATGTACTTTCTATTTCTATAGGTTGGTCTATTTAGTATATTTTATATAAATGGAATCATATTTAATATGTGATCTTTTGTAACTGACATCTTTCACTTAACATGTTTTCCAGATTCCTCAATTTTGTGGTATTTGCCAGTACTTTGATACTTTGTAAAGTCAATTAATATTCCACATTTTGTTTATTCATTCATAGATGTTGAATACGAAATGTTGTATGATAACTTCAGCCTCTGTATGGTGTTATCTTCCTCCAGAGAGAGATTTTTTCTTTCTTCTTCTTTTTTTTTTGCTTCTGATTAAAGACAAGAGTACCCTAATACATCCAGAGATTGAGCAGAATGGAAAAATTTCTCCAAGAGTGTTTTGAAAGTGTGTCTGTATGTCACAAAAATTGAGAATGCCTTTAGTATCCTCTCACATTTAAATTACTTTCTAACTAGATATGAAACTCTTAGATCAAGATTTTTTTCTCTTCTTTTAAAAATATTGTTCCACTATTTCCTTGCATCTGTTTTTGTCCTATGTAAATGATCTGCTCCTTCTCTTTGTATATTTTTAGTCTTCTTTTTTTCTTTTTTAAAATTTTATTGTAATCTGCCCAGGTGGAGACTTCATTCATCCTGGTAAGCACTGTGTAACTGTTTCTCAAATTGAAGTCTTTAATCTTCCTTTAGTTTTTGGAAATATAACACCATTATTTTGGAAATATTTCCTTTCTTCCATGAGAGGGAGCATATTGTAGTGGGTTCGATCACAGGTTTTAGAGCAAAAGAGATTAAGGTTTGAATCCGGTACCACTTATTAGCTGTGTGAATTATTCAATATCTACTCTGTGGTAGTTTACTCATTTGTAAAATATGAACAATAATGTTCTCTTCTTAGGGTTCTCATAATGATTAAATACATGTATGCTTATAAGTGCTTAGAATAATGCCTGGCATAGAATAAGAATTACATAATTATTTTTCCCCCTTCTACTTCTGGGCTTTCTGTGTTCCTGAAGAAGACTCTTCTACTTCTATACTTAACAACTCATCTTTTATATTTCAATCTACTTTGGCTTTCCTATTGACTTCTGCCAGAGTTTTCCATTTTATCTTTGAACTCACTAACTTATTCTTCATCTATAATCATATACTTTTTATCTCATGTATATTATATTATAAAATTTCAACCCTTTGGGGTGCCTGGGTGGCTCAGTCAGTTAGGCATCCAACTCTTGATTTTGACTCAGGTCATGATCTCATGGTTAGTGGATTCAAACCCTGCATTAGGCTTTGTGCTGACAGGGTGGAGCCTGTCTGGGATTCTTTCTGTCTCTCTCTCTCTGTCCCTTCCTGCTTGTGCTTTCTCTCTCTCTCAAAATAAATACATAAACTTAAAGAAAAATTCTCTCTCTCTCCCACTGTCCCTCTTCCCTGCTCGTGTGCACTCGAGTCTCCTTCTCTCAAAATAAAAAAAATAAAAATAAAATTTCAACGATTTTATTATTGATCTCTAATATCTCCTCATAGTAGTTTTTATGATTTCTTGCTCTTTTTTCAAATTACTGGTAGCTTCCTTGCTCATCCTTTTTATTTTTAATCTTAACATAGTATTCCAATTAGGAGTATAATAAGTAAAATTAGATGTGATAGAGCTCTGTCAAAAAGCTAGAAAATCTAAAAGGATATCATGTCTGAAATATTTCAATATGGTTAAGGATGGAGAGAGTGCCTGGGGATATAGATGAAATAAGATTGGCCATAAATCGATAATCATTTAAGCTAAAGTGATGGCTTGTTGAGATTTTGTTTATGCTGTTCTGTTTGATATATATTTGAAATATCCCATAGCAAAAAGTTAAAAAAAATAAAGTCTAGGGAAAAAGTCAGAAAATATTACTCAAAAAATAATTTTAGGTCATGTATGCTGATAATCAAGGCTCTTCCTATAATCATAAACAATTTTTCATGAATTATTATCCTTGGGAATCAATTTATACAAAATGGAATCACTTATCAAAAGAGTAAGCAATCATGTCAAGAAAGTATATTTCTTATAGTAAGGATTTTCTAGATATTTAAACCTGAAGTATTTTTCTGAAACATTTGAAATTTCTCTAGGAAACTAACTTCAAATTAGTATTAAAATAAAAGATGGTTGTCTCCCCAAATCTATACTTAAAAATATTCTTCTTGGGAGGGATTTACACCAGGTTAATCATGTTTTTCTCTAGCTGATGGAACTATAGCTGACTTGAATAGTCTATTTAAAATTTTTTGGATAGCCTTTCATTGCACTGCTTTCATTAAAAAAAAAATCTCTCCATGTAGGTGAAAAAAATCCTGTTTTGCAATTAATCCATATTCTGAATAGATGATAATGGGAATGTGGGATAAGTGATAACATTGAATCTACATAGTTTTAATTTTTTTCATAGTGGAATTAGCTTTATAATGTTCTTCCCTCTCAAAGGAAACATGATTATTGTAAAATATTTTAGGCCAAATATAGAAACATAAAGTATCAATAAGAAATCCAGCTGTTTTCTCACATTTGTTTTTATGTAAACCCACTCATTTTGGTTTTAATAGGATCAAAAAACAGAGATGTAGTGATTCTGACATTTCCTAACCTTTATGAAACAAATGTATCTTTATTTCTTCATGGCTAGTTTTATTTCTATTCCAAGACCTGACTGTTCTTAATGTTGAAACTTACAGACCAGCTTTTTGAAGTTATTTCCTAATCATTTCATGCCGTCCCCACTGTCCTCAGGGTAACTTCTCAAGATCCTATCACTGGCCTTGCTCAGGGTAACACTTCGTTTTCAGCTGATGTTATTCTGTGTTTAGGTGGAGAAGGGTATATGGCCAGAGAGCATCTTTAGGCATCCACTGAGGTGTAACTCATCCACTATGTCTTTCTGCTTGGCTTCATCTGCTGATATGTTGGGGTTTGCCTTGGCTATGAGTTATGTCCATGTAGATCATAACTTTATGTTTTCCTGCTCCTAACTATAAGGCTCCCTCTGACCTATTTTGTACACCTTTTGGGGATACAGGGGAAATTCGAGTTCCTTCAAATATAACTAGGCTCTTTATCAACTAATGTTAACATCTTTTATTAATTGCATACATTTTAAACCCAGCTTGCTTCAGTGAGTTTCAAAATACCCTGTTCTGGCAAGTTAACAGCCTTGACTTTGAAATCTTTTCCTTTGTTAGGGGCTCTCCCACAGCCTATTTTGAAACACAAAGGCCAAACATTTTTTACTCTCTGTGTCTTCTACTTTTCCTCCTCCTCCTTCTCCTTTTTTGGGGGCTGGGGAATGACCTCTGAGACAATGAGTAGTATTGAACTGATGGGGCTGTCAAAGGGAAGTGACAGAAAGGAAATGCAGGGGAAAATCCCAGAGGTAAAATATATGTAAATTCAGTTTTACCCCATGAATCTACCTCATTTTTTCTTTAAAATGGGAGGTTTGTAATTTGTTCTGCTATATGAAAATTATACTAATTATACAGAAGATGCAATCTTTCTAATCAAATATAAGTCATACTATGTATTTTTCCTAAATCATTGATAACTGATTCACCCTGTCTATATATCATATTACCATTTATACCTGCATATGTATATTTTGTACAGACGGTATATACTATATTTGGTATTTTATGACCTTCTGCTTTTTAAAAAATAATTTTTATTAAATATTGAATAATACAATATATAAAATGTATGAGAGATGTAAAGGATAAAACAAATACATATATGCTAACAACCTACTTACAGAAATGAAAACTCTCATTTACCTGTAAAGTCCCTATGCCCTCCTTTCAATTTCTTTCCTCTTATTCTCCCCAAAGGAAATTATTCTGAATGTTGTGCTTATCTTTTCATTGCTTTTAATTGTAGTTTTTCTACATGAGTGTATCCCTTACTAATAAGTTAACTGGTAATTAACCAATAAATTTAGTTGTGCAATAAAGAAATTCTATAAATGGAATAATATGTGACCCAGTTTACCCACTTACCATTTTAATCCTAGATTTCTCTATGTTGTGTGTACAGTGTACTTTATTAATTTCCAATGCTGTATAATACTCCATTGTGGTATATACCATAATTTATGTATTTATACTGCTTTTGATGGACGTTTGGGCTATTCTAGTG
Source organism: Suricata suricatta (assembly GCF_006229205.1). Taxonomy (NCBI): domain Eukaryota; kingdom Metazoa; phylum Chordata; class Mammalia; order Carnivora; family Herpestidae; genus Suricata; species Suricata suricatta. The sequence continues at coordinate 78,041,421 of NC_043706.1, forward strand.
TTTTGCCCATAGAAAAAGTACTCCTATGAAATCTTTTTGAAAATATGTCCTAATATAATTCCAAGTTCTCTAGGCTAGATACATTCCAAAGAGAAAATTTTCTGGATTATAAAATAGAGGCAATCAAGATTTGGTTGTCACTTTTTCATTTTTGTTTATTACATGAATGTAGTGGGCAAAAGGGAGAGAGCAGTATATACAGACAAATGATTCAGGGAGACACTGTCCTGGGCATCTCATGCTGCTATGTAGATTTTGGTGTTTACTTTCAGGAAGAAGGGAAGAGAGGAAGCTATTGGTGGGTTTTCCACATGACATGCCTTCTGTTTTATCAAAATTAAATGATACCTTATTTTTATTTTAATTCAATTTTCTTGAATATTAATAAAGTTGGACACTTCTCTGTGGCTACTGGCCATTCATATTTTTTCACGTTTCATTGAAACCTGAAAAAATAGCTTTTATAGCTTTTTAATTTTTTTGTCTCATACTTTGTTATATTAATCTGTGGGATTTTAAAAATATGTTTTTGATATGAATTCCTTATTGGTTATGTGGGTTGCAAATATCTTACACTAAATTGTTTGTGTATATTAAGACACATTTTCGGCAATTATATGGTTTTCAGTGTTTTGCTATCATAACACATAATGGAATATTTTATAGTATTTTGTTCCATTTAAAAAACTTGTATTGAGTAGGCTAAATCTCAAGAGTACAATTATTGGGTCAAAAGGTATGAATATTTTCACAAATTCTAAGTAAATACTGCTGAATTATTTTCCAAAAAGATTGTATCATTTGCAATGCCAGAAACAAAGATGTAACAATTTTACTCTAATCAACCTTAGGTTTTGTCATTAAATATATTTGGCTAGTCTAATGTGAAAAATGTTTTTCAACATTCTTTACTTTGCATTTCTTGATTACTAGCATGGATGAACATTTTTCATAGTGTTTGTTTACTAATAGTATTTTCACTTATGTAAATTGTGTATTTTTACCTTCTGGGTCTTCATTTTATGTTAGGCTAGGAATAATAAATACAGCTTTTTGCAAACCAAAAGTAGAAAGTGATCTTCTGTTTTCAAAATGATTACATATTTTGAAAGTTGGAGTGCCTTTTGAGTCTTACATGTAACTACTTACAATAATTTTAATGAATATATTTTTTAAATGTGCCTGGCATGGGAATAGAAAAGTAAAAGAGTTGGCTTTCCAAGTATTTAGTCTTTCCGGTTAAAGCAGAGAACTGTGACAGAAAGGTGCTCTAGTGTTATGACAGCCTTGAAGAGGGATCAAGGTTCCAAAAGGCTTCTCAAGGTGGTGACCCTTGCATAAGACCAGGAAGATGACTAAGTGTTAAGTAACTGGAGCAGGCGGTGCAGACCAAGATGACTGCATGTGCAAAGGAGTAGAGGTGGAAAAGAATGGGGCCATTCCCTATGAGGGACGAGAGCTTGCACTAGAGAAGTAGGCAGGGGACCCAAGAGTTCACCCTAAGGAGTTTGACGTCTATTCAGAAAGTGCTGGAGATTCTCCAAGGGTTTTTAAGCAAATAGAGAAAACTCGCAATGGCAGAACAGGGTGGAGGACAGGAAGGTCATGGAGAGAACTATTTAGAGACATTTCGTAGTATTCTAGACAAAAGAGATGGGGCAGTAGTGATGAGGATATAGAAGAGGTAAAGAAACTTGAGAACTATTTGGATGTATATCAATAATAGCATTAAGAAAACCTAAGACTTAGGTCACATTTGCTATGAGAAGAGAAGACAAGGAAAGCCTACTATACCACCAGGGACAGGCATAACAATCTCAGGATGGAGTCAGTCAGGGGACTAAGGGAGGTCTGAACCCTTTCTCTTCTTACCACAGCTCCATCCTTTACTCTGAAGAGCTTTCTTGCAATTATGTGGGCACCCCACAAAATTTTATGCTAGTCTTCTTATAATAACACCTGCCTTTGTGTCTCACGGTGGGCATAGTGGTTCCATTAGCCCTTGAAAGGACAGAACCCTCAGAAGAGTCTTGTGCAGGTCCTTACAGCAGGTGCAAGGCTGTTGGGACAGAAAGTGTTAGGCTCCTGTGTGCTCAGAGTATTCTCTAGGAAGGGGAGCACTGGACTGCAGGTACCCATATACCACGGGTCTCAGAGACTCCTTGCTCTGTGAAGCAGGGTCTGGTCAGAGGAGAAAGTCCCCTTTTCTGGGACAGAGGGTTGTATAGGTGAAAGGTCCTGCCCTGGCAGGTGGGATCTCCCAGAAAGCACGGGGCTTTGAGGCTAGAGGCTGGGCATCTTTATTGTGGATTTTGTGGGCAGCTTTAATGGGCACTCTGCTCTTGACTAAGCTTTAAGTGGCTGGAACAACCTCATAGGCACAGGAAAGCTAAGAGACTTTTGCAAACGGTGACAACCACACTTTTTAATTTTTTTTATTTTTTAAAATAGTTTATTGTTAAATTGGTTTCCATACAACACCCAGTGCTCTTCCCCACAAATGCCCTCCTCCATCACCATCACCTCTTTTCCCTTCTCCCCCTTCCCCTTCAACCCTCAGTTCATTTTCAGTATTCCATAGTCTCTCAAGTTTTACGTCCCTCTCTCTCCCCAACTCTCTTTCCCTCTGCTCCTCCCCCTGGTCCTCCATTAGGTTTCTCCTGGTCTCCTGTTAGACCTATGAGTGCAAACATATGGTTTCTGTCCTTCTCCACCTGACTTATTTCGCTTAGCATGACACCCTCAAGGTCCATCCACTTTCCTACAAATGGCCATATTTCATTCTTTCTCATTGCCATGTAATACTCCATTGTATATATATATATATATATCACATCTTCTTGATCCACTCATCAGGTGATGGACATTTAGGCTCTTTCCATATTTTGGCTATTGTTGACAGTGCTGCCATGAACATTGGGGTACATGTGCTCCTTTGCATCAGCATTTCTGTATCCCTTGGGTAAGTCCCTAGCAGTGCTATTGTTGGGTCATAAGGGAGTTCTATGGATAGTTTTTTGAGGAACCTCCACACTGTTTTCCAGAGCAGCTGCATCAGTTTACATTCCCACCAACAGTGTAGGAGGGTGCTCATCTCTCCACACCCTCGCCAGCATCTATAGACTCTTGATTTGTTCATTTTAGCAACCGCACTTTTTAGAGACACGCACAAAGGATATTTATCTATTTTTTTTTCCAACTCTAGCTTCAGGTTGGGTTGCCTGAGGAAATACCTGTCATAGAAAATATGAATGGTCATGAATGGCTTTTCTACTAGTTTTTTAAAAACTTTTTAAATGTTTATTTTTGAGAGAGAGAGACAGAGTATGAGTGGGGTAGGGGACATAGAGAGAGAGCGAGAGTGAGAGAGAGAGAGAGAGTGAGAGAGAGAGAGAGAGAGAGAGAGAGAGAGAGAGAGAGAGAGAGAGAGAATCTGAAGCAGGCTCCAGGCTCTGAGCTGACAGAACAGAACCCAATGTGGGGTTTGAACTCGTGAACTGCAAGATCATGACCTGAGCCTAAGTTGGATACTCAATCAACTCAGCCACCCAGGTGCTCCTCAATTAGTGTTTGTGTATCAGTTTTCTCAGTCTTAGTTATAGCTATTTATACATTAGCAAGATTAAAATATTCAACAATAGTCAACAATATTTATTGAGGAACTACTGTGTATGTAGTGGGGGATATAGTGGTTAACCAGACAGGGAAAAAATGGCCTTTTTGGAGCTTAGATTTTAGAGGGAACAGAAAATAAAAATGTAATTGGTGAGTATATAAGGCAATTTTAAAAAATGATAAATACTATATGAAAAATAAAACAGAAAATGTGCTAGAGAGTGACAGCAGAGTGGAAGAAGACCTTTGCAAGGATTAACATTTTAAAATGTATCTCACTTAGATTTAAGTTCTGTTGAGATACTGAAAATGTTTACTTTTAGCTTTAATGGCCATTTTCTCCCCTAAAGCCTTCTCTGACTTTGTTAAATTTTTCTTTTGCTCTAAGAGCTCTATTCACCAGAGTTTATAGTATTGATCATGTTTGAATTTCACATTTTTGGGGTGGGGTGATTAATTAATGTCCTTCTTTCCCAGAAACTATGTTTATGAACAAAGATAGAGTCAGCCTTCACTCTCCACGCCATTCAGGCACCAGCAATGAGCTTGCTTGTTATATATGCTTAATTAATGTATGTACTTGTTGGAGTGAATGAATGACTAGCAGTTTTTAAATGCTTAACAAATCTGGAATTGTGTGTATTTTTCTGATATGTTCCAAGGTCAAGGTGTGCTTGACAAAGTGGACACATGATAAATATCTCATTGTATAAAAATGGATTTTTCCAGATGTTAGTATGTTGATCTGGATGAATAATATGTGGCCCTGTTTGATTTTTCAAATTGGATCATTCCCAATGTCCATTCAGGAACAGTGGTGCAAATATTGTAAAAAAAGGAGGGAAGACATTTATGAAATGGAAGCTAGTTCTGAGAGGACAGAATAATCTCCCTGTGTCAGAAGAGAAAAGGGAGCAAGTATAAATGTATGTCATCAGGACAGAGATTTATGCATTATTTTAATAATATTTTGGTTGGAACATATTTTAGAACAAGTGGTATAAAAATATAAATTCTATAATTTATCTTTGACAAATTACTGAGTATTGTTAGGATTCAAAGACTTATATGAGTCTTTTCTTTTAAGGGGGTTATGGAAACTAGAAGGAAAAGAGAAATAGGGAATTCTTCGGCTTGAAACAACAACAACAAAGAACGTCTGCGACAAAGGGGAAAGAACAAGTGGGGAAGCTGACTGCTTGAGGAAAAGATCAGCCACGACTGGGTCCTCCTTATACAACACAACCGAGTTCAAAGCTCCAGTGGATGTTTGCTAACTTTTCTGATCAACTTTTCACTTTGCAGCATAAGTATCAGAAAGGAAGGATCACATAGGAAGTTTAAAAATGACTACCTGTGGCTTCTTCCTTCTAGGCCTGGAAGATTCTCATTGAGGAGGAGCTCACTGCTTCCCAAGTAGAACATGCTACCTCAAAATACTACAATTAGAATGTTCTTGTTCATGTTGAACCTAAATTTGTCTTATAGCTTCTGTTATTCTTAGTTCTAAGTTCTTGGTGTCTTCAAAATAAATCTAATTTGTGTTCTACATTAGAGCCCTCAGACATATTTAATAATGTCCCTGGTCCTTCTCTTGTCTGTATGTCTTCTGCTGTAGGCCACCTTCTTTTCTCCCTTCTGTGAATGCATGGTCTTATCTATGTCCTTTTCTATCTGTGATGCCTCTAATTTCAGTATGGAGTTAAGGTGACCACCTACTTTTCGCTAATTATTATATTGCCGTTTTAGTGGAAAACAATATTCTTGGTAACCACATCATACTGTAGGTTGTAGGTATCTATTGCGTTCAATGCCAGATAAAATTCTAAGTCTTTTTAAAGTTATTCTGCTGGTGAGCTATGATACCCCATTTTGCCTTTATTCAGAATGGTTGTTGTCCTATGACTTCAACAAGGTGAATATTTTAGATTCTAAATTTGTCACCCAAACCATTTACTATTTTCAAAGTTTTATGCAATAGAAAAAACTGTTACGCATGCCTCTCTATCTCCATGCAAGTCACTGGTAAATTTTGATTATGAAGGACCAAGCTTTTTAGAGTCTGTATTTACCATTAGGAGGAAATTCTTCACGTGTCAGCATCAATCTGTTAATTAGTAAGTTTTTGGCATGGTTTTTCAATCTATTACAAATCTGCCACATCATGTTATCATCAGGTCTAGTGATCTGCAACATTTGTTGCACATTAGCATCAACTGAAGAAGTTTTAGAAATCCCGATGTCCAGTCTCCACCCCAGACTAATTATGTCAGAATCACTGAAGTGGGATTGAGATATTAGTATTTAAATTATTTTAATGTTTATTTATTTTTGAGAGAGAGAGAGAGAGAGACAGAGTACGAGCAGGGGAGGGGCAGAGAGAGAGGGAGAATCCTGCTTCTGTCAGCACAGAACCTGATGTGGGGCTCAAACTCATGGACTGTGAGATCATGACCTGGGCTGAAGTTGGATGCTTAACTGACTGAGCCACCCAGACGCCTGAGTATTTTTCATTTTTTAATTAATTAATTAATTGATTGATTTTAAGTGTATTTATTTATTTTGAGAGAGACAGAAACAGCACAAGTGGAGGAGGGGGAGAGAGAGAGAGAAAGAGAGAGAGAGAGAGAGAGAGAGAGAGAGAGAGAGAGAGAGAGAGAGAGAATCCTCAGCAGGCTCTGCACTGCCAGCACAGAGCCTGATACAGGGCTCAAACTAACGAAACCATGAGATCATGACCTGGGCGGAAACCAAGAGTCAGAGGCTTAACTGACTGAGCCACCCAGGTGCCCTATGGTATTAATGTGTTTTTTAAGACTCTCCAGGTGATTCTCATGTGCAGCCAAGGGAGAACAATTGACCTAGCTCAATAATTCCCTAAATGTCTCTGATGACAGGAATTATCTGAGGGTACATCATATAAGGACAAATTCCTGGTCCCAATTCCTTTCACTGAGTCAAAATCTCCTGGGAAGACTCAGGAACTCAGGGACACTGATAGCTTATATTAATCACTCCTTTTTTACTCCAAAAGAAGTAGTCAAATCCCTGTTGAAATCCAGGTTTACTATTTTACCACATTTCTCTGTAAAGTAGGGAAAAGTATGAGTATGACTTAACACACATGTGATACATTGCGCTTTTTCTGTTAAAATATCATCTTACTTGCTGTAGCTCCTGAGTTGAATTTATATTTACAATGTGTGTGTGTGTGTGTGTGTGTGTGTGTGTGTGTGTGTGTCTGTGTGTGTGTGTGTGAATCTTTAAGGACATTTATTCATTCAACAGATATATATCAAGCAACTCTTCTTGGTCAGGCCTGATGCCAAGTAGAGGTACTGTAAGAAGAAGGGAGGCATGGTCCTTGATCTTATTTGTTACAGTCTGGATGGGGTGGAGGAGACACAAGCTTAAAATAAACGCCCTAAATAAGAACAAATTGTGGTAAGTGCAATGAAGGAAAGAGAATGCTGAGATAGGAATGATGGGGATGGTGGTGGTGGTGGTGAAGGGGTTGATTTAGGAGAGAGCTTCTTCAGGAAACGAAGTTTAAGTGGTACATGTAGCCTGAGGAGACAGCTCCAAAAGAAGGGAGGGAAGAGCCCTGCCAGGGAGGAGCAGAGCCTGTGAAAGGCTCTGGAGCAAGATAGAGCCTGGAATGTTTGAGGGACAGAAAGAAAGCCAAGTAGGGAGGCTGTGAAGAATGAGGTAGGAGACAATGTAGGGACAGATTTTGCATTATGGTAATGAGTTTAGATCCTACTCTAAATGAAATGAGAAACCACTGAATTGGTTGGGGGCTGGGTAATGTGCTTGTGAGGGGAACTCATTGACTGGGGACCGAGGGAAGAATGGAAGAAAGACCAATTGGGATTTTTTTTCCCCAGTAGTCCAGATAAGCATTGATAATGGCCTGGACTAGGATGATGGAAGTGGAGAGGGTGAAAGGCAGATGGGTCTTGGAGCTAAAGCAAAACACACTTGGATATGAAGTATAAGGAGAGGGAGGAATCAAGGGTGGATAGATGTTTGCTATCAAATATTACTGGCCTGATAAATCATGTCTACATGTGTCGTGTATATGAATAACATTTTCTTTGAATGGGAAGTGCTTGGGATAAATAAAAACTACAATAGAGGAATCAGTTAATAAATGCCTGCTATGTACAGGCTCTGTGCTGACTGCTGTAGGATATACTCATTTGATTATCATGGACCTGGTTTCCAAGGAGGAATCAGGGCTATTGGATTCCAAGCCCAGTTCTTTCATAAATTATTACATTATAGTTTTTGGCTACTGAAATAAATGTAAAGCTGATAATTAATATGAAATAGAGTATCTAGTATAGTAATATAAAATAGTAATTGTTTGAATGAACATCATAGGTATATGATCTTTCCACTATTTGACTATAGGCTCACTTTCCTTTTCTGTAATGTGAGCGCTTTGGACCAGGTAATATCTCAATTTTCTCCTAGCCATGATATTCTGTATTTCTGTCACCAGTCTGTAGAGATGAGACATGCTTGCTCATAAAGTACGGTTCAAGGCATTATAAAATAAATGCTAAATACATGGGTCATGTGGGAGTTTTCTGGGAAAGTTCTGATAAAGAAGAGGCTAGCCTGGAGTGGGTTGGCCAAGTGAAAGTTTGCTCTGAGGGGAGTAGATCTGTTTGGCAGAAATAGAAATTATAGTCAGGTAGCAGTGGTAGATAAGCTTGCAAAAATATGTTCAAATGGGGTTGTGGAGAGTTTTGGATACCTGATAGAGATGGTTCAGACTGTATCCAAAGGTGAGTTGTGAACTATAAAGTGAAAATGTATGGGTTTGCCTTTAAAATCAATTTTGTGGGTATAGAGCATTGTGGGATCTCGGAGTAAGTAGGGACAGTATCAGCATCAGTGGTCCACACTGTAAGTGACTGTCTCAAAGTCCCAAGGCTCCTATTTGTTCCCTCTTTACCCTAGAAGTTGAAGCAGGCTTTAGGACATTATCTGGTAGATGGAAATTTGACTCTTCACTTTGCCACTTTCTAATTCTAATTTTTTCCAATCCTGGCAGACTCTTGACTCCTCTGCACCTTACTTTTGTGATCTCTTTAGTGAGGCCAATAACAGCTTCCTTATGGGGTCATGATGAAGATTTAATATTAGAATTTTCAAGCCTTATGAACACTGAATTTTGCATGTGCCCCCATACATGTATGCCTGCATTATGTGTGTGTGTGGAAGTGATAGCAGTGATGGGGAGTGCTGGAGGACTAAAGTGAAGACAGGGGCACACTCTGACCTGAAAGAGGGCAGGAGTGGGCCACCATTCATTCTGTCACAAAGGTATCTGAGGCTCTCTCTTTAGCAGGTGTTGTTCCATTTCACTGAGCCTTATAGGCTAATACTGCAAAGCTTCGATGGTCATGGTGGGGAAATAGAAAGAAATGCTGAAGCGACAAGCAACCTGAGATTTTGTTGTAGTTCTTATATCTGCATACTCCTATTTTCCCTGCATGAAACAACTGGTGAAATGATTCTTTTCTTTCAGTTGGGGTGTTGCCTTGCTTTGATGGGCTGGTGAAGCAGGAGAGTTGAAAGTCACTGCTGTGGAGAATAAATAGTGGTGTCCTATAAAATCTACCAACAAGATTCATATGGTAACATAAGACCCTTGACTTCCTGGTGTTTTTCTACTATTTCTGAAAGAATGAGCTCATAGTTAGGAGTCACTGTGGATTAAGAAATGCTCAAAAGGCCGAGATTATGACCACCAAACTCAAATAGGTTGTTTCAGTTGAGGGGCTGGGACAGGTCTTGGCCCATGTGTTGAATTCTTACATCTACTGTTTCATTCTAACTCCTTGAGCTACTATAGTCAAGTCTTAGCCTCTGGTCTTTTATCATGATTTTGGTCATATGCAATGACAGTATGTAGTGATTATAGATTTATTTTGAAAAGACAACCTACTGACCTTTATATGAACAGCAGCTTTAAAAAGAAGACTTGAAAATGTCTCTAAATCAAGCATATATGCTTGGTATTAGGTTTAAATTTGGAAGTGATGCAATGGATAAGGTAACCTCATTCTCCATATGTTTTTAGTTATTATCCTGTTTAGTACAATGTCATTATATAAGCTTAATCAAATTTATTATCTTTGACAAAAAGGCAAATGCTTGGAATACTATGTTGTTTTTTTAAAAGATGAAGTACATAATTAATTTTTTCAAACTTGTCTAAAAATGCTTAGTGGTCAGTTTTGCCATTTAGATTTATTTAAACATGTAAATTTGGCATTTTGAGTAGCAATTAATAAAGTTGCTGTAATTTTATTCTTGAATTTTTCTCTTCCTTTCTGGCTTTTTGAAAAGGTAGTAGGCTAAGCATTTAAATTGCTGTTCTTGTTTTCAAAGATTTTGGCTAGTGCTTTCTGGGATAATACAATAGTTTGTATGAGAACTGTTTCATTATGGATTTTTTAAAGACACAGTGTTTCATTTAAAATAACATTTACTTGTGCTGATTTTGAAGTGTAAATGTTTTAGTCTTTTACGGAAATTAATAATAATCTTTTTCTAATGTAAATAACATTTTGGTTTAATTACTTAACTCCCAAACATTCTTTTTCCTAGTGCTCCTTCAACTTCTGGATGCATTCCTTTTTTGCATTTGTTTTGTGGATAGTATTCATTTATAGCAAACAGGTTTTACTCTTTGAACAACATTAAGCAACTACCTAACTATGAGTAACTTAGGACAGGTCGTTTTGAAACTTTTCAGGCCTTGTTTTCTTCATTTGTTAAAATAAAGGTGTTGGACCCCAAAATATCTAAGTGTTTTTCCAGCTTTAAAATTATTACTCAGAGATCTCTCATTTGTGAACAAACATGACAATTTCCCTGACACTTTTTGGGAAATTTGTCTACTAGGGGTTGTTTGATTTGTAGTCATCTGACCCATTTTCAAAGCTTTATGAATGTAGATGTCTGATTTCTCAATTTTTTGAATTGCTCTTAGCCTTTTATTTTTAAATTTTTATATATTTTTAAGTTTTATTTTAATTACTCAGTGCTCATCACTGCAAATGTGGTCCTTAATATTCATCACCCATTTCACACATCCCTCTACACACCTCCCTTTTAGTAACCATCAATTTGTTTTCTATAGTTAAGAGTCTGTTTCTTGGTTTGTCTCTCTCTCTTTCTCTCCTTCCCTTTGTTGGTTTGTTTGTTCCTTAAATTCCACATATGGATGAAATCATATGGTTTTTGTCTTTCTTGGACTGACTTATTTCATTTAGCATCACACTCCCTAGCTCCAACCATGTCATTGCAAATAGCAAAATTTCATTCTTATTTTATGGATGAATCATAGTCCATTATGTATATAAATATTCCACTTCTTTATCTCTCCACCAGTAAAAGGGTACTAGTGCTGCTTCTATATCTTGGCTGTTGTAGATAATGCTGCTACATTTACTGGGGTGCATGTATCCCTCTGAATTAGTGTTTTTGTATTCTTTGGGCAAATACCCAGCAGTGTAATTGCTGATTCATAGGATAGTTTTGGGGTTTTTTTTTTTAATTCTTTAGAGAACTTCCATACTGTCTTCCACAGTGGCTGTACTAGTTTGCATTCCCACCAACAGTGCAAGAGGATTCTTTTTTTCCCCACATCCTTGGCAATGCCTGTTGTTTCTTGTGTTGTGATTTTAGCCATTCTGACATGTGTGAGGTGATATCTCATTGTAGTTTTGATTTGCCTATCCCTGATGATAAGTGAAGTTGAGCATCTTTTCATGTATCTGTTGGCCATCTGAATGTCTTCATTTGAAAAATGTCTGTTCATGTCTTCTACCCATTTTTTAATTGGATTATTTGCTTTGTGGGTGTTGAGTTTTTATAAATTCTTTATATATTTTGGATACTAATTCTTTATCAGATATATTATTTTCAAATATCTTCTCCAAGTCCGTAGATTACTTTTTCATTTTGTTGATTGTTTCCTTCACTCTGAAGAAGCTTTTATTTAGAGGTAATTCCACTTGTTTATTTTTGCTTTTGTTTCCATTGCCTTAGGAGACCTACTGAGAAAAAAGTTGCTATGGTTTAAGTGAAAGAAGATATTGCCTGTTTTCTCTTCTAGGATTTTTATGGTTTCAGGTCTCACATTTAGGTCCTTAATCCATTTTGAGGTTTTTATTTGTGAATGGTGTAAGAAAGTGGTCCAGTTTCATGGTTTTGCATGTTGCTGTCTAGTCTTTACAACACCATTTGTTGAAGAGACTATTTTTTCGCATTGGATATTCTTTCTGCTTTGTTGAAGATTAGTTGACCATATGATTGTGGGTTTCTTTTTGGGTTTTCTATTCCATTCCATTGATCTATGTGTCTATTTTTGTGCCAGTACCATACGATTTTGATCACTACAGCTTTGTAAAATACCTTGAAAACCAGAATTGTGATGCCTCCAGCTTTGCTTTTCTTTTTCATGATTGCTTTGGCTAATCGGAGTCCTTTTTTTGGTTCCATACAAATGTTAGGATTATTTGTTTATTTCTTTGAAAAATGCTCTTTGTGTTTTGATAGGAATTGCATTAAACGTATAGATTGGTTTGGGTAGTATAGACATTTTAACAATATGTGTTCTTCCAATCCATGAGCATGGAATGTCTTTCCATTATTTGTGTCCTCTTAAATTTGTTTCATCAGTGTTTTCCATTCAGAGTACAGGTCTTTCATCTCTTTGGTCAGGTTTATTCCTACGTGTCTTATTATTCTTGGTGCAATTGTAAATGGGTTTTTTTTTTTTAATTTCCCTTTCTGCTGCTTCATTGTTAGTGTACAGATATGCAACAGATTTCTGTAGATTGATTTCTCTAAGCTTTTTTAAAAAATATATTTATTTATCTTGAGAGAGAGAGACAGAGCATGTGAACAGCAGAGGGGCAGAGGTAGAGAGAAAGTCCCAAGCAGGAGCCTGTTGTGGAGTTTGAGCTACAATTGCAAGATCACAAGCTGAGTGGATCAAGAGTCAGATGCTCAATCGACTGAGTCACCCAGGCACCCCTCATCTTCTCACTTTTAATCTGCAGGTGTCTCTAGGCATAAAATGAGTCTCTTTTAGGCAGCTTATAGATTGATCTTGTTGTTTTTTTTAATCCATTCTGTCATCCTGTGTCTTTTGATTAAGGATTTAATCCATTTACATTCAAAGTAATTATTGATAGATATGTATTTATTGCCATTCTATTACTTGTTTTGTGGTTATTTCTGAAGATTTTCTCTGACCCTTTCTTGTCTTTTTTTCTTTCATGTTTTGTTGGTATTCATTAGTGATATATTTAGATTTCTTTCTCTTTATTCTTTCCATACTTATTAGCAGTTTGATTTGTGATTACCAACATTAGAGTTGTATATGACATCTGCATATAGCATCTATATTAGATTGATGGTTGTTTAACTTTGAACCCATTCTTTCCTCCTCTCCTTCCCACTTTTTAGGCATATGGTATCATGTTTTATATTCTTTTATTTTGTGAGTTTCTTGTCTGATTGTGTACAGAAATATTCATTTTTACTGCTTTCATGTTTCCTATCTTCATATTGTCTCTTTTGGTCTTCATTTCCACTCAGACAATCCTCTTTAGTATTTTTTGCAGGGCTGATTTAGTGGTCATGAACCCCTTTGTTTATATTTGTGTGGGAATCTCTTTTTCTCTCCTTCTATTCTGAATGACAGGCTTGCTGTATAGAGTATTCTTTTTATTTTTGAATTATATTATATTATGTTATATTTTGAATATATCATACCAATTCCTCCTGGCTTGGAAAGTTTCTGCTGAAAGATCCATTGATAGGCTCATGAGGTTTCCTTTGTATGTAACTGTCCTCTTTTGTTTTGATTTTTTTTTGCTTTATCACTATATTTTGCCATTTTAATTACAATATGTTTCTGTGTGGATCTACTTTTGTTGATTTTGTTGTGTGTTCTCCGTGCCTCCTGGATCTGAATATCTACTTTCCCAAGATTAGGAAAGTTTTCAGCTATTATTTATTCAAATAAATCTTCTGCCCCTTTTCTCTCTCTTTTTCTGGGACTAAATGTTATTCTGTTTGATGGAGTCACTGAGTTCTCTAAGTCTACTCTTGTTTTGCATAATTCTTTTTACTCTCTTTTGTTCAGCTTGGTTACTTTCCATCACTCTGTATTCTAGGTCATTAATTTGTTCCTCTGCTTCTTCCAGCCTGCTTCTTTCATCATGTTTCTTGTTTCATTTATTGAGCAGTTTATCTCTTCTATGTTATTCCTTATTTCTGTGTTGATGGTCTCACTGATGTCCTCCACTCTTTTCTCAAGGCCAGTGAGTATCCTTATGATCGTAGCTTTTAATTCTCTATCAGGCATGTAACTTACATCTGCTTTGCTTAGAACTCTGTCTGTGGCCTTGCGTTGCTTTTTCATTTGGGACAAATTTCTCTGTCTTCTCATTTTGTCTAATTCTCAATACCTGTATTTGTGATTCCAGACTATGTCTCTTGTTCTTCTGGAGAAAGACTTTATGAAGAGTCCCTGTAGTGTCCTTTGTTCCCCAGTTCCCGGTGCTTCTGGGGGAAATGCCTCCAATATGTGTTGGGTGTGCTCTGTTGTTAGGGTCTGGATGCTTTATCCTTCAGGCCATTCGACTGCAGAGGCTTTATTTGCCTATTGTGGACAGTGTTTGGTCCCTGGCCTGAATGTGGCATGTTTTAAGTAGGTGTGCTCTGGTCTGCTTGTAAAATAAGGCCTGTCGCTGCTGTTGCTGGATACAGGGCCTTACACAACTCCTTCTTGTTGACAGGGGTTTGGGCTAGCCTTCTTGGTGGCCTTCTTTGCTGAGGCTTAGGCAAATGTGACTGAGAGAGCAGTTGTGGCTTGCTGTAAGTAAGGTAGGTAGCCAGTGTGGGTGCTGTGCTGCTTCTCACAGGTGGCCCTGTGTACTTGTGCTGAGGGGTGTGAAAGGGAACGGTGCCTACCATTTCCTTTGTTCCCAGAAAGGTCCCTCCATGAACACTGCTTCTCTAGGACATACTCTGAGTTGAGCAACTAACCTCCCCACTGTACATTCCAGATGCTGTAGAGATCGTTGTTAACAGATTGTCTATCTCTGGGCTGTTTGCTCTGCTTTTTCTCAAAGGTCAGCCTCAATGTCCTTGGAGCTCTTCCAGAGCCAAAAGTGCTGACCTTTAAAACTCCAGTCTTCAAATCCTGCTGGTTGCAAGAACTCAGGCAATTTGGGCCACCTCTCTTTCCAAGCCAGTTGCTATGAGCATTCACTTTCCCCATGAGCTAGTGTGTATCTCTCTCTTCTCCATGACCACAGCTTTCTCACCACCTCAGTAGCCATGATCTGTTTCTCTCCCAAGCAGCATCTCTACACCTTCTACCTTCTTTGATGTAGCTACTTTTCTACCTTTAGTTGTGGAGTTTGTTCTGCCAGTCTTCCGCTTGATTTCTGTGGGAATTTCTGATAATTATCTAATTTATTTGTGGGAACTGGTGTGCCTAGTGTCCTCCTACTCTGTTGCCATGTTCCTCTCTCAAGTCAAATTGCTCTTAGCAAACAGTTCCACAAATGGATACTAGATGAATATTTGTGAAATGAATCAATGAACTTTCTCCCCTAAGCAATTCATTTCAATATAGGAAATTGTTGGACTACTAAGCTTTCACTTTTATTTGTACAGTAAGTTTTAAAAACTAAAATATTAGAATTTAACTTTTTAGGTTCATATGTCAATCAATATAATATATACTATTAAAAAGTTGATGAAAATAAAAATGTCTGCAAGGTATCACTTGTGCTCACCAAGGTTCTGGTTGGTATGGCTATGTGCCTTGAAATGACAGAATTATAAAATGGTGGAATCTTTATCAATGTGAATTGTTGTAGGACAAAAGCAAACAGAGTCCCTTTTTGTCTCCTTCTCATCCCCCACTTTGACAGGATCTGAAGTAGATACAGTTAAATAGGTAGCGTAAGGCAGAAATAAGGTTGTACATATTTTTTAAATCACTCATTATTTTTTTGTTACCACAGCATAACATTAGCTCATTCTTACTATTTCAAGTTGTAAATTGAATGAAAATAATTTTATACTTCAAGTTGTAAGAAAAACACTTTATAAATTGAAATATTTCATATGCTGTCATGAGCCTCCAATATGCTTTGTGAAAAGCTTAATTGAAACACTTGAGTAATATTTAGCTCAACTTTCACATACTGTTTTTATAGAGTGAAAAGTAATACTGCTTTTGTTACAGCTGCAAAGTAAATTATTAAAGAAACATTTTTAGAATTGTGTTACAAGAGATAATAGAAAATCTCTGGTGGTGTAAATACTTGTTGGATATATTTTTATTTAAACTCATTTTCACAGGTAAGAACCAGGCTCAACCATTTCCTAAATTCATTACCATATTTATTTACCACTAGTGATTTTCAAGTCAGTTATTTATTTTTTTGTAGGAAATAGGTTTTAGCATATGTAAACAGACTGCATTTGAACCTTCTTATGTTTTAATTTCAGATATTTCAATCCTTTTTCCCCAAAGCAAAATATAATATAGAGACTAAGAAATTTAAGAGAGCTGAAAGCTTTTTTCATGCCAACTACTGCTTTCATAGGACATAGAAGTTACCAGCACAGACCTCCGGCTGGAAGCCAGTGTTCAAATTTCAGTTCTATCATCTATGAGCCTTCTGGTATTGGACAAGTTACTTTTTCTCCTTGTGCCTCAGTTTTCTCATCTGATAAAAGGAGATAGTAATCTTAAATTATAGGGTTTATGTGAGTATTACTATATGTAATATAGTATCTGCCATTTAGTGAGCACTCAGTAATTGTTGCTCTTTGTTGGTAAACTTTAAAGAAATTTCCTTTTATATGTAAAAATGTGTCTATCAGAAGGATTTTTTTTAATCACTGGAGTAGTTCATCAACAAATTTTTATTTACTTTATTATATGCTTCTTAGCTTCTTATTATTTCTTTTTCTTTCTTTTTTTTTTTGTATAGAGTTGTTTTTTATCCCTTATTCCTTTGTCACATTTTGTTATCATGCTGGTACTTAATCATGCATCTATACTGTAAACTATATTTTCAATTTATTTTTGTTGATACCAGTGACCTATGAGATTAGTTGCCTCTAAATGATTATTTCTATGACCAATGTCCTTAATAATATTAAAAATCTATAAGATTAAATAAAACGTGTTTCTAGAATCATAAAACATATTTCTGATCCAAAGTATATAAGTGAAACATTAGTCAAGATAAAAGTTAGATCAACAAACATTTATTAATGTACTCAGGCCTGGTTAGGTGCTCTGGAAAATAAATGTGATATAAAGACAGGACTTTTGCTCACCAGGAATTTATAACATAGTTCAAGAATTATGAATAATAAACATGAAGCAAACAGCAACCCCTACAAGATAGGTTAGAAACAAATCATTGTTTTAGTAAAAGTGACACAGAAGTTTTGGCAAGGGAAGCATCACTTTAGGCTGAAGAATTTATAGTAGCTTCAAGAAGGAGCTGCAATGTAGATATTCCAAATAATCTATTAACATTTAGCTTAATCCATACACCGTTCCTGTAGCATTTAAGGTATAGCTGCATTGCAAAGCACGGACTAAAAAATCTTTAGGGGCCTTCAGTGTTGTTATTATATAGAGCTGATAGAAAATGATGGAGCAAATAGTGAATAGTGGGTGTGGAAATATCCCAGGAGAATGAATTGCATGAGAGAGGAGATGCTGGAGCCAGGTCTGGATAGAGGGGTGAGATCACAGTAGGAAGTATGTGGGGGGTTGACTAGTTGCTATGGGGCTGGGATGGAGGAGTCTGACATTTAGACTGAAGCCCTTAGGTAAAGCCATGTTGTAGGATGGTTGATCATTAGGTCTTAGGACTCTGTGCAGCTTCTCAGAATATCAACTATGGCTCCTGGATTTATATATAGAGAAGATTCCATTATGATCACATTGATAACGTGATTCAGAATATAGTGATTGTGACTTAAAGTTTTAAAATGGCATTATAATATAGGAATATGGGGGTTTCTTACATATTTTTAAAAATATATATTAATTTTAGAAATAAATTACAGTAGCCTTCTAGTAGTAACTGGTGAAATCTCACACTTGATTGAATGGCTACTATGAGCAATAGTGAGGCACAAAGATTTGTGTTCTGGAAACGTTAATCTGACATCATTTTCAGGCAGGATTACAAGGGAGAGAGAGGAGTGTCAAGCAGAGGGGTAGGGGGCATAGCCCTGTGCATAGAGAGGGTGTGGCAAATCAGATACTTGAAAAGGTGAATCAGCAAAGCTATTTTGTCAAAAGTCTCTATTCCTCTGTTAATTTCATGAGGAAATATTTTCCTGAAAATAAGATTTCAAAAGGAGAGTGGTATTTGATTTAGGCATTTAATAAGCTTCGCTGGGGAAGGAGGGTGACTGAAGATAAAGGGAGAATAAGAAAAGTAAAAGAAAAAGAACTTCAGCCTTCTCTGTTGTTCAGGTGGGAGGTCTCCAGGAGCAAGTCAGCCGGAGCTGCTTTAGAGTCAGTTCCAGATGACTCAAGCCACCACTTCTGCATCTCCTACATCCTAACTGAGCAAAACTTATTGGGCTTTGGAAAAGAGGGTCCCAGTAGAGTCACTCTGCAACAAATTGTGAGAGCAGATGTGGAATTTCTTCTTTGTCTGATAATGGAGAAAGATTGTCGTAGAAAAGAGGATTGAGAAAGTATATCTCAATCAATAATTCTTGAGCAAAACTAAAATGACTACACAGAGTAGTAGGACATTTATAAGACAGTTTCTTTTTAAAAATTTCTCTGCTGTATAAAAGTACTAAGTCATGTGGTGTTCAGGATGATAGTCAGGCATTTATTGATCTGTTCAAATATATCAATATGACCAGCTGATAGTTTTTCTTTATCTTTATTTCCCAATAACCTCATAGTAGTCACTGTAGATACAGTAAAAAGAAAAAGCTGTTTTCTTTCCTAGTTTGGTATAAACCTTGACCCTTGTCATGCAGGAAAGTGGTAAATTTCAGGAATGAATTACCCCCATTGTATGGATTCTGATTTTTGTCACACTCTACATGAGAAAGTGGTAAGTGGAGGTTGATAGGAAGCTGGGTGATTTCTGACTTTTAAAATGGGCTCATCAAGCACATCAAGTCAAATCTGCACACTTTGGTCCTATGTGGCATGGCTGATAATGATTCCCTGCTGACTGAATCAGTTATAAGAGAGCAACACAGCAAGTCAAACGTTGGGAAGTTCCTAGAAAAATCTATTGATGAATATCAGTTTGTACCATGTTCACAGTTAACTTTCTTATTAGCCAATGCTAAACTTGCAACATTATATCCCTTGATCAAAAGAATGTCAGTGGACAAGTGTCCTCAGCTGATAGGACACTGCACTCCAGTGAACGAGATGCAAGCTACCCAGGCACTCAGATAAAGTTTGATTGGAATGAAAGTGAGTCTCAAGATAACTCACTGTACTTCTCAGCCCACCCAGTCGTTCACCTTTCTGCCACTGTATACTCAGGAATTACTCCACTTTTTTTTTAATTTTAAAGAGAGAGCACAAGTGTAAGAGAGGGGGCACAACGGAGGGGAGAGAGAGAGAGAGAGAGAGAGAGAGAGAGAGAGAATCTTAAGTAGGATCTGATCCATGCTCAGCATGGAACCTGACCGGGAGCTGGATTCCATGACCTAAGCATGGAACCTGAGTCATCAAGAGTCAGACATTCAACTGACTGTGCCACACAGGTACCCTTACTTCACTTTCTTTTCTCAGTCAGATCTTTTCCTGGCCCATGATGGCTTGAGCCTGAGCTACAAGAAATACCATCTGCTCTGTATAAGGAGGGGGTATCTTTATGGTGAAACTGTTTATCCAGTACTTCTTGATACTTCCCTGATCAGGTTTTTAGAATCAATGGATTAGAAAACTTCCATTTCAGTTGGTTGACTTAGTGCTAATAAATAAGGCTGCCATTTATTGATCATCTACTCCGTATCAGGTACTATGTAGAATTTATCATGCATTATCTTTTAATATCTACCATAAACCTTTGTAATAGGTGTTATACTTCTCTCTTGATGAAGACACTCATGTAAAATTATAGAATATAGGTATTGGTATACCACACAGGTACTCACTGCTGGTACTAGGATTAGAACCTTTATTTCTCTGAAGCTAAGTCTGTACTTCTTACATAAAATGGTGTTAAGTCTGAAACAAGAATTTTTTCCAACAAGTTGCCCACTGGAAAAGAGGTCTCTCCAGGATTAAAACTGTCCCTTGCAACCAACTGTAGTCCAGCCTGATAAATCTAGATTTTAGACATAGCAGGATCAAGTAAATGAGAAATAAATTGGCTTGTTGGTTTACCCCACAGGATTGGGATGTATCACTCTTCTTGTTACCTCCAGAGGGCAGCCACATGTGATCTCAGTTTGTCTTGATCCAGAGTATTACATTAAAAGGTTTTTGGGGGTCCTGGGTGATTCAGTTGGTTAACCGTCCGACTTCGGCTCAGGTCATGATCTCATGATTTGTGAGTTCAAGCCCTGCGTTGAACTCTGTGCTGACAGCTTAGAGCTTGGAGCCTGCTTTGGATTCTGTGTCTCCCCCATCTCTGTCTGACCCTCCCATGCTCATGCGCTGTCTCTCAATAAATAAATATTAAAAAAAATAAAACAAGAAGACTTTTGTTTTTTAAAGTCTGGGTTCAGTGAAGGAGGAGCTAGGTTAATAGAGGGGTAATTCATTGGATTGAGGGAGCAGAAAAGTAGCTCAACTTCATAGTAGAAATAGGTGGAGTGTGAGTGCTTTGTGTTGGCATTTTGGCAGGTAGGGGGAAGGAGGAGATACCGCCTGTTCCAGCTCCCTGAAATCCTCTGGAGGGGATAGGGTCAAGAGCATCTCTGTGTCAGCCATGATGAGCTGAAATCCAGGGTCCCCCCCTCCAGTTTTTCTGCACTGGGTCAGTCCTAATATGGGTGTGCCCCTTCAAAATAAGCCTCGATTATTTTGATGTCTTGATTTTGAAAAATAAATGTAATATCTCTTACCATCTAGTGTATCAGATGAAAATTGTACTTTCAACTATAAAGGGTGTGTTCTCAACAAGGGTGATATTATTCCTAAGGTGATGCAAATTAGTTCTTGGGAGGGGTGAAAAAAGTACTATTTCTTCTATAGATAAACCACAGATATACATGTAATACAGAAATAGCTTTACAGTATATCTGTGTTATATCATGGGAAGATTAGGAAAACATGTTTTAAAAATATCTCTTTCAAAAGAGGTGTGAAAATGAAAATAAGTTGAGAAATACTGCTCTAGAGTCTCAGATTTGTAGAGAAATATTCAAAGTTACAAGGGTCAGAGAGGAAGATATGAGGTGCCATTTAGGAAGATAGATGTATAACACCTGTAGGAACACAAGTAAGTGGGAAGAAGGACAAATACACAAAACATCATAAAAAAGATATATTTTTTTACTGTTTAGTGGGTAAAAACTCACATAAATAAAACAATAAGTTAATTAAGTTCATTTCTTTAACCTAGGAGTTATTGTCATCAGCTCTTTAAAATGTCTCTGCAAATGTCAGGAAACAGAAGTTTCTCAATTACTCATACTCAATAAATTCTCTGTCTCATGCAGAATTTGTCTATTTTGGGGCATGAAATCTAAGCTTGGGCAATGTGGCTTTAGGTGTCCTTTCTTTCTCACAGTCATATTTAGTACAGTCCTACACTCTGTTTGCTCCCTCCAAAAATAATTGTTATCAGAATCCCTAGAAAGTTAAATTCGTCAGTGTTAAGTTTTCTTCAAATTGTGAAAGGACCACATAAGGATGAAATCCTTTGGTTCTTTTTTAGGCTGTGGCTTAATTTAAATTCTCTGCGTCAATAGTTCTCAAACTTCAGCTGCATCCTAATCACCTGGTGGCCTTGCTAAAGCTCAGGTGGCTTTCTGGGCCCTATCCACAGTGTTTTGGTTCAGGAGGTCTAGGGTGAGGCCCAGTGATTTACAATTCTAATGTCGATGCTGCTGTTTGGGGACCATACTTTGAGAACCACTGTCCTGGATTAATGGGTTCCCCAACTGGTAGGTCATCAGAATCACTGAGCAGCTATTATAAACTTACGTGTTCCTGGGTTAATCTCATGAGAATCTGAGTGAGTCAGTCTAGAGGTACTCAGGTTTTATACATTTTCATTGTCCCTCAGATAATTCTGATAACCATTTAGGCTGGGAATTTTTCTTCCATGTGGCTCTCCTCAGAACTCTCCTCTGGCTCTGAAGACTGACTGCTCTTTGGTTCTTCATGTGTAAAATAACATTGCAGGAAAATGTATTGCTCCCAGTGGGTGATGCAATTCTGTAGTTTCATTTATTAATACCATCATTCTTATAAAGTGGCTGTTGATTACATTCTTGAGGTTTTAGGAAAAAGAGCAGATTTTTTTTTTGAGACTGGTTTATGAAATTATACTGCCCAGAGACAGAATATTAATTAGATCATTCATGAGGAAAAATATAAAAAGTAAAATTCTGGATTCTGTGTCCCACTGTTCAAAGAAATCAAATAATGGGAAATTTTTAATATTTTTATAATTGATAATGCATTAGAAAAATGTATAATATTTTACTTATAACTTTGAACTAGTTTTCATGCAAACCTGCCTTTTGAGTTGAATCAGAACCCAAAGCACTGGTAAAATTTTACTAGTATTTTGGAAAATTGAATGGGGTTGTTTAGGATGGCAATACTGATATTTGTGCTTGAAGAAAATATAATTTTTTGAATGTAATATGATTTCTTGAGCTTCTTTAGAAAGTGATTTCTAAGACCAGATTAGATAATGAAAGCCAAGATCTCTTTACCCTACAGGGGCCAGAACCACATAAATCAGTCAATTGATCTATTTAATCTACATCTTTTCATTGAAAATTCCTAGTAGCCCCCATTTAGACCTTTGAAAAAATATTTCTAGGGAATTGTCTGATTTGTCTGAATTCGGGATGTTTTAGCAAACCCAGTCTGGGGAGAAACTGTGCAAAGAGCAGGGAGTTTTGAGAGCTTGCATTAGGCTGGGATGGTGATATTGGGTCAGATACGTCTCTCTTCCTGTAAACTTAAAAACTGGAGAGTACTTGTGATGCAGGGACCACACACTATGCATTCTGGAACTAGTTACAGAACCTCAGAGTACTACTAGCTCAAGAGCTGGAAAGGATGTTTATCAGAGAATCATGGATATATAATCACTTAATTATTACATTTCTGGATGTGTGGAATTATCAATTACTTGTCAAGTATCATTTATGAGGTGAAAGACTTCAGCAACTCCCTTCACTTAATTTATTTTCTTTAGTGTTTACTTATTTATTTTGAGGTTGGGGGGCAGGGGCAGAGAGAGACGGAGAGAGAGAATTGCAAGCAGG
Source organism: Suricata suricatta (assembly GCF_006229205.1). Taxonomy (NCBI): domain Eukaryota; kingdom Metazoa; phylum Chordata; class Mammalia; order Carnivora; family Herpestidae; genus Suricata; species Suricata suricatta. The sequence continues at coordinate 78,064,563 of NC_043706.1, forward strand.
CTCCACAGTCAGTGCAGATCCCATCACGGGGCTTGAACTTAGGAACTGCAAGATCCTGATCAGACCCGAAGTCAGTGGCTTAACTGGCTGAGCCACCCAGGCACCCCAGCTCCCTTCACTTTAAAGAATAAGCAATTCCGCAGCAAAGTTTGAGGCATGGAAGGCTGCATGAAGAATCTCTGACATCCTAATAAGTTTTTTTTTTATTGTTTTGTAGGCTACTGTTAATACCAATTTTATTAAATATTGTTGCTGATAGGTATTTTTCTACATTATCCTGTCCATTTATTCTTTCCAATAATTGTGAAGTATAAATGCCTGCTTATAAATATCTATTGATTTAACCTAGCCACTGATGAACAACCCCTTTAACCTTCACCAGAATGACACCCTGGAAGCAATAATGCATGACCCTTTACTCACAGTATACTCACATATACTCCATTTCTTTCATGTCATTGGGAGATATTTATTTCATAGTCAAAATCAGTGGCTCATTAAAGTATACCTGGATTTCCATTTATTTAGATTCCAGGGTGCTTGGTGGTCCCAGTGCTGAGCTGTGACAGCTTTATCATTTCCTTGCTCTGGGGTTTTGAATGGGAGTGTGGTCTCCTTTACTTTAAATCTGTAGTAGAAGGGGGCAGAGGATGTAGAGGTAGAGAGCAAGGAGAATAAACAGTAATGCACTGATTTTGAAGAGAGCTGACGTGGGAAAGTGAGGACAGGTGTGAACGAGAGAGGTGTATCAACCAAAGACTGTTTTCCCCAAAGGATAATGGTAAAAGCTTTTCTCTTTGCTTCAGAATGGGCGCAACCCTTTGAAGAGCTGGGGGAGATTCTGATCTTACACAGCTTCAATAGTGAAACATCAACACTGAAGAGTTTTTCAATTAGATTGAACCCAATCTCAACACACTAAATGAATGCACTTTCTTTCTAGGGTATGAAAATTAAATAAGCATTGCCTAGGAATGCGGAGCTCAGAGTGGAATTTAACATAAGCTTATCGGTCATATCTTTTCATGTCTGTCGGTGTTAATACTGTCTGTCCCTCTTAAAGCAGAGAATGTCAGAAACCCAAAAAAGTGTCATCTGGTTACACTCTTATCTTGGTGCACTGTCACCAGCGAGTGTTCGGTAAATGCTCCTTGGGTGGTGTTTTCATCACAAATGGTTATTTCAAAAAGTACGTAATAGGAATGGTCACTGGTTTCAAGCAGGGGACCATTTGCAGTAATTATGTCTTCTTATTAACTATATGATAGGCATCAGAGACACAGATTTCTTGTGCTTAATAACTACAAAGGATCTTTGATAAAAAAACCCCAGCCTTCACTTTCAAAAGTTTCTATTTTAGTGGGAAAAAGGGAACACAGGCAAATCACTATCCTGAGAGACTTGAAAAATGGCTGAGTTGACTCATTGTTCAAATGGGACAGAATCTTAGATCTCTTATCTTTTGATGGCAGACAGAGGATGGAGGATTGGAGAAAAGTGTGGAAAATGAATCTTTAATTTTCTTGATGAGGTTATACAAATAACAACAGTAGGCTTTACAATGAAAGTCAGAAATGTTAATCCAAGTGGACACTTGGAAGGCCAGTGTTTTTTCTTAGGTACCCTTGGGTTCTATGGTATTATTTCTTCCACACCATTGCATATCTTTCCTGTTCAAAGAGCTCCCTTTGGAGTTAACAAAACATTCATTTAACTGTACCATAAGTCATATATGTTTCCCAAACATGAGAAAGCATGACTGAACAGATAACTGGATAACTAAGCAGAGTAAGAAGATATCTTGGAATTGAATTGCAATTGTAAATATTGTTTGTTATCAAAACTCCCATAAAACAGCAATTAATTTTAGATAATTACCACTTGGAAACTACATAATTGCATGTTTCCCTCCAGAGTCACCTTGCCTTTGTGCAGAGTATTTAATTGGCATGCAGTTAACCTGAAAGGGAAGGGCACTTATAGTGGAATTAAGGACTGTAGCCATATGACATTCTAAATAGAAATATGTGAAGCCACTGAGATATTTAATCACAGTAGTTATTATATCTTTGGAATTAAATCCAGGAGGAGAAAAAAGTTTTAGTTTCAGGATTAGTTACATATGAGTCTCCCTTCTCAGAATATAAAAGAGCTGTATGTGTGCAAATTGGAGAACCATTCTTGAAGGTGAAAGAGTTTTCCATTCACCCCAGAATTGTGGAGACACCTAACTTGGGGGATTTACATAGGAAGCTTGCCCAGCCAAATGCCCAGTGTTCTCAACAGTGTAGTGGTCAAAACAGAGGCTCTGGGGTTCAATTCTATGGGTCTGAAACTTTGCTCTGTCACTTACTTGCTCAGCAAACGACCTCCTTTTTGAACTTTAGTTTTATCACCTATAAAATGGGAATAATAAAATACCTACTTGGGAGGGTTGGAAGGAATTTTTAGGAACTAAATTGTGTAAAATATGTAGCATAGTGTCTTATAATTGGTAAATGTTTGGGGAAATGTTTATTTTTATTGTATTTAGTTTTGTGATGGCGATTTCTTTCCTAAGACATATACTATAAGATACAAACTGACTCAGACTTTGCTTCAGTTGCGCTGTCTCAGTCTCCATTCAAAGAAATTTAGTTTGAATTAGCCACAAATGCATTATGCATTATAATGATCCTGAACTAGAGTGACATGTTTTAAAAGCAGTTTTATCTTTGCATTTTTTGATAATTTAGAAATGTAACCAGTGCATCTATTATGTCTACCATAAAAATAAGCATCGAAAGACTCCATTTAAAAAGTACAAGGCAAAGGTGGCTGGGTGGTTTAGTCAGTTTAACATCTGACTTCAGCTCAGGTCATGATTCCCGGGGCTCATGAATTCAAGCCCTGCAGTGGGCTCTGCTGACAGCTCTGAGCCTGCAGCTTGCTTGTGATTCTGTGTCTCTGTCTCTGCTCTCAAAAATAAATAAACTTAAAAAAATAAAAATAAAATAAAAAGTACACAGTAGGGGCACCTGGGTGGCTCAGTTGGTTAAGCATCTGACTCGATTTCAGCTGGGGTCAGGTTCTCAGGGTTTGTGAGTTCAAGCCCTGCTTGATGGGCCCGTGCCAAGATACCGTCTCTGCCCTGGCAAGTACTTGCATGGGCACTTATTTACTGAAATGATCACCACGGATGGACTTAAAGGGGGGTGGTCTGGATACAAACAGTATATTACATGTCAAAGTTCTTAGTAGGGTTGGGAGGCATTCCATGTCACTCAGAGAACCTGAAGTGGGGTGGGGATGGGCGTGTACCAACGCTATACATTACTACAAATTATAATATAAATTATAAATATCTTACATTTGAGCTTGGATAAAAATCAAATTAACAAACACAAACTAGACTAAACTAGAGTAATCTTTGAGAATACTTTATTTTTTATGTCTCAAGTGGGGAGTATCGTTACAGAAGACTGTGGTAGAAATGCAAAAGTGAAAGAGAAAATATTTAAAAAAGATATGTAAAAGATTAGAAAATATTAGGGGCGGCTGGGTGGCTCAGTCGGTTAAGCCTCCGGCTTCGGCTCAGGTCAGATCTCACGTTCGTGGGTTCGGGCCCCGCATCGGGCTCTGTGCTGACAGCTAGTTCAGAGCCTGGAGCCTGCTTCCAGTTCTGTGTCTCCTTCTCTCTCTGCCCCTCCCCCTCTCATGCTCTGTCTCTCTCAGTATCAAAAATAAATAAAACAAACAACAACAACAAAAAGATTAGAAAATATTTAATCATGTTTGTGAGAAAAAAATCTGTACTGGAGCAGAGAAAGATAAGGTTTAGTACATAAAAATAAAATATAAGACAGTGATTTTAAAAAGCACAGACCATTCAGTAAGACAAGATTCCAAAGAAAAATGTTCATATTTAGGAGATCCCAATAGTAAGATAAGTTGGAGTCAGCCAAATAAATCAGAGGCTGCCTGAGACTGCCTTATGCAGCCGCGAAGATACCTGTTCCTATGAGCAATATTATAATGGGAGAGATGACAAAGAAATGAAGAAGATAGTCATTAGAGGTGAAACTACATATGGCTAAGTTAACTCTGCCCTCAGGGAAGGTTTGACAATTAGTCTGGGACAGAAGGTGAGATTCCCAGGTCATCATCTCCACATTGTGGAGACCAAAGGACTAACCTTCTCACAGGCTTCTGTGTATTGCTTGGGTTATAAGGCTTTGTGTCAGGTTGCTGTCATGATGGATTTTCTTGCTGTGAGTAGCCATTAAGGCTTGCTGAATCCATTCAAAAAGATTGGTGTAGTCATAAGAGTGAGAAGCCAGATCTGTCTGAATCTCAATCCTCTGCATCCTCTGCAAAATAATTTCCCCTAAGTTATGGTTTGACATTCTGTCCTGGTTTACACTGAGGAATGCCATACACAATATATTTTTTAAAGATAAAATGTTTTAAGCATATACTATAGAGATGATACTAAGGAGTTTGCTTTTTATATCCCCTAATGTTCCTTGTTTTAAGGCCTTTGAAAGAATTTTTGAACTTTTTAAAATTCTACTTTTTATATGATGAGAGAAAGAGAGAGAGAGTGTCACATATCTGATTTTGTTTCTCCATTTTTTAGAAGCTACCCAGATGCTTGGAGACAAAATTTTAGCTCAATTTTAATAATAGAATAGAATATATATGTAAGTCTAACCTTTCTTTTGGTCTTGATATTCTATTTTAATTTATAATTTCCCAGGCCCTGATTTTTTACTTATTCATATTTTAGTGGAAGTAATTTTGAGAGCTGTTTCAAATAATCTGTAACAAGGCTTGTTATAAACAAATATGGACAATAATGTGTATATGAGAAATTAAATACATTTTGTTTTTGCTTCTTTAATCCCATTTTTGTTTGGTTTAGTGTGATCTGATATGGTGAATTGTCAATGTTTTAGTTACACACACACACACACACAATGTGTGCAACAGAAAAGTAGGAAGTGGGATGTTAAAAAGACAGAAACACTAGTAAGTAATAATGTCAGGTTGATGGGATAAGTAAAACTTTGGTAATGGCGTGCAGTTTTAAAGTTATTTATGGGATTATATAGTTGATTACTTTTGTGTCTTGCTTCTCTTGGACCTTAAAAGTGTTTTTGCTGGCTACATGGCATGTTATTCCTTGTTAATATAATCACCTCTGTGAATTAATCTCTCTCTTTTGTAGGGGAAATGAAACTTCTAGCTAAGATCTCCAAAATAAACCTTGATGGATCATGAAGAAAGGATGAATCATGAGGAAGGGGACCTATATATTTCTTACCAGCTCTGAGAAAGGTAGTATCCCAATAAATATGAAGGTCCTGGGTAAGAAAAAAACAAAAGCCATAAATATATATTACTCAATTCTTAGCTAAATGCTTTATGGAGCCTTTTTAGGTTAAATGGAACTTTTGGAGGCCTATGCTCTTTTTCAAAGAGTGGCCAGGTGGCTCACCCAATGTCTCACAGTGCACTGGTGACAGGACTGAGACCTCATTCAAACCCCAAGAAGCTCAATCCCATGTTCTTGTTCTTTTACCCCTAAAACAAACATGGGAGACACTGCATTTCTAACTTTGGAAGTGATAGTCATTCTCTTTATGTGGGCCTGTGTGAATGTTCTTAAGGACTTGGAAAATAAAACTGAATTTGAATTTTGTGTCTATTTGGATAATTTAAAGTTTATCTGACTCATTCTTATGATAAAGTTTTTCAAAGACTGTATATTTTATGGAGAGCTCTGACTGGTGAAATATTCAGCTGTTTCTAAGTCAGTAAATATCAGTAGCATAGAGTTAAGAAAATGGGCTTGGGAACCAGACAGACTAAACTTGAATCCTGATTCCTCCATTTAGTAGCTGTGTGACCTTGGTCAAATTTCTTAACCTCTCTGTACATCAGTTTCTTCATCTATATAGTAAAGATCATATTAGGAACTACCTCATTTTTGTGAAGATTAAATGAGGTAATACATAAAGACTTCGAATAGTGCCTGCACAAAATAAGCAGTCAGTAAACATTGGCTTTTATTTCTCTGTTTTGTTTTTCTACTTTTGATTTTTAGATTAGTATATGCACAGATTCCCACAAGTTTTGCTATCTCTAAATAGCAAATAAGGTGTATAAGAGAATATAAGTGAGTTAAAAGCCATTCAAAGGAACATAAAGGTCATCTAATTTGAGGAAATATTCATTAAGGTCTACTGTAGCATTCTACCAAGCATTCATTCTAATTGTGCTTAAATTTTAAAAGATGAGGAATTCACCTCATCCCGAGGCAGTCCATTCCATGTGGACAACTTTATTAAAAAGTTACCCATGTATTGAACTGAAATCTATCTTTCTCTACCTTCCATTGGTTCTGGTTCTTTCCTTTGGAATGGCACAGAGCAAATTTAACTCTCCTTTCAAATGGGAGCCTCTACTAAATATTTGAAGGGGGCTTTCACTTGATATTAACCTCTCCCATTTTCTTCTTTAAAAGCAAATGAATGGTTGAGACACATGATTTCAAGTGTTCTTCCTCTCTCTCTCTCTCTCTCTCTGCTCCCCCCAACATTATCTCATCTATAATAGTTTACATCAACAATTGATATATGACATATACAATTTTTGCCCTGATTGTGTTCCAGGATCCAAAGTCCCCTACGTATATTCTAGATGGTAATTGATGGAAAAATAAACTATACCTATAGGGAACTTTCCTTTTTCCAGAGAACCTCATCAGCTGCATAGACCCTTTTGAAAATGATGACATATAATCTAAAATATCTGAGGTGGGTTAGACATTGGAAACATGGGATCAATGTTTGGCCTCAAGGACAAAGAAATGGTAATATTAACACATAATTCTCCTCATCCATTGATGGTGAACTTGATAACTATCTCTCTTGAGATCCTTTAAAAATCTGAATTTTTTGTATTTTAATTTATCTTACCATCATTAGATACAGGTCAGAAAGAATTTCGGTTGACCAAGTATGTGCATCCCTTCCATCCTGGTGATATCAATGGATTATAATATTAGAAGTTTGGACCAAACTTTAAAAAAATATTTATTTATTGTTGAGAAGGAGAGAGAGAGAGAGAGAGAGAGAGAGAGAGAGAGAGAGAGGGAAATTGAGTGAGAGAGGTGCAGAGAGAGGGAGACAGAATCTGAAGCAGCCTCCGAGCTGTCAACACAGAGCCCGATGCTTGCTGGCCTGGAACTCACAGACCACAAGATCATGACCTGAGCCGAAGTCAGCTGCTCAACCAAATGAGCCACCCAGGTGCCCCTGGACCACACTTTTATTGTAATGATGGATGTTAATATTAAACTTATATATATTTTAGTGTACAAGTTATTTTAAATAAGATGTGTGTGGTGCTTAGTGTAATGCCTGAAAAAATGTAGTTAGTAAATAAGAAGCAGTGTGACTGATAAATTTTTAGTTCAAAAGGAAACACCATTATCTACCAGCTTTTGTAATGTTCTAGACATTAAAAAATATTTCAGGCCTCTTCCTGAGTATGGTATGGTATGGTATATTATACAAGAAGCCAGAAATGTAGAAGTCCCCTGTTATTTCCCATATTTTACACTATGGAATTCCATTTTCCAGAAATAGCCATTGTTGATGATTTGGTATGAATTCTGCCCTCCCAAACATCTTGTATTATTAAACAGGTAGATGGATATGTATAATATGTACAATATGAATAGTTCTACGTATAAATGACCACATATATGAGTGTTGCTCTTTTACAAGTGGAATCGTGTTATGTATCATTTTACAATCCCCTGTATTCACTTGGTACACTGTGGCTGTGTGTCCATGGGCTAAAAGTTGACACACCTCACTTTTTAATAGCCACACAGTGCTCTATTGCATGGATGTCCGGTGCTTTATTGAGTAATCCCTTAGCGACAGATATTTAGAATGCATCCATTAACTTGCTAATGTTGCAAGCATCCTGGGACAAATATTTTTATACACTTAGATAAGCTTTGAGGACATAGTCTTTAAAGTGGAATTACTAGGGCAAAGGGCAAATATGTTCAAATTTAAATAGTTATTGCCAAATTGACCTTCAAAAATTTGTACCAAAGTGAACTTCCACTTCCAGCACATTAATTTATTCTTTTGTTCAACAGAAAAGATTCCCACACTGTCACCAATACTGGGCATAATCAGTTTTTAAATTTCTTTTTCCAATTTGTTTAGTGAAAAATGATAGCCTACTGATGTTTTAATTTGCATTCTAAAATTATGAGTCAAACTGAGCATCTTAAAACCAGCTTATTGGCTATTTGTATTTCTTCTTTTGTGAACCCGCCGGACGAATTCATTGTCTATTGTGCTATTGGATTGCCGGTCTTCTTCTTATTGATTTAAAAATCAATTCCATATTAGGTCTCTGTTGCAAAATTTGTTTCCTAGTTGGTTGTTTAGAGGGAGGTCAACCATTTGATGATTATTTGATTATTTGAAGCAGCATGCTACCATAGGAAGAGTGCTGGACTTGGGGTGTGAATGCACAAGCTCTTGTTCTGGCTCTGTGGCTTCTTCCCTGACCTTGATTTTTATTCACCTGCAAAATGGGGATACTAACACCTGCCTGTCACTAAATGTGATAATGTATGTGAAAACATTTAATGGACTCTAAAGTGCTTTGCAGATATAGTATGTTGTTATTTTTATATCTTTGGAAAGATTCATGTGAGAAAAGGAAAGATTTTTGCCTTTAATCTTTAGACTCTGGTTTCTTGCTTCATAAGGCCAAAGCCAGCCTCTTTACACATGGCAAATTTAAAAGTATTGACTTCAGATTAAGGACAAGTTGTATTAAGTCCTTTCCACTCTGTATCAGTCAGGTCTCATCTGGAAAGCTGAGCTCGTGTCTGGGGACTGTGCTTTAAAGGGAATGCTGTTGTTCTGGACAGCACTGGGTGAAAAGGTGACAGGAAGTAAAGGACCTGGAAACCACATTATTAAAGCCTAGGAAAGTTTATTTTGGGAAAAGGTAACTTACAAGGATTTCATTTTTTTTTTTAACATTTGAAAAGTTGTCCTGGGTTAGGGAATAGACTTGTTTTTCATTGTTCTGCAGAGGAGATCTAGTACTTCTTGTCCTCCGTTTGGGATCTTTTTGAGGTCTAACAATTCCAGCTGTTTGACAGTGGAGCAGGATATCTCAAAACAGTGATCTTCTCATTACTGAATGTATTCAAGCAGGAGTAGAACATCAGAAATGTTGTAGAAGGGATTTCTGAGTGAGAAGACAGTAAGAGGCCCATCTGTATTGTCTGTCATATGGGTGTCCTTTCCACTCAATTATATTAACTTTATAATTTTTGAAGAAATACCATTTACCTTATAGTGAGTTTAATATTATAAGCAATATAAAAACATAAGATTTGATCAAGGAGTCATTCTCTTATAGGAAACTAATTGTGGGAGGGGGTAGAGAGAAAACTGAACTAGGGATCAGAAGATTTCAAAAGTAGGTGATGTGCTTTCATGACATCCATTTCCATTGTCACTATTATCCTAGAGCCTTCTTCTTTGTTGATTTTCTTTCCTTCACTCTTTTATTTCCCTTATTCTTTTCTTTATTTTTCTTTCCTATCTGGATCATTGTGAATGCCCCCTCTCTTCCTTCCTCCCTCCCTTCATCTCTTTCTTCCTTCTGTTTTATATGAGGACTTCTAGTTTTGCTTTAACTCCATGTTACTAAGATTCATCTATATTTTTTAGTACAGCTGCAGTTCATTCATTTCCCATTGTTGTATAATGTTTCATTATGTGAATATATCACAATTTAGTTTTTTCACTTTCCTGTTAAAAAGCATTTAATTCTGTTTTAAGCATTTTGCTCTTATGGACAAATATTGTTGTATATATCTGTGGATATTCATGTACAAGGGTTTCTCTCGAATTTATACTATAAGTGAAAATGCTGAATCAGAGGGTATATGTACATTTGCAAATTGATTTACAAAGTGTCTGTATCTTTGGCTATATTAAAGTAGCCTCCTTTCTAATAATTTACCATATATTTTCTTAAATTACCTTATCCACATACCCAAGGACCCATAATAGCTTTCTGATTGAAGGACTCTCAATAGTGCATTCAAAATTCTCCATTGACTGGCAATCCTTTGCCCATTCACAGTCATCTCTTATGGTCCCCCATTGGACCACTTCACTGTAACCAGGCCTGTGGCCTTATCATCTCACTCCCCTTTTCTCACTTTTGTTGTCTCATCTTTCCTTCTACCTCCTTGTCAATCTCAGTCTACTTAGAGCAGAAGTTTAAGAACTCAAACTCTGGAGCTTGAATCTCTGCTTCACCACTGCTAACAGAGAGACTTTATTCATCTCTGTGTCTCAGTTTCCCTATCTGTGAATTAGGGATAATAACAGGACTTACTTCAGATTCCTGTTGTAAGAATTAAATTAATTCATATTCATAAAATTCTTAGAACAGTAAATGTTATATACGTATTTGATATTTTCATTATTATTTCAGCACAGGCTCTTAGCTTCTTCTAAAAGTATTTTCTGACAAACTAATTTTACATTGTGCTGCATTTCATAAATAATGCATCATTAATATCTTGCTTGAGAACAGAAACCATATTGGTACAATTTTCTTTCTAAGTGCCTAGTTCAAGTTGGGCTTGCTGATTAATAAAATGCAAGAAAATAATCTGAGAATCAGATTCCCAAGTTTTCATAGTCTTGATACCACTACAGAAGAGCAGTTTTCTCATGTGTAAAACTTCACTTGGCTACTAATTTCATTGCTATGACACTAACTTATGATTCTGACCTTAACACTAAGCCTAAATAATTCACCTTGGACCTAAATCCTAAAGATATAATTGGGACATAAGGTAGAAAAGCGTCCCCCCAAATACAAAAGTCTGGAATTTGCCCATTTTCCTAACCCCACACAGATTTCCAAGTTCTGCAGACTGGATTGGATTACAGCTAGCTGTGTCTTCTAGAGGATTACTCTGGTGAATTGGTGAAACAACACAGAGTCTTGGAGCAGACCTAAATGATGCACCGTGCTGCACTCCCAAAAACTGATGCTGCACCCCAGGTGTCCTTTCTCCAGCCTCAGGCCTCAGCCAGGGGCTCCATTTCCCATTCACTTGATGGGATGTGCTCCCAATGGCACTGCCATTTCTGAGCTTATGGATCAACATTAGCTGTCATAGGTACAGGTTGCTGGACAGCTCACTTAATCTTTAAAGATATATCTTCTTTGATTGCATGCTATAACATTATTCTTGCAAGTTCCATTTTCTGAAGGACTTCTGGAGCAATAGAAAAAGCCATAAATTGTTTTCCATTGCCGGGAAAAATCATGTATCTGTTTGAGTATACAGGCATCTTCAGAGGGCTGTTTGTGATTGTAGCATTTTTAGACTCAATAGAGCCATATAATAAAGCAAACTCTCTCTAAGCATTAGAGTGTCCTCTCTCTCTAGTTTGAAGCACACAGATGAAGATAAAGATACACTGGAGAGGAAAACATTTCTCCCAGAGAAGCAGAACAGAGAGTGAAGTGCTAAAGACCCAGAAAAGGGATAATGATTAGAATTTCGGGTATTCTCGAACCATTGGATCAATTCAAAATGCATGAGTTTTTCAGTTTTTACAAGAATGCTATAAATGAAAAAAGTCATGCCGGTTTACATTTGAATATCGCTGACTTGTAGTTTTAACAAAGTCATTCATAATGCCATGAATTGGAGATGGCCCAAATCTGCATTGTGGCTAAATCTTTCCATCTTCTGAGTTCTTAAATTCAGTTTTTCTTGAGTGTCCAATATCAAAATATTAACAAAATTATTATATTCCTATTTGGCATACATGTAGTTTAAGAAAAAGGAATTATTTATACTTTTAAAAAGTTGAGGCGAAAGAGAAAACACTTTGAATATGTAGGTAATGTTTATAAATAAGTATGTTAGAAGTTTGACAAACTTGCTTCCCCATAATTAGTGATCTGAGTTGTTACAAACTTGGAAAAAGAGGGAGAAAATTTTTTCTCCTTATGGAAATGGTGGCTGGAATTTTCTGAAAGAAAGAATACTTAAACTTAAGAAATGTGATATAACCCTTCTTCTTCTTTTTTTTTTTTTTACTAACCTTTTGGCCTATTTAAGAATTAAAATAATGTACAGCCTTCTCAAGTTGTAAGAGGATTGTCAAATAACATGCTTAGAATGAAGAGATCAGGATGACTATTCTTTAATCTGGACAAGCAATTTATAGGATTATGAAAAAATCCAGGTTCTTGACTATTCACACTTCAGAGGAAGACATAATTAAATTACAAGACAGAAAAAAGAACCATAAATCTGCTACATCCTGTAGTCACTCAATAAGTTTCAATGATTATTGAAAGCAGGTTAATGCAAAACTCAGCTATTTGTCTTTGATGTACATGAGAATTCTTTGGACATTTCATCTAAATCACTTTGAAACACCTAGCAGCTTGGTAGGATAATGTGAACAGACCCATTCTTGTAAATCTGGTAGCGGTACCCATTCTTGAAAAGGTACACCACCTAACTATAGGCCAAAGACTCTTTCATTTCATTATATAACAATGACAGCAACTCAAGTTAAGTGTATAATGACCCAAGCCAGCCATCCATAGCAGCAAAAATTTAATAACAACCTTATCGGGAATGCTGACAAGGAGCACTTCCCAAGAAACCATCACAGCCTCTTCGGTTTACAAAACAATTGGCTTTAATCTTTAATACTGTTAAGCAGTAGGGGGCAGATAGGCACATTAGCATAGCTTTACTTTTTATAAATAGCATTTAATACACTATATTCAGATACTGTAGGGCTAAGCACCTTATGTCAGTTTTAGACTTGAGCAAATAGTACAAGGATTTCTTTTTTCTTGAAAGCCAAGATAGAATGCTTGCATTCCCACAATGGGGCTTAGGAGGGTTTGTATATCAATGAAGTTTGAAGGCAAAACCTTGAACATGTGTCCTTAGGGAAATGTGAGGCTCCTTGACATAAATTTAAGTTACAATAAGAAGAAAACCATTAAGAAGAAATTTTCTCGGTTCACTGTAGAAACATTAGCTTCATTAAGCTCATGTACTTTTGCTTGGAGCATGAAGTCACACTCTAGCCTCACCACGATAGCATTTCATCAGCTGTATGGTTTTACATATTTAAAAAATTCTTTTATTATTTCATGAGAGAAGCCCATGTGTGAACTGTCATTGCTCTCTTTCTTAAGGAAGCAAATATATTTTTTTATTGTTGTAGTATGTCTTCAGTTAACATGGAAGAAAGGGCTTAATGAGATTGTTAAAACTGAAGACTGGGCTCAGCTCCTTCCTGGGGTACTCATACTCAGCACATGCTAGGTTGTAATGCAAGGCGCACCAGAGACATAGCACACACCTTCCTGGAGCATCACGTTTCCTTGATGATAAGAAATATAATGATTAATTTTATATTAAAACAGACACAAATGTATTCTGAATGTATTGAACCGTGTTAATGCATGTTAAGATAAATAAAATATAAGACTAAAAAATTTTCACACTGTGTTGCACCGCGTCAGAAGTGAGCTCCCACATTCCCAGGGATGAGCACACTTGTTTAGTTAAGGGCATTTTGGAAGAAAGATTTGAGGAGGACTGGCTTAAACAATAGGGAGCACGACCTACTGTCTATAGAAAGCATGTGTGAGATTATAATTTAAGCCAAAGAAATTCAAATATAGTTTTGCCTTAAGATACATTCTGGCAGAACTTTTTCTTTAACTGCAAATAGAATTGGGAAAAACACAGGTTTTGAATTCTTGGCATTATATTTAAAATGTAATAGAGCTATTTTAGAATTAACATAGGCATTATTTATCTGGAGAGAGTAGATCTACCAACTTACTTCACACTTTTTTACTTCTGACCTCTTTTGATTTGCTTCTAGGGTTTGAAGGGAGAGTTTATTTTTAATAATCATTGCTTTCAACTATCTCAGTCATAAAGGCTTTTCCACTTTCAATGCTGTACTGACATGTTAGGTGGTTTGACCATTTCGACTGAATTGTTGCTTAAATTTGTAATACATATAAATATCATCCTAACAGAAACAGTTTACAGATATTAGTCTTCCATCTTCTGACTTCAAATATGTACATCTGCATCAGTGAACATACTTTCTATGGGAGAACTTCAACTATATCGATAATCTTTTCCATCTTAATATAATACCATCAAACACCCCCTTAGTCAAGAGAAATATCAAACCCTAACTCTGCCTTCAAGGAATTTCTACTCTGTTGTGGAAGATGAGATGAGGACACAGAAAACAATTTTAGAAAAAAACTGCACCATAAGGAGTAAAACTAATTAAACAAGGAGGCTGAGGTGGCTTTAATGACTTGAAGGCCTCTGTAAGTAAGCAAAACAAAATTTAAGCCTGTGAATGCCGCAAGGATATGAAATAACATCAGTCACAAGCAACCAACTAGGCTTTAAACTCTAGCAGTCACATAATTTCTTTTCTTTGCTTCTGCATATTCTATATCCACCTTTACCCTGGCTGCTGTTAGTGGAGCACTCCTAACCACTTCCGTTTTGGTATTGTCCAATTTGAATCAAGTTTTACTTAAATAAACTGTAAAGTTTTTAAGGTGCCTCAGTTTATCTTTTAACAAAGGTATAGAAATAGAAGTTCAGAAAAGAATTGGCTGAACAATACAGTCTTTCTTTTTAGCTTATTTGAAAATGTCTAGCAGAGAGCATTTATTTTAGGGTTAAAGCTGCAGTAGTCAGAGTTATAACACCCCAGACTTTTTTTTTTATACAATCTCTATTTTCTAAAGAGCTCTCAGTTGATCCTCACAACAATCCTGTGAGATAGACAAGACTTTCGCTTCCATTCACAGAGGAAGAGATCAAGATTCATAAAGGTTAAATCATTTGTCCAGGGTCATGAATCTAAAAGTGGTATTGCAGTACTTGACCCCTACACCAGGGATTCCGAGCTTCGAGATGTTTTCTCAAATAGTGGGCTGCAAGGTTTCATGTCATCTAAGTCTTTTCTTATTATGACTTCTCATTTATGAGTATTACTTTGTATTCACATTGAAGGAATCAACCCTGGCACACAGACCGACTCTATCTGGGTACTCAGAAACATACAAATAACTGTTTTTTGAAATGAGTTCTCTGGAACTCAAAGAAGAAAAAAAAATGGAAATATAAAACAGGGGAATACCGTATAGCTACAGGCTTCTCTGGGAGACTTACAGTGTATGTGGTAGAGGAAAGACCCAGAAAAATACTACAAAAGATAAATTTATCAACTGGTTTTCCAAACTAATTTGGATCTGGATCTTCCTTTTTATCCCATTTATTAACAATTTCTATATTAATAGTAAATTAGAGCTTATTTCAGAAATCTCTTAGTTAAGAGTGGGATTAAAAAAAATAAGCCTAGTGTGAAATTCCCAGTGCCAAATTAGGTAGTAAATGCTTGGAATATGAATCTTATGCCCCTTTAACTTTGAAGGGCTCTGTAAAGAAAGAAGAGGATCTTTCAGTGTCTTTTTTCCATCTGCTTCCATCCGTTGGCTGTTCCAGAGCTGTTAACCACCATGCTGTGATGGTTTGAAATAAACCAGCCTCGCTATGAAAAACTTTGATAGACTCAACATCTCTTTATTTTCCTCCCTGTAGTGATCATTGTGGCACAAAATGATTTTTGAGGTTATGGGAGAAGAAAAAAGTTCTATGAAAGCAGGTCTTATTGATCCTATTGCAGGAGATCTTATCACCGAGGACGGAAGATGCATTTACTGAACTGCTTTTTACCAGCCTATGGAAGAGTCGATGCATTAAGTTGAAAAGAATGGGCTTAGATCAGAAATCTGTTCTTCAGGGAAATTACAGATTCAAGCTCTTTGAAGATATTTATTCCTTCAAAGTTCTTAATTTATGTTTATTCATTTCCCCAAGTTGATTTCAGGCACAAAGATAAGAAGAAAAACTTAATTCTTTATTGTGGCCATGCCTGGTCAGTGATTAATATGAAATGCTTTCTAAGTTTTCCAAAATTGCTTTTAAAATAACCATATTTTGTTGCTTTCATTGGCATGCTTCTGTGTGGCCGATATAGCCTAAATCTTGTTATTTTGTGAATATTATAAAATAAAATCCCTAAGAGAAAAGGCTAAAAGAATATTGACCAAACTATTAACAACAATGGTTTTCTTAGGAAAGTGGAACAGTGGGTAATTACAGTAGTTTTTTCTAACATCTTACAGATCTTTCACATTTTCTACAATATTATTATAATATCATATGTTACTATGTAAATTTAAAAAATGTACTAAAATTATGTAAAATTTAAAATTGGTGTCCCATTTCTCCCTAAACTCTAAATACAATTTAGAGTTTTTGTTTTTCCTTTCATCACCACCTTTAAAAAAGGGGAGGGGGCAAGGTGAATGTGTAATTTTTCCAATAGTAACACTTTGCTAAAATTAAATGATCACATAATGATGATTAAACATCTAGGTCTGCCTCCAATAAAGAAGTGAGGAATGGCCTAATTACTGTAGTTTGCCAGGAAAAACCTATTCATTTATCATTTCACCGAACATTACGACCAGTTTCACAAAAAGAACATTTTTCAATCTATAATTTCCCTCCCTCATAAACTGAGGTTTGTTGAGCAGACATGAGGGATTTAGCTGATGCCGGCTGAAGAGAGCCCTCCAGCCTTCACAGAGGGCCTGGGGACACTAATACCTATTTACATGCCTCAGGCCTTAGGAGCTATTGTCTGGAAAAATCTGAGACCAGGCATCTATCAGTCTTCCCACCCGCTACCCCCATTTGTGTTTTTTTTGTGTAGGTTTGTTTCTGATATAAAATTTGCTTTCCTATTGGTTTTTTTTTTTTTCCAGAAGCCATCATTTGCTAATTTATTCTAGCCGTTTATATACTGTAAAATCAAATATACCACTCTGGCTGATTTCTAGTTTGGGAAACAGACTCAGGCGATGCAAGTGGCCTGTGGCAGAACCTGGATTGGAAGCTAGGGAGGTCATGGGCCTGGTCTACCCAAGGAACAATTCTTTTCCATATAACAGAATCCATTCCATTTTCATACCCCTGGTGCGTCCTGAGTGTGTGCTGAGGCCTAGCCCTAAGAATACTACCAGTTTACTTTTTATTAAAAAATATTTTTAATGTTTACTTATTATTTTGAGAGAGAGAGAAAGAGAGAGAGTGCAAGTGGGGGAGGGTCAGAGAGAGAGGAAGACAGAATCCGAAGCAGGCTCCAGGCTCCAAGCCATCAGCACAGAGTCCAGTGTGGGGCTCAAACCCACGAACTGTGAGATCATGACCTGAGCCAAGGTCAGACGCTTAACTGACTGAGCCACCCAGGTGGCCCAAGAATACTACCAATTTAAAGAATTTCTCAGCAACCTCTCCACTTTTTTAAAAAATGACTTATTCCTGGTTTTTAGGTTTCTCAGAAATTTCTCTTTTTAAACATTTACAGAGACCAAGTAATTTTAAGACAGTAAGGCCTTAAGGTTTTTCCTATCTGAAAAGAAAATAATTTTCATTTAGAGAAATTTGGAAAATATAGAAAAATGGGAAGCAAATTCATTTGCAATCCACCAATTTCACCATACAGATCTATATGTCTGTGATCTATTTATATATGTATATATATGTGTGTGTGTGTGTGTGTGTGTGTGTGTGTGTGTGTGTGTGTATATATATATATATATATATATATATATATATATATATTCCTTTAGGTTCAACTCCTATTGGTTTTAATGTAGGCAAGACCAGAAAGACTTTGCAGAAAAGATTCGGGTGGTCAATTGAGATTATTTTTTTTCCCTATGGAGGGAAACTGGAAATAAGTTTGTATGAAGAAGACTTCTCTTTGAAAATATGGGAGGAAATATTGTATGTATATTTAATACATCCCTGGGATCATTCCCTAAACTCCATATGCAGGTGCTAAATTTAGCCAGTCTAGTTTGACATGATTTAGGTGATGTTCCTTAACTTCTCAGTGTCTGACTCTTAAGAAGGCTAATAAATCTTGATGACAAAATAAGTTTCCTAATAAAGTCAATATTAAATTATCCTGAATTAATGTTATGGTTTATGGACTCTCTAGACCCTTGGTTTTTCTTTTTTGTTTTGTTTTGTTTGTTTTTACTGCCTTAACTGATACTATTTCATGAGTCGCCATGTGACATCCTTATCCCTTACCAGACCAGCACAAATGGTAAGGTATGCCTCTGGATATGTATGTTAGCAGAAACTAGAAGAAGACAAAAAATAAAAGAAGACCCAAGGAAGAAAGCGTATTACTAATGAGTTGGCAGTGACTAAATGTTTGGATGATCTAGATGTCATGTTTCAATCTACTTTTCCAACCTTTTTCTGCAACTTATCTCTCATGAGTCCCTTACCTGCTTCCTCAACTCCAGCCCTGGGTTTCATGAGGTGTGGTTTGATGTAGGTGGTTTTGGTACCATCTCCCGCCCTCCTTCCTGGTTTAAAACCATCGCTCTAGCCATGCCACATTTTTTAAATACTCTGAACACTGGCCTCCTATGAATTGTGTCTGACCTTGATGTTTCTTCATTTATAGTTCTTCTCACCACTTCTCTGTTCCATTTCCTACTAGACACCACACATCTTTTAAGAGTTATCTTAAGAACCATCACCTTTTAAAGATCTCATCGCCTTCCTCTGTGCTCCCACTATAGTTTGAAGTGTCTTTTTTTTCACCTCATGGGATACACATGGGATGTGTTATAATTATTTATTTACACGTCTGTTTCCTTCATTAGGATATGAATGCCTCAGTATCAGCTGGTGGCTTATTCATCTTTGTGTCCCCTTACTTAGCAGAGTCTGGGAAGACCTAGGTCCACAATGAATGTCAGCTGGGTGATTCTTGGCTGAATGAACTGTGGATCTGAAAGCTATATATAAAAATTCTAGCAGGTGGGGTTGGAGGGAAAAGAGTTTTAAAAGAATTATGGACATGGGCTGTATGTTTTCCAGAGAGGACTGGTCCATATGGCACATCTTAGGCAATTGGGGAATCTTACTATATGGCAATGGAGAACAGTGAGAGGAGTAGGTTTTCTGATAACAAATATCAATTATTTTAAATATTTTCTTAGAGTCATACTTAAGTTGTCCTCTGCCCCTTTTGTATGCATTCATCTACTAGATAAATGAATTTAATATAAAAGGGGGTCACTGCTTCTAACCATCAGGTTTTATGTTTGCTTACTGCTATCTCACATAGAATTAGGAAATTCCAAGAAATTCAGTATTTTCCTGATCCTTTCCAATCTGCATCTATACATCAAGCTCCTATGAGCAACCCAGATGGCTTGATGGTAGACTATCCTTGCTGGCCTTCATGTACCTGGAATGCTTAAAGGCCTTATGGTGACAAAAATGATTTTGAAGATATTGAGTTAGAGCCATAGATGTTTCATTAAATGGGACAAAACACTGCCTAAATTAGGGGACTAAAGTGCATTTTTAGTATGTCAGTGGACAAAGGTGTGTAGACAGCAGGAGGTGAGGAGTGGAATGATTATAGTTACCTATTTCCTGGTTTCTCAGACATTCTGGACTTAAATTTTCCAAAGACCCGAGTCACCACACCAAGTTTCTTTGAACTTTCTTTTCCCCGTGTACAGAATTGAGTGCTCTGCTGGGTGCCACACTCTACAATCCTGATTTCCTTCCTAATTGCACAAGTGGCTGAGCTCTTACAATACCATATTTCTGTTCATTTGCATTTACACAATATGCTTCACCGTGTGCTTCAAATGCACCATTTGAATGTCGAGTCCCGTCTCCATCTTTAGGTTTTTATAATGGCTGAGCCCTTGAATAGGGCAAGTCTGAGGAGAGTTGCTATAATCTCAATATGAGACTGTCTTCTTACAATTGGGCAATATTCAGCTGGCTTCTGAGGTGATGCTGAGCAGTAATTCAAATGGAAGAACACAGCAATAAGTAGAGGGAAAGAACACCCAAGGTGATCATTTAGAAATCATTTTCAGGTCAGAATAAAAGAACATGGGATTTGTTTTATTTTATTCCAAACACCATATAATCAAAAGGGTCTCAGGCTCCCAGGGAGTTCACTGCATGAGGTTGCTTTATAAAACTGTTGAACAAAGCCTAAAGAATTCTTGCCTTGCATTCCCTTCCTAACCCACATACTTGTTTGCAAATACAGTGAAGGGGTCTCTCTGGTCAAACAATATAATTTCACCAAATGCTATAACTTCAGTTTCCATGGAAGACCTGTTAATCAAATATAGGGTGCATTTGAGGTAGTAGCGCATATTCATAATGTGATTTATCATATTTCCTACATCATGAATTTTGAGCACACTCTCCTTTTAGATTAACTAAATAAGAAAAAAAGCTTCTGGGTTGGACTGAATGGCAGAATCACTGGAGCCAGAGTTGGAGGCGTCTTGACAGAGTCATTCTGTACTGGCTTGTGCTAAATCTAGTCCCCTAAGGTAGGTTTTTTAAACCTCCACACGTTCCACATTTTGGCCAGATACTTTGCTGTGAGTAGCTGTTCAGTGAATTGTAGGATGTTTGACAGCCTCCCTGGCCTCTACCCGCTGGTGCCAGTAGCATCCTTCCCCGGTTATAGCAACCAAGAAAGTCTCCAGATATTGCCAAATGTCCTCTGGGGGAAAAAAGCTGCCTTGGTTGAGAATCACCACTCTATAATAACAATCTTGGTGGCTGTGACCAGTCTCCTTGGGCAATACTATTCAAGAAGTATAAAATCTAATATAAATTATTTATCTAAAAGATAAAATGTTGAGGTTTGGCTTATATTGTGGAGCGCAAACATTTGTTAAATATCTCCAGTTCACAGCCAAAGTGGCCTGGACTTTCAGAATTAATGTGGTGATTTTCTCACCAGGCTATGCCTGGAACATGGTCTCAGACTCCCTCAGATCTCTCCGTGCTGGCCAGATAGATGCATAGAACACCTACCCCGTAGGTTTTCCAACAAAGGACTATTGGTTCCATATATAAAATCCTTCTAATTTGAATAGATTATTACCATTACTTTGGACTATTTATCTTATCAATAAGGTATCAACAGTGGTGCTGCTCTATAATATTTCAAGTTAAAATCCAAATCTTATACTTTTTTTTGATGATTCACAAGTTGGGTTTATAAATCTGTACTCACCTGAAGTAATAAACCCAAGATTTACTTTATGGAAATTGCTAGCAAATCTTACCAGCCTGCTACTGATTTATGTCTTTCTTCTTTCTAATGGAAGTTGTAACCAAACTATTTTTAGTGTTTTGTAAGTCCAAAAATTAATTTCCATATTCTTAAATGGGTTTACAAATCTTGATATAGATTTACAAGTTCTGAAACAGATTTTCAAATCATGCCAATAAATCCTAAATAAAAAGATTTGATTTACAAACCTGGATTTTACACCTGGTTTCCAGGAAGTGATTATAAATCAGGAGTTGAGAGGACCCCCAGCAGAATGAGCCTGCAATCTCTCTGGGAAGTCCTGCTGTCTGCATTGAATCGCACAGGCCTGATTTACAAGCAGTAGCCCCAAGCTGGCGGAGGCTCCTCTGATTCTGACATGCCAGTGCTGTTGAGGGAAAAGGGGCACATCCCACAGGCTGGCAAAAATGGCCACTAATCAGAGTGAAGACAGCAAACCATTCATCTTTGTCAGAAGTGGGAAGTGGCGTCAGATAGTCGAGATTCCCAGCTCTACCTGAATAAAACAGCTGAGATCTACACAAGGCATTTGGTTCTAGTCAGCACGAGGGCTGAAATTATGCTGCGCAGCCCAGAACCCCAGAAAGGGGGAAGAGTGTGTGTCCTTCCTCAGATGGGCCAAGGACAGGCATCTCTGCTCTGTCCCATTGTCATCATTATGCTTCTGAAGATGTCTGGCCCGGGAAGGGTTGCACCAAAGTGAGGGCAACGGTTATTGTGGGGAATGGGATAGAAGAGAGTGGGCAGAGAAGCGGGAAATTTCATTTCTGCTTTATTCACTCCTGGTCTATTTGAACTTCACAGTGGCCATATATTCATTTCATAATTAAAAACGAGAATGGAGACTTTATCAGGGAAATAGGTAGTTTTATTTGTATATGCTCTTTAGTATCTAACTACCTGAAGTAAATCACCGTCACATAGACTTCTTTGTTGACTAGCATTGTGCTCCACTCTTCATAGGTGCCCCTTCATATTTATAAAGCAGATTTGGATTCTTTCACAGAGTGCTTTCCTGTTTCCTCATCAGTTTCCTGTGAACCAGCAAAGCAACAATCATGTTCCAGATGTGGCAAATGAAGATCCCAGAAATAAATGGCTTGCTGTTTCCAAAACAATATTTGAATGGCAGAGACAATAGTTGGGCCAGCTTTGGATTTCTGGTTCCAAGACCAGTGCTCATTCTATGACACTGTGTGTCATGGTACACACAGACCTTCTTCTCACTGTAGAGGTAGAAGGGTAGTCTTCTCTCGTCTGATGATCCTAGCTGCTATTTACCACTGTGTAACATCACAATCTGCGATCCCATTGACACATTGTCAGGGATGAACTTTGAAAACCATGACCTATTAAGATACTCTCTTCTCTCTCTCATATCACTCCACTGAGCCAAGTTAAGTCCTTCAACAATTTTGCCTAAATCCTTCAAAAACTGGCTGAAACACTAGTTTCTTTTCTTTTGTTTTTATGTTTTTGTAAGCTTTCCTGACCACTGTATCTCAGAGTGGTCCTTCAGATGATAATAGAACTGATTGCTTGTTCATCTGACAGATAATTATGTATCAACTCATCCGATGTCTTTGATTTTTGCCAAGAACAGTCTAAAGAACTCTATATTTGTGTTGTGGCTGCATTACTTACTGGAAATGAAGCTTGATGAGCCTCAGTTTGTCCAAATAATAATATATTTTAAGTTTCCTATCTACTGGATACAGCCATTATAATGTTCAAATGAGATAAGAGAAAATGTCTTGCAAACTTAATACTATGTAAGCTATATAAGCTATGCAAGCTTCTAATGTAGTCCCATAGTTGAGGATCTGAAAATTTTAATAGTGGACAGTGGCAATAATGCTTAAAAGTAACTTTGATGGTGGTTTGGACACAGTAAATTGCAACTAAATTACATAGCACATGAATGTGAATTGTGTAAATTTGAAGAGTATAATATAAAATATTAATAACTTATTTTACTTTAAAATTTTGAGATGAAGGAAGTCCTTCAAATTAAATTAAAGTTGCCCAAACTATACAGTTTCAAAGCTGAGTCCATTATAAACCGTGTATATGATGTTGTTACTTGGCAGAGACATTTTAGCTGGTAGAAAGGAAGAGAATTCACCCTTTGTCAGAATAATGAGAACCATGTTTTTATTCCATGTGTTGAAATATGTTAGTTTAAATTTACTTTGTTAAAATGAAATAATATAAAGACTCATTAAATATATTATTTTAGCTTCCATCAAGCAGTTGTGTTAGCATTAAGGCTGTGAATCTCCCTCCTTCCTTTTCTAACTTCCAAAGTGATAATCTTGCAATATAATTTAGGTGTGATAAAATATTACTTTACTGTGCTATTATTTAGTAAAAAGAAATCTGGAAAATATTAGAGGTAATCCTGAATTAGCTAAGAAGGAACAGAAACCCAGTCTTCCTTTCAAATTCTTTAAAACTGTCATATATAGAGTCAAGGATACTTGGGAAAAGTTGGTAAGATTGAGGGGACAAAGCTGTATGATAAACATTGCTGTGGTGTCCCTGCTCCTGACCACAATGAGCACAGAAGAATCCACTTTGAGAATAAAAGCCTCTATTTAAATTTATTCATATGAGAATTAAAAAATGGGCAGAAGACATGAATGGAAATTTTTTCAAAGAAGGTCTCCAGTTGGCTGACAGACAAAAAGATTCTCGACATCGTACTCATCACTAGGGAAATGCAAATCAAAAATCTACAATGAGGTCTTAATCTCACACCTGTTGGAATGGCTAAAATAAAAAAAAACCCTCAAGAAACACGTGTTGGTGAGGATGTGGAGAAATGGAATCCTCTTGGATCATTGGTGGGAATGCAAACTGGTGTGGCCACTGTAGGAGACATTATGGAGATTTAAAAAAAATAAAAAAGTAAGACTACCAACAAATCAGTAATTGCACTACTGCGTCTTTATATGCAGAATAAAAAACACTAATTCAAAGGGATATGTGCACCCCTATGTTTATTGCAGAATTATTTACAATAGCCAAATTATAGAAACAACCCAAGTGCCCATCAATAGCTAGATAAAAAGATGTCTCACACACACACACACACACACACACACACACACACACACACAAACACAGAGGAATATTATTCAACCATAAAAAGAATGAAATCTTACCATTTGCAACAACATGGATGGAGCTAGAGAGTATAATACTAAGCAAGATAAGTCAATCAGAAAAAGATAAATCCATATGATTTCACTCATATGTGAAATTTAAGAAGCAAAACAAATGAACAAAGGAAAAAAATAGACACAACCCCCCCGCCTAAAAACAGATTCTTAACAATAGAGAACAAACTGATGGTTACTGAAGGAGAGTGGATGGAGTGATAGGTGAAGGGAATTAAGAGTACACTTATCATGATGAACACTGAGTAATGTATTGAATTGCTAAATCACTGTATTGTATACCTAAAACTAATATAACACTGCAGGTTAACTACACTGGAATTAAAATTTTGAAAAAAATCAGTTAAGACTAGAAAGGATAAAAAATTAAAAAAAAATTGATCGATATTAGTCTTAAAATTTGCAAGTGTTGAAATATCTCTTTAGGAAGACTCTCTTACATAAAATCTGATTTTCCTGCAATAAATGTGGCAAAGATATAGCCCCTAAAGATTGGGCACTGAAAAAAAAATATCAGTGAGACTGTAACCTTTAAAATGATATCTTTTATTTCCAAGATGTTTCTCTTTCTCCATCTAGATTATCAACTTCTTGAAAACAGAATGCAGTCTAATTTGTATTCTTTGGACTTCCTCAATACCTAGTAAACAGCTACTAAATAGATATTTTGGAATAATTGATTAAAAATATATATCTCTGTTGTGTACTCTATTTTAGAGTCTAATACAAATTTCATCCCATAGAAGATTTTAAAAGATTATTTTAAAAATGGGGTGCTTTGTTCACAATAAGTCACTGATTTGTACCTGGGCTTATAGTTAAGATGTGATTTTAAAAGGCCTGCTGATTGCTAAATGATTGTTTAAATCTTTGCTTGTTGTAAGATGCCCTTTACTGAATATCACAGCATGCTAAAGAGATGCTCTCCAGTCTAAACAAATAACTCAGATAATCCTAATATTATATAAGAATCTATGGAGTTAATGAAAACCTTAACAGGGAAAATGTGCAATAAAATATTTATATGCATCACTTAATCTAATGAACAGAAAAAAATCTATAGACCTGTGGGTCTGTACGTACAAGCTACACCTCCTGTCTCCACCCGCCCTCCATGAAATTTAGTACCACTGAATTGACAAATGCATACCAATGTGTTAATTCAAGGTAGGTATAAGCTTTCTAACAATATTGGAGATTTACAATAACCATAGAACTAATGAAAAGGATATGCTTCTTTTTTTTAAATGAGAATAAAGTCAGAAGGATTGTGAAGTTGGATGAAAGAAACTTACAACTGTAATTTCACTAACCTCTAAATAAAATTTCACATTTACATTTGTTATGAGTGTAGGCAAAAAACCACTATAGTAATGGGTAGTATTTGTGACTCAACACAAAGTATTTGTATATATGACAAAGTATTTGTATATGTATTTGATATATATCTTGAAATACCATGTGTACTCATTTCTATTTTGAAATGATGATGGGTATTACACAAATCCACTAGATTTCATTATTAAATGCAAGAGCAAAGAAGTACATAGATCACTATATTGCAAATTAAAAAATGCGATATCTTTGTGATAAAACTGCTTTCCTTTATAGTCCCATTTATTTTATGTTATGCATTTAAGAACATTTCTAAGAAGAAATGCAGAAGACACAAAACTCTCAAAAGGGCTATGGCCCAGGAAAGGTTAAGAAGCCCTGATCTAGGGGCACCTGGATGGCTCAGTCAGTTAAGCCTCTGACTCCTGGTTTCAGCTTAGGTCATGATCTCATGGTTCGTGAGTTTGAGCCCTGCTGTCAGGCTCCATGCTGACAGTGTGGCGCCTGCTTGGGATTCTTTCTCTTTCTTTCTCTCTGTCTCTTAAAATAAATAAACTTGGGGAAAAAAGGAAACCTTGATCTCATGGCAGTCATAGTATTGTCTTTATTTGGAAATTAACTGGTCATATGTTTTGAAGACAAGTTTCCTAACTCACAGTTGACAAAGAAAAGATCCCTTTACTGACCAAGTCTATTATGATTATAAGTTGGAGACTATGGAGGAAACATTTTGTTACTACTATGTGTCAGAAATGTCTACATGAGAAAAGAGGGCATAGCCATTTTGCTCTTTGTGTCCCTCCAACCCCCCAATACTTTGATTAAAAAGCACTTTTAACTATATCTATTTGGACCTTCTCAGCAATAGGTAAATAATATTTAAACAGAATCATGACTTTAATTCATTGTGCCTTATGTACAGGCATGAGATTTGCCATGTAGCAATGTGTACAGTGATTATGCTTTACAAAAGAGTAATGGCAGTGACAATAACTCCCAAAGCTGCTTTTGTTCATTGAAATGAGTGATATTTGTTGCTTTAAAAAATATTTCCTAATTATATATGGCTCTTTTCTCGCCAAGTGCTGACCAGACCTGGCCTTCCTTTTCCAAGCTGACAGAAGGTTTCAGGTTGAAAGGGATTTGGACTTGAAACTGAATTTCTAATCTGACCAGCTCCCCAAATGGGGCTCCTGTTCTTGGCAAAATGCTTTCTGCATATTTCCAGAAAGTCATCAATTATTCAGAGGGACCTTTCAAATGCCAACAGCTTAAATAAGAAAATGTGCCATGACAGAAGGAAGCAAGAATGGAGAGTCTCAGGCTGAGCTGATCCTGCTAAAAGAAAACTTTCCATACCAGGGCTTTACTCCCAGGAAGGCTTTTGACCCAGTGACTCCTTAGATCAGCTGAGTTAAGAGAAGTTCTGAGCACTGTGCAGCTTTTAACCCACTTGCCCTAAGGTGAGTGGTCTGCAATACTGATTGTTCTTATGTCTCACACTGTATTCTCTGAGAAGCACTAATGAACATTATTTGATTCTTTATTGAAATTGCATACTTCATGCTTTGATGTTGATACGATTCTTTCAAATGCAAAGTTTCAGGATAAAGTTGGACCTAAAAAATTGATTCCCCCACAACCCTGCCAATTCATTTTAATAGATATTAAATGTCTACCATATGCTTAGCACTATGCTAGCTGTCGTGGCAGAAGCAATGTTTGCTCTAAGAAAATTCAATGTAGAATAATAGATTGGACAAGGACACAATGATTGTAGGTGTTTGAGTTAAGAGGTTCATGCCTTAAGAGATGTAAAGTAAAGCTCTCATTGTTTAGAAAGCTTTGTGAATCCTTATATTCCCAAAGATCACCACAAAAAAACAATCTCTTTGGCTTTTTCATTTGTAAAATGAAAAATTGTAAAATGTAAGTTGTTGCTACATGTAATTTAAATGAGATTATGTATCAAAAGACAACAATACCTTGTAGATATCTGAGGCTTGGCTAATTCAGTAGGAGAGCATCTCACTCCTGCTGGATAGCCTTATAGTGTATGCAGCTCAAATAATATCACACCAAATCAGGTGCGTTTTGGTCACTCCTGGATGAACCTTCAGTATTAAACTGATGTCATAATTAAGCTGTTATGGGAGTTAAGGAAAAGTTAAGATAAGGATGTCTTCAAGAAAAAAGTAGATTTTGCCATGGATCTTGAAGAGGCGGTAAGTGTCTAAAGAGCGGAGAGGGAAGGAATGGTTGGAAACGGTTTCTGGCAAAGGGAATAGTGTAAGGGAAAACAAAGAGTTGGGTGACTATGACACATGTGCAAGAAACAGTAAGGCTTGGTTTGTGTGGAATGTGATACTTGCGTTACAGAGTAGTGAAGAGATGGATATAAGAAAGTAGACTAGGCCATATTGTGGAAGTTCTTCATTTAGTTAACATTCAGGGGAAAATATGAAATGTGTTTAACTGGGTCAGAAAATTAGTTAACTGGGTGCTTTGGAAAATTAGTTTGGTATATCATATAGAATGAATTGGAGGGTGTAAGTAATATTTAAGAGAAAAGAGAGCCTGCATTATTCTAGCCAGGGAATAACAGCAGTTTAGCAGCTACCTCAGGGCCTGGCTCAGTAGAGCCAATGACATTAGGATGATATTAGCTTGGACTGTGGCAGTGGTAGAGGGAGGCATTCAAGAAGCAATGCATAAGTGTGCCTTACCAACTCAGCACTAGCTTTATAGGAAACAGGGAAGACAATGTCAAGATGTTTTGGACGTTTGAGGTCCAGGTGACTGATAGGAAGAGACTGAAATAATAGAGATAAAGAATTTGGGATCAGGAAGATGGAGTAGCTCAGGAGATCAATTTGGGGTATACTGAAGTTAGACTGTAAGTGAGGCTTCTAAGTGGAAGGGACTAGCTACAGTTAGTAATTTGTATATGGAGCTAGAAGAGAAATAAGGATTCAAATATACACTTAGGCATCATTTCAAAGGAGGGAATTTTGAAGCTATAGAAAATAATAGGATTCCTGAAAGGATAAAGAAAAGATGAAAGCTGAGGCTAGAACATTAGCACATATCAACTGTTGGTGTAAAGGTGTGAATGAAGGCATTGTGGGAGCAGGGGTTGGAAGAGCCAACAAGGGTCAGGCAGGTAACCTAAAGAAGAAGAGGAGCCTGGGGTCAGAGAGTACTTGCCAACTGAGTATGAGGTGGGGACCAAGGCACCAAGGAAATGGGTGTGCCTTAATGAGGCCACTGAGATTCAGTTTTGATGAGTAGGCCCAGTGTTTCAGATCTTCTGAGTTTTCAAAAGAAATCATAACTATAGATTACAATGGGAGTAATAATATTATAACACCTTAAATTATACTTTTACAAACACTGTGAAGGACAAATAGAACATATCTGTGATCATGGGTCATGGAGCTCTCCTTCTGAAGTAGAGAACAGTCAGACAAATAGGACTGGAGCTAGGTGCTCATTCACAAGGATTCACTGATCCCTGTGACACTATGCGAAGTGAAAGTTCCAGGTTGATTGGGTTACATCCCTCTGGAGAGCTAAGGGGGACAAGAAGCGGGAGTGGTGCATTGAGTCTCATGAGTAGGAGGCGGTTGGAGACTTTCTAAAGAGCAGTTCAGCAGCAAGGTAAAGTCAGAGGTCAAATGAAGAGAGAGACATAGCCAGAGGGAAGAATTCTGAGAAGTTAGGCTGGGTTGATAATCTTACACTGCTATTGCTGGGCTGGCAGATGGGAAGTCTTTAGTAGCTAGGACCACTGATTAAGAACATTTCATGAGGAAAATAAAAAAGACTTTCCAAATTACTACATTATTATGAGTGAATTAAGAGAGCAATTTGATCACTTGGAAAGTGCTCCTCTTTCAATAAATGTAAAATATGGATTCTTGCTGAGATTTCTAAGCTGCTTCATCTAAATTATATGCTAAAGTAGAGAAACAGATGTTAAATATGATTAAAACCAATTACAAGTTCCACAGTACAGTACTGTGTTTTACTTACCTTAGTCTCCCTGCTAGCTTACGTGCCATCCGTTTTGCCTTTATTTCCTGTTCATAACTCCAGGGTAAGCAACGTGGGGGATTTACGCAGTTCAGACTGGAGCCTGACAGGCATACACGGATTCAAATAGACTTGCCTCAGCAAATTTAAACATCTACCATAAGGCTTCCTGGAGAGGGAGATGGGGTGGGGGTGTCCTGATTGTGCATATAAAGCAGACTATTGAGTTGCTGGCCTTACATATCTGTGCTTGCATCAAAACTGAATTTTGACTCCATCATGGGGTGAGATTTTCCGGATTTTATTATTTTTAATTTTTTCCATGGGTTATTGCTAACTTAAGCATATGACTGAAGCCTACTTTTTGTCATTCAGGGACTGGGAACAGACTACATTAGTCTCCTATGACTCTCCTTAAATTTCCTTCGAGGAAAAGTATCATGGTTTCTGATTATCTTTTTTGGGCAACTGCCGGCAGCTTTAGGATTGGCTGGCCTGTGTCAGGCAACAATTTTTAGCCAATCGCCTTCAGTGAGGGTTTGGGAAGACATCTAATAAAATATGTTTGTATCTTGCACCAGGACTTTAGGCTTTGAACATTTACTTGAATGGGGCTGTAGACAGTATACCTCAGTAAATATCTGTCCAATAAATGACTGAAGAATGAATGGAGTAGTTTGTGTTATATGTTTGTAAATGTGATAAAAATGTTCTCACATTTGAGACTAAGTCCACTTATATATTTTTTAATTATTGCAATTGGAAAACTAAATGAGGAAAGCATTTGTGTGGGAGTAGCATCTGATTAAAAAAATAGCTATATTTCTTTTTAGGTCTTTACTGGTAAAATATATCCTGAATTCTTCTTAATCTCCAATCAGCCATGGGTTGTATGCTCAGAAGCCTTTTCTCATATTCTTTTTTCTTTTTGTGTAAAATAGGGCTGATAGAGAAATCCAAGTTGATTTAAACACATATCTTTCTTACAAAATGAGTCAATTAATAGTTTAAAACTCTTGATTTCCTGGGACTCAGTTCTTATAAGAAACTGATTACCATAACTCATTTTCAGAAGCAATCCTCTCAGTTCTAATTAGAAGTTTCTGAGGAGCCCTGAGTACTCATAATTCATACATAACATGAACTATGCTTGAGTTATTCATTGGCTTGCTGTTGGGCAGTTGTTTTGAATGACCTCACCTCAATTTCTGAGTGAGTAGAGACTACAGTCTCCTCTTTTCTTACCTTTTTCCACATTCTTTCCATTCCACATTGTCATCCATTCCAAGGTGATTGATGTGGTTTCAGTGGTCGTGTCTTGGTTCCTTTTTTTTTTAAGTCGTAGTTAAATTATTTAGCATTATACATTATAGAGTATTGCTGTTGCACACACTTATTGGAGTGAAATGCCTTCCGGAATAAACAAAAATATTGTCATCATTTTCCTTGATACCGTTGACTTCTCTTCCATTCAGTGGTAGTTTGTAGTTTTTCCCATGATGGAAAGGGAAGTACCACTGTATATACTGAGGCTGTACTTGGTGGGATTCAAGGATTCCTATTTCACAGAAATTGGTATCAATGGTGATACATGTATCACAACTTAATGCTGTGAACTTTCTTGTCAAAACAGAGGATAATATTCAGGATAAAAACACAGACAGACAGAGGAGAAGCTGCAGGGAGCCAGGAGAAGTCTCCAGAACTAGGGGAGTGGACTGTCTTTGGTCAGACTATTTACTGACTTTTAGAACTTGAGTTTTGAATAGAATGTTTAGTAAATCAATGACAAATTGATTAAAAAAACCCCTAAAAGTATTGAAATGAGTGATTGTAAGAAGGCATGAGACAAACTGACCAACCAGCAGAGATCATGTTAACCCCAGCAGGGCTGCCAAGCTGGAGATGTGACAGAGGTAGGCACTGATGGGCTTTGAAGAGTAGGGGCTGAAATCAAGAGTAAGGCGGACCACCCAAGAGTGAGGGCATAGTGAGCCAGTCAGCTGACTGTTTCAGGGCAAATTGTCAGTCTCCATGACATTTAAGTCATCCCCTTTAAGAAGCTGGGACCTAGTTCTGCCTCCGTAGGTGCTTTAAATGATCTATACTTCAGATTAGTCATTACATTTGGGAGTGATAGGGCTCTCCAGGGGACATTTGACAATGTTTAAAGATACATTTACCTGTCACAACTGGATGGTGTTACTGGCATCTAGTGGGTAGAGGCCAGGGATGCTGTTAAACATTGTATAATACGTAGGACCCTTGTCCCCCAACAAAGAATTATCGGATCCAACACGTCATCAGTCTTAAGTTTGAGAAAGTTAATGAAAGACATTCTTAAGGACCCATCACCTGCATGTTGGCCTCATATTACATGTTGACCATAATGATTGCTATCTCTTCCTAATCTTCTCTACTGCCAGATTTACACCACCTCTTTCCGTTTCTTCCCAACCCCCCATTCATGCTTTGGCAGTTTTTGAAAATTGCATCTGAAAGGAATGAATATTTTGAAAATGTTCTTCAATAATTCAATTCAATCCAGTTCAACAAACATTTAAGTTTCTACTCATAAATGTGCTGTCATTCCTATATAATGGAATACAGGGGTTAATAAGCCTGGGTCTCTATCATAGTTTAGTGTGGGAGCCAGACATATATAATTAATTATAATAAAGACAGCGTAAGATAGAGCTCATAACTGAAGAATAACTTAGATGTCAGCTTGGATCTTCTTGCCTCTAGAGATATAGGTAGCATCTTTTCATATCTCCAAGTTTATGACCTGAGCATATGTGAACCTTCTAAAGTTTTTGCAAATTCAAAGGGCCTACGCTATTATAGTATGTTTCCTGTATTAATCCCTCCTTTCTTTACCCACTTTCTCCGGGACTCAAAGACTCATTCCTGTATTGGTTTTGGAGTATAAATTCACCCACTTTAAGATTTCCTTCATTTTTGCAGAAGGTACCAATAGTTCCAGATTATTATTTAGGGAAGGATCTCATTGAACAATCTGCTTTTTCAGTGTCCCCACACTCTATCCTTTTTTTTTTTTTTCTGGATTCTTACCTCCCAACTCTACACCAAAACAGCTTTTCACTCATTTCTTCCATTGTCTGATGCCTAACAGTTCTCTCCTGATCCAGATTATTTGTGGTCTCACCTTTTATCCTAGGCCTTTTTCAGGATATACATTTTTTCCCAAAGAAATACAATTCCATTTGTAAAATAATTTTTGGTGCCAGAAATAACATTTCCTTAACTCATTTGTAAAAATATAATCACATTACTTAAGTAGAAGAAATAAACTGCATGATGGGGTCAGAAAAGGCTGTGTAGGTAATGTGAACCTGAGGATAGCAATAGCAGACAGAAGGGAGAAGGCTGCAAATATTTCAGGCAAAGCAAATGGTATCGACAAAGCCCTAGAAGTGCTCTGTGTTTGTAAATTGGTATGGCAATGGTGCAAGGAATATTTATGCTGAGAACTTTAGACTCTACTCTGTATTCAGTGGGAAATCATTAGACCATCTTAAGTATGTGCGTGTGTTGGGGAGGATGGGGATGCCATGATCAGATCCACATTTATAGAGATCACTCTGGATACAGTGTGGCAGATGGAGCAGAGCAAGAAGAATGGTGGGCAGGGGACCCATCAGAGGACAGGCACAGTTGTCTGAACAAGAAATTACATGGTACCATACACTGAATGTTTGTGTCCTCCCCAAATTCATATGTTGTAACATCCTTATCAGACTAAAACACATGGGAATGGGAAAAGGAAGTGGAGAATATTTTCTTTAAATTTTTGGCTAACATTTTGTAATTTCATGTGCATGTCTTTTCTTCCTTATGATATAGAAGGGAAAAGGATACCATTTCATGTCCTAAGATCTAAGTCTGAGTCCCAAATTTATGAAGTTTTCAGTCACTATGCCCACAGAACCCCTCTTTTGAGGTGTCTCAAGTGGCCATTTGGGTTGTGTATGTCATCATTAACTAAAGAGAGAGGCCTCCTTTCAGTAGGCCTAGCAAGCAATGGTCAACTTTATCTGAAATAGTTCCTTGAGTGGATTTCCTCTTCCTACTCTTTACTTGTGTTCTATAAGTTTGTCTTTGTTTTCTTGAGGTATCCATGGTACACTCACTTTGGTTTTCCTTGAGAAGTTGGTTTGGCAAGGCAAAAACCCTGGATATTCCAGTCCCCAACCACCCGCTTCACCTTTCAAAAAGTTGCTGCATGGTCCTGACTGTTGTAACCTGAATATGCAACACTTATTTACTTGAAATGGAAAGGACCATTTTTTGTAGTTTTAGGAATATTCTCCTTGAGGATATTCCTGGTAGTTTCAAGCTGTAAATATTTTTCTCTTGCCCTCATTCCTCTACATGGTAACTATACAGACTTCATTCCTGCATGCTTGTCTTTTAATATTCCTCCAGCAGTTGCCATTCTTGGTTCCTAGTGTTCCTTTAGTTTCTCCAAAGAACTTCGAGAGCATTCTCCCAGTCACTCCCACTTCTCCCAGGAACACCATCTCTGTCACTCTTGTTTGGAGTGAGGGTTTTTTTTAACGTTTTATTAATTTTTGAGAGACAGAGAAAGACAGTGTGATCAGGGGAGGGTCAGAGAGAGAGAGAGGGAGATGCAGAATCCAAAGTGGGCTCCAGGCTCTGAGCTGTCAGCACGGAGCCTGATGTGGGGCTCAAACCCATGAACCGTGAGATCATGACCTGAGCTGAAGCCGGACGCTTAACCGATTGAGCCACCCAGGCACACCTGGAGTGAGTTTTTATTTTTATTTCCTGGGAAGAAGAGAATCCAGTGGATACATAGGGTTTTTCAGTTCAAATCTTGATTGGATCAGGACATCCTTCAACAAACAAAAACATGTAAGAAATAAAACATTGCTTAGAATCAGGGTACCTGGATGGCTCAGTCAGCTGAGTGCCCAACTCTTAATTTTGGCTTAAGTCATAATCTCTTGGTTTGTGGGATGGAGCTCTGTGTTGGGTTCTGCCCTGGCGCAGCACGGAGGCTGCTTTGTATTCTCTTTGCCTCTGACCCTCCCCTGCTCACATGTGTGTGTGTGTGTGTGTGTGTGTGTGTGTGTGTGTGCGCGCACGCACACACATGCACATGCATGCACACACTCTCTCTTTTTCAAAATAAATAAACATTAAAAAAGCATTGCTTAGAATCAAGAATTATTTGCTTTCTACTAGGTGTGCAAACTTGGGAAAATTAATCTTT
Source organism: Suricata suricatta (assembly GCF_006229205.1). Classification (NCBI taxonomy): domain Eukaryota; kingdom Metazoa; phylum Chordata; class Mammalia; order Carnivora; family Herpestidae; genus Suricata; species Suricata suricatta. The sequence goes on from NC_043706.1 coordinate 78,099,740, forward strand.
CTCTAAACCTTAAAAGTCCTTGTCTTTCAAACTAATATAACACATTGCAGGGTTATTGTGAGAGCTAGCTGAGATTATGCATGTGAAAGCACTTTTTGAACTTTGCAATCAGATATGCATTTTGGTGTCATAATTATTCTACATCGCTTGTTGCATGTTGTGTAGTGCTTCATTAATAGTGGACAGAAAAAAAGAGTCCAGTAAATGACTTAATTGTATGTATCAATCTAATAGCCCATGTTTTGAAGTGATTGGGAGTAAGAAAGGAGGATGTGAGAAAGAGAAGGTGTCAACTTGCTGATGTAATTATGTCATACTTAGCAGTAGGTAAGAAGGGCCTCCTTAGAATTTTGGTCATGAGCCCAAAACTTGATTCATGTCACTAATCTGAGCCTCTATTCCAAGACCAGTATGCAACAAAAGCACTGTTATGACACAAGTAAGCCCACCTCTTGGAGAATTTTTGGCTTTCAAGTATTGAATTCTGACCAAACATTACAAGACACTACTACTTAGAGATATTAATTATAAGGTCTCAGATCAGCATCTCTTGGAAGATTAAGTGTATCCTGACATTTGCCCACCTCAATTAAACCTGTCTCTTCAGCCCTTCATTTGGGACAGTTAACTTGGAGACAAGGATGCCTCATCTGCAATGATTTCCTCTATAATTAGGAGACTGCAAACATTAACATTTAGAAACAAAGAAACTATTCTCTGTATTTTGGATGATTCACAACCATTTGGACAAATAGCTTCCTCCATAGTCCAAAGGCTTTTCCAAAAATGCTCCAATGGTTATTATACTATCTCATACCATTTAAGTTGATTTCATTTTTTTCCCCTGGAAGGTTTTCACCTTTGTTTTAGTTATTTCTAGATTGTACACTTGGAAAGACTTTAAGGTAAATTTATCTCAGAGAAGTTACCATAACACAAAACTTAAATCCATTGTACGACTGGCATCATTTTTTTTAAATAGGGAAGTTTGCTTAAATCAGGTGGTTAAGTCATCAGAAGAAGAGAGAAAAGCCCCAGGGAAGCGTGTGAAATTGGAGACATGTGGTTACAAGCTTGTATTTCCATCTATTCAACTGGATTTATCATTTGGGAAGGGTCAGGCAAGAGATGAATAGAGAGAAAATATATTAGTTGCCATAAGAGAATTTAAGAAGTTAAAAAAATATATGGTAGACAAAGTTTAAATTAACTAAATCAGTTAGTGGACTTTTGTTGAAATTTTCTGTCTTTGGATGATTTCTCCAAATGTTTGGAAGCCTTCTTATTTAAAGGCTTAGGGATAGCACATTCTCCACTGTGTTATTGATGGTAAAGAACTCACTTCTACCAAGGTGACTTATGAAAGCTTCCTGATGCCTTTGGCTTCCAATTGCTTCTTCTGAGAAACTGTTCTAATTTTGTTAAATGAGTTGGGAAGGTGAGTCTGTATAAAACTTATTCCAGGTTTGTCTTGCTTCAAATTATGTTCCTTCTTGTTATGAATGTCTAAAGATAAAAATACTATCCCATTGCCATCTGTTAAGTACATTCTCAACAGTTTAGGAATATATTAGAACAGTACCTTGCATGTTGAATTTGTCCTCCAGAGATGGGGTGGCCTCATCAGTCTCTGGTGTCATGGCACCGCCAGGACCCCTGTGAATAACGAAGCCACCCTTATCATGTGCAGATGAATTCCATTTTCTTGCTATTGTAATGTCATGTTTGATTCACTCACTTCTTATTTTTATTTTTAAAGGTTGCCTACTGCTGCAAGCCTCTTTCTTTGTCACCACTAATAGGAAACATTTCTCAGAATTATCGAGTGCTGGGTCTATTTGCCTTTCCAAGGTTGGTTAATACCTCAAACACCAAAGTGGAGTACATAAATTAGAAATATTTTTGGTCTGTGAATGTCAGGCAACTGTATGATGACATCTGAAGTCCGACAGGTAAATTCGTCATCACAGAAAGTGTCTATTTGATTTGACTTTTGCTTTTCTTTATCTCACATGTGCTAAAGAAATACATATGACCCTGCATCATGTGGGGAGCATCCCTTACACTGCACCTTAACGAGGGATAGGTCACAACACAGCCTGAATTTGAATCCAATTAGAGGAGCAAAAGATTCTGCAGCATAAATCTCCTGTCTTTGCTGGTTTCCTCTTTAGAGAAACAAGACAATATTTCCACATTATATTTACTTAATGGATGAGACTCAGTCTATTAGATGAGATATAAAATAAATTAAATTCTGTGGCAGGTGAACACCCTGAGGGCACTGCGGTTTGTAACACTATGTTAATATTCTCCAAGACCACTGCATGAGCTTAGCAGAGCTATCTTCAAAATTAGCTTTACAGGCCACCTGCAGACTTCTCTTTTGCTTTCCTAATCAAAACTGCAATCCTAGGTAATTTAACAAAATATTAAGTAAATAATTGCTTCAGAATATTTTAGGTTTAGGAACATAAATCATACTCTTTTTATATGCCTACTGATGCTCAGAAGCAGGCAGGTTCCAACCTCACAATTTCAGTTTTGGGTGAGCTCTATTACTTTCCATTCTGAAAAATTAAATTCCTTCTGCAGATGGATGTAACAGAATCCTTAGCTAAATTATACTGGGAAGAGGATCTGACTTCAGAGGTCTGTACAGTTACATACTTAGGATCAAGATAAAAGAGTGTAATGAGCTCTAGGGGTTTGGAGTATATCCATATGTACTTATGAATGTGAACTCCTTTTGGGGAATGGTTTTTGTTATGTTCTTCCAAACCAATGCTTTATGAAACTGAGCACCAACTGAGATAATAAGGACTTGAGGTGGGTGAGCCTCATAGCTGTGGTTGTAGATGGTTAGAGGCTGGCAGCTTATATCTGGAAATCTTTGCAACAAAAAGTGGTTGTGATAATAATGACAGCAACAGGGTGTACTGTGTATGAACAGAGAAGCATTTGCATTTTGAAATAAGCAATCTGCTTTTGGATGTAGCTCTTCCATAATGTCAAGGTTTGGTTTAGATTTTGCTTTCGTTCTGTTGAAGACTTCCCTTATCCTGCCTTTATCTCCTCCTCTATTTTCTATAGAATGAAGGGATTTTCTCTGTTTCCTCCCTCTGTGTGGTTATGTGCAATAGTTATTTACTGCCATTTCGATTCCTTAATTGTTACTTTATTTTTAGCACGCCTTTGACTTAGTAATGCCAAATGTTAGTCAGTGTCCCGCTTTCCTCCCAAATGATATAAAGACTTAGGACTCAGCTGCTCTGATCACCTCTAGAATAGCTTGCATGTTGTTATTGTCCCATAGCTGTTTCAAGGAATTTAGAAAAACGCATAATTAGTCATTATTACCAGATAATACTGGTACTTGGATTCACCTCGTGCTTCCAATTCTTTGCTTACTATTCCTCCTTCCCTATCCCTCTTTCCTTTTCATTCACTTTTTCCATTCTATGTTTAATTTCATCTCCCTGAAGTGTATCTTTTAAAAGATTCTATTGTAGGGATCTGCTAATGGCAGTTATGCTCAGTTTGATAGTCTGAAAATGTCTTTATTTTGTTCTCATTCTTCAATAGTAGTTTGACTGGTCATGTAATAGTAAGTTGACAATTATTTTCTTATAACATTTCCCCCCACCCAACTCCGACTTCTACGATTGTTATTAGGAAGTCCCATCGGGGCTGTCGTTGCTTTAAGATTATCTATTTTGTTTAAAAATATTATCTTTGTCTTTATTGTATTGCAGTTTCTCCACTGTGTGCGTACGTAGAATTTATTTTTTGTTTATCTTGTTCAGGAACCAGGAAAAACAATTACCTAAAACTATGGAAAGGAATTCTGGTATTGCCTTTCCCAAATTTTCATCCTTTGCTGATTATTTTCACCACGTTTGTCCTATCTGCTTACCACTTGTGTCTTCACACTTAGTAGCTTTCTTATAATTGACCTTTAAAAGCCTTAAGTAGAGTATAAAGAAGTACAAAAGAAAACTGAATTTATGGGCTTAATGTGCCAATTATAATTTTCCTAATGAAAATATAGCTAATATTTTATTTAAATAGAAAAGTTCTTATTTGTACCACTTAAAATACCTTGTCCACCAGTAGCTCATTCATCCTATGGAATGAGAAATGCTATTTCCATATGCCATTGTTCAAATTCTCCTCAGACATAGGAGGAGGATTCCATTCCCTAACTGGATGAAATGACCTCTGGAAACTTCTGCTTTTGGTCAGGGGCTTGACTGATTCTGGGAATCTTGCCCCATCATAAAAGGAAAGGATGATGTTTTATAACCCCGGCCATTTTGGCCAAGGGAAGTGACTAGAAGTGGTGGAAGCAGAGGCTAAGAATTGAGAGTCCTCCAATTCTCAAACTCTGTATCATAAAATGGACACAAATTTGCACTTCAACACTATGTTTGGGTGATTCTCTTTCACCAGGAAAACTGATGAGTGCAGCAAAACTTTTCTTAGATTTACACTTCATAGGAGGTTAACAAAGCGACAGAACACTATGCCATCTTAACCACTGCTCCAGTGAGCCAAGGGTGAAAGAAATTTATGGCCAGATTTAAAATGCTTTGCTTGATCAGAATATTCACACAAGTACGCTAATTGAGGGAGAGATAATTCCTCAGTCAAATTCCCACTCCAACTGAGATATTATCACTGTTTGAAACACTGAAGAGACTATGATATGCTAATAGCTTTAAATTAGTTCACATTCAAATTTCTAGGTGTTTGGGGAAACTAAACATGCTTTACAGTAATTGGCCTCTTCTGTAAATGTGGCCTTAGGTACCACTTCTTGTGTTGAACAGCCACTTTTGCGTCCAGGAGTGATGGGTTCCAGGCCTAGTTATCTCCGTCTTCCTTAAGCAGAGATGGCGTTCTGCCATCTCACTGGGAGGCCTTCCCCGGTGTGGTACCTAGCTGTTTAGCTGGTTTTAATTTGGTCTTTTGTAGAAAGTTTTATTTAAAAACAATTACGAAAAGGACCATTTATGCCAAAAAAAGTGAGATTTGGGCCAGGATGAAAAGGATGCAAAGATGCCAGTAAAACATGGTTACTTAAAGAGAAATTTCAGAGAAGGAAGGCAATCAAACAAATCTGACTGCATCACAATGAGCTATGTTTAGTTTTAGAAAAAATAGACACTTGCTTCATGCAAGGGACTAAAGAATAGCAAACAGACTCAGAATAGCTTCTACCCCATTTATTAGAAAATACATGAACTCAGTGGTAATTCAGGGGGATCCAAGTTAATACCAAAGAAAAATCTTTGAGAAACAACAACCCCTGCTCCCAAAACAAGAAAAACAGAAAGAAATACGAATACATTTAAAAATACGGAAGAAAAATAAATGCCTAAAAGCTAAAACTCCGAAATCTTAGGTTAAGAAAGAGAGAAGAGAGTTAAGAATCCTTTCTTTCCTCCTGCTGCCTGGTGGCTCCTCCATTATCTGGCCGTACAGAGATGAGCACTGAGCTGCTCGCGCTGGAGAGGGGCCCTGGTCCCAGGGGCTTGCAGTCTGAGGCGGTGTCAAGCACAGAGTGGATAAGGATAATGGGCACATCCTGATGCTTGCAGAAGGGGCTCTGTTCCTAGCTGGCCAATTGGGAATGATAAACGAATGATAAATATAGTGTCGGACTGAAGCCCAAACATTTGAGAAGCTTTGAAAGATCAATTTTAAATGAGATTGGAAATGACATCTATGCCTGTATGGTTTTTTTTTTTTTTTTTACATGTTATCTTTTCTTTTGGCTTCTCTGAGGGCAAAGTTTGGGTCCAAATCTCAAGGTAGGGTTGAACATGGTTTGCTGGTCACTGTAATCTACATCTAGGTACTTTCAACTTTCTTTATTCTAGGTACCTTGTTAGCTTGTTTCAGGCCTAGACACTCAAACAGAAGCTAAAGGGGAAAATATATATTGTTAATTAGACTGTCCCTCTGCAGAGTCCAAAAGAAAAAAAGGAAACGATTTCCTAAAGGCTAATGCTTGCATTCTCTCTGAGAACTTGAAAAAAGTTTTGAGTTAACAGAGAATGAGGTTCAACAGTGGTGAGATATTGTATCATTTTATCTTTTGTAAGAAAATCAAAAGTAAAAATAATACAAAATGTATAGTTAAAACTGGGAGGCATGATTTTAATATTTTCAAGAAAATTCAGTATTCTAGACCAAGTCTTATCTCAATACAAATTGCTGACATTGAAAACAATAAAAGTGAAATATTTTTGGAGCCCTTTGAATACAGATATATAATTCTTAATTTCACAATAAACATTAGAAACCCTCGTCCCCACAATTACACATTAATTTTATTTTGTTCATTTCATATTAAACTGATTTTACAACTAGATACATTTAAAAACATCTCTCAGGTAGTGGTAATTATAATTTGGTTTGGCAACTCATGACAATGCTTGATATCAAATAAAAATTTGCCTTTAAAATGATAAGCATATATTTCCCAAATGCTTCATATCTTGTTTTTATGAACAACATAGAGAAATGAATCTGCAGTGAAGGCATTCACAAATCTAATAGTAATGCTATTATTCCTTATTTTTATATAGAGCTTTTTATTTAGTGATCACAAAATGCATCAGAAATGGAATCTCATCTATTTGCCCAATACTAGTTACTTCTGAATTTCTTGCTTCTGAATGTAGAAAGAGAAACAAGGAGGTTGGGCATGACTTTATACAAATGTCCCTGATATTTGGAAGGACTGCAGGATTCTTTTGTGACCCGTAGGCTGCTATTCTACCTCCTATTTAGCTTTGTTCCCATGGGAGAAAATGAACTCTCTCACACAACATATTTACAGTACAATATGTAAGGCAAAATGGCACAACACAGTTATGTCAATATCATTTATGAAGAACAAATTAAAAAAGATCTCTTTCATAAAATCAATAGAAAGGAAAAGGAAAAAATCAAGATGAATAGGAGAGGGAGAGAAGGTAACCAGGATGACAAATGGGCAGAATCTTTGCACATTCCTGCCTGAGTGAGCAGAGGTAAACAATTACTCACTGAATTTGTGTTTTCACTCTGCAAGTTGGGTCAGCAGAGTCTGATAAGAGGAAGAGAGGATATATTGTCGAGGCATAAAATAAAAATGTTTTTCTAACCATTTATCACCCCTTGATCTAATGTGGAATTCATAGATGGGGCTCTGCGCTCGGCAGGCTTGGCTCTTGGTTTATACACAGCTTCAGAATCGTTCAGTAAACCATAAAACGTGCTTTCTCACTTTTCTGCTTGGATGATTTTAGAGCTGCTCTCTAGGGACCAATTTCTCTAATGGTGAGATCTAATTCAATTGTGTGCTCACTCAGTTCAGAAGGAAGTCCGTGGAAGGCACAGCACCACAGCGTTTGGGTGCTGGAGAGATGAAGTTCCTGTTCTGAAGAATGAGGAGAGTAAGTGCATTGCTTCTCCCTGAATGTGTTGGTCATGCATCTATCTGAAGCTTTCTTCCTCATTTAATTCAGGTGAAAACTCCACTGTGCGAGGATTACATACATCTTGACTGATTTTGAAGTGGTGATAACAGTTTTTCATTTTCCTGAATTCTACTTTTAATCCCGGTTATTTGGCACTTCAAGGAATGTCAGTTCACTGAAATTTTTCGAATTACTATAGCCAGTTACCATACCACTAACTGCATGGTTTATACCCATTCTGAATCTGTAATTAAGGTCCCTCAGTAGCACATTAATCTCATGTTGTCATTTAGAAAGACCTACCTTGTAAACTCTCATGGGCTAAGGTTAAGGTACTGCTACTTATTTTGTCTTGTTCATATTTGGTGTTGTGCTCATGATATTTTGACAAGTTATAAATACCTCTGGTGATAATGAATTTATATGAATGGTACATTTGCCTACAAAGAACCAACTCTCAGTAGGTTCCGTGCTTTGAGTTATTTGTATAAAGTGATGATAGATGTGATACTCACTAAAATATCCTTTTCTGGTCATTTGCCCAGGAAATGATTATTTCATGTGTGCTTTGAGCGATGGGGAAAGTAAACAGACTATCTTGTACATTATTCATCAAGTAAGCCTTCCAACTTTCATACTTAAACTTAGTAGGCTTACTACTGACAGATCCAGACCCTGAGGGATGAAAACTTAGTGAGTCTATCTCCTTTCTGCTAGACGTATGGGCTACATAGACTCAAGTTGACCTTCTGATGAAGCATATTCATGACTTAAACTAATATTTAAAATATATAAATTCTTATGTTATTGTTTTAATCCTGGTTTATTCTTTTGCTTTTAACATTATGGTTTTTCAAGAAAGTTATCTTTTTGTAGAAAAATGGTTTTAAATGTTTACTTATTTTTGAGAGAGAGAACATTAGCAGGAGAGAGGCAGAGAAAGAGGGGCAGAGAAGCCAGCTCTGTGCTGAGGTCAGAGAGCCCAACGCGAGGCTGGAACTTAGGAACTGTGAGATCATCGCCCGAGCAAAGTCGGACACTTTCCTGACTGAGCCACCCAGGAGCCCCAAGAAGTTTATCTTAAACTAGCTTCACTAACGTGTTCTTCTTCCGACCATTCTAGTCTGTTTGAAATTCTTTGACTTTGTGCTAGTGGTCTCTCTTGTTTCCACTAATGTCCAGTGCTGGTAGTCCAAAAAAAAAAACAAAAAACAAAAACAAAAACAACACCAACAAGCAAAAAACAAAACCCAAAACCTTGAGAGGGAAACTGCTAAAGATCAGGAAACATAAGGCCCACCCTTCTCCAGCATTCCACAGACTGTTCCTCCTAAGAATCGTTCTCCTGATGCTTCCTTTGATAGTCCATTTCTCAAGATTTCTCAGAAGTAATTTATTTTTTCCTCTCCATGCATTCTTTTATTTTCTATCTTGGAAGCTATTAGAACAAAAAAACCTAGGTCCTATGTCTGCCAGCATGAAGCCTTGTCATGGCTTTTTTCTTATTAGCAAGAAATAATTTTCCATTTTAAAAATCTTGTCATTTTGTCTTTAATGAAAACATGTTTATATGAAGGCTTTGTTGTTTACATGGTGCTTTCATATACATCGTCTTACTGAATCTCAAAACAAATATACCAAGTGCACAGAATTTCTTTGTCATTTTTTATATCATTTCATAGTCTTTACATTTCTTTATCACTTTGCATTTTACATTACTTTCATTTTATAGTGTGGAACCAAAGGCCCAAGGGTATGGTGATTGATAAGATTATATTTTTGGTGCCTGATAGAAGGAGGTGCAGTTTGCTGAGGTATGATCTTGACTCATTCTGTTAAGACACACTACCACCATAATGATCTTTACAACCATTTCTCTTAATTCTTCATAAGTTTTATTGAAGTGTTCCTGAACATAGTTTTTTTCAGAGCATGGAGCATGCTTTAAAAACATGTTTGAACAGAGCATAGCAAAAATTTAAAGAGCAATATAAAGTTGAGTCCCCTGAACCATGTATGAGTTTATGCAGGATTTGGTTTTTTAAAAATGTTTATTTATTTATTTTGAAAGACAGAGATAGAGACCAAGCAGGGGAGGGGCAGAGAAAGAGGGAAACAAAGAACTCAGGCAGACTCTGCCCTAGTGTGTGGAGTCTGACGTGGGGCTCAAACCCACGAACTGTGAGATCATGACCCGAGCAGAAATCAAGAGGTAGGCACTTAACGGGCTGAGCCACGCAGGCACCCCTATGTAGGATTTGTTAAATAATTTGCAGAAGTAACGGCGTTTGATCTTCTACAAGCAGTTTTTGTTTGGAAAGTTAATTTGGGCCCCAGCATAGAAGTTAAGGGTGTGGACTCTGGAACCAGACAGTATAGTTTCAAGTCTTGGCTCTGTCACTCCTAGTTGTATAACCTTAAGCAAATTACTAACATCTCTGTGTGTCAGTTTCTTAATCTATAGAGTGGGCATAAAAATTGGATCCTAGCTCATAGGGTCATTTAAAAAATTATTTATTGTTTAAATTACATCCAAGTTAGTTAGCATATGGTGCAACAATGATTTCAGGAGTAAATTCCTTAATGCCGCTTGCTCATTTAGACCATTCCCCTCCCCACAAACCCTCCAGCAACTCTCTGTTCTCTATGCTTAAGAATCTTTTATGTTTTGTCTCCTTCCCTGTTTTTATATTATTTTTGCTTCCCTTCTCTTATGTTCATCTGTTTTGTATCTTAAATTCAACATAGAGTGAAGTCCTATGATATTTGTCTTAGTCTGACTAATTTCACTTAGCATAATACTGTCCAGCTCCATCTACATAGTTGCAAATGGCAGATTTCATTCTTTTTGACTGCCAAGTAAAACTCCATTGTATATATTTACCACATCTTTATCCATTCATCTGTGATGGACATTTAGGCCCTTTCCATACTTTGGCTATTGTTGATAGCACTGCTATAAATATTGGGGTGCATGTGCCCCTTCAAAACAGCACACCTGTATCCCTTGGATAAATACCTAGTAGAGTAACTACTGGGTAGTTTTATTTTTAATTTTTTGAAGAAGTTCTATACTTTTTTCCAGAGTGGCTGCACCAGTTTGCATTCCCACCAGCCGTGCAAAAGAGATCCTCTTTCTCTGCATCCTCGCCAACATCTGTTGTTGCCTGAGTTGTTAACATTAGACATTCTGACAGGTGTGAGGTGGTATCTCATTGTGGTTTGATTTGTATTTCCCTGAGGATGAGTGATGTCTGAGACCTTTCTTCCTTCTTTAGGAAGGCCTGGATTGCTATATACTTTCCTCTTATGACTGCTGTTGCTGCATCCCAGAGATTTGGACTGTGGTGTTATCATTTTCACTGGCTCCACGTACTTTTTAATTTTCTCTTTAATTTCTTGGTTAGCCCATTCATTATTTAGTAGGATGTTCTTTAATCTCCAAATATTTGTTATCTTTCCAAAATTTTTCTTGTGATTAATTTTGGGATTCATAGCATTGTGATCTGAAAATATGCACGGTATGATCTCAATCTTTTTGTACTCGTTGAGGGCTGATATGATCTATTCTGGAGAATGTTCCATGTGAACTTGAGAAAAATGTGTATTCTGCTGCTTTAGGATGAAATGTTTTGAATATATCTGTTAAGTCCATCTGGTCCAGTGTGTTATTCAAAGCCATTGTTTCCTTGTTGATTTTCCGTTTAGATGATCTGTCCATTGCTGTAAGTGGGGTCTTGAAGTCCCCTAGTATTATGGCATTATTATCAATGAGTTTCTGTATGTTTGTGATTAATTGATTTATGTATTTGGGCACCTCATGTTTGAAGCATAAATGTTTACAACTGTTAGGTTTTCTTGGTGGATAGACCCCTTAATTATGATATAATGTCCTTCTTCATCTCTGGTTACAGTCTTTATTTTAAAATCTAGATTGTCTGGAATTGCCTGGGTAGCTCAGTTGGTTAAGCGTCCGACTTTGGTTCAGGTTATGTTCTCATGGTTCGTGGGTTTGAACCTGCATTGTATTCTGTACTGACAGCTCAGAACCTGGAGCCTGCTTCAAGTTCTGTGTCTCCTCCTCTCTCTATCCATTCCCTGTTCATATCTGGTCTCTATCAAAAATAAATAAACATTAACAAAATTGAAATTTAGATTGTCTGACATAAGTATGGCTACTCTGGCTTTCTTTTGGTGACTGTTAGCATAATAGATGCTTTTCCATCCCCTTACTTTCAATCTGAAGGTGTCCTTAGGTCTAAAATGGGTCTCTTTAACAGCGTATCTATGAATCTTGTTTTCTTATCCATTCTGTTATGCTATGTCTTTTGATTGGAGCCCTTAGACCATTGGCATTTAGAGTGAGTATGAAAGATATGAATTTATTGCCATTATGTCACCTGTAGAGTGTTCTCTGGTCCTTTATAGTCTTTGTCACTTTTGGTATTTTTGCTTTGTTTTGCTTTATTTTTTTTTTCATCTTTTCTCTCCTCAGAGGGTCTCCCTTAAAATTTCTTGCAAAGCTGGTTTAGTGGACATGAACTCCTTTAATTTTTGTTTGTCTGGGAAACTTTTTATCTCTCCTTCTATTTTGAATGACAGTCTTCCTGGATAAAGAATTTCTGGCTGCATGTTTTTCTGATTCAGCACGTTGAATATATCCTGCCACTCCTTTCTGGCCTGCCATGTTTCTGTGGATAGGTCTGCTGCAAATCTGATCTGTCTTCCTTTGCAGGTTAAGGACTTTTTTTTTCCCTTGCTGCTTTCGTATTTTTTCCTTGCCTGAATATTTTGTGAATTTGACTATGATATGCCTTGTTGTTGGTTGGTTTTGGTTTTTGTTGAATCTTTTGGGAGTCCTCTGTGCTTCCTGGATGTTGATGTCTGTGTCTTTGCCCAGGTTAGGGAAGTGTTCTGCTATGATTTGCTCACATAAATTTTCTACCTCTTTTCTTCTCTCTTCATCTTCTGGGACCCCTGTGATTCTGATGTTATTCCTTTTTAATGAGTCACTGAGCTCTCTAATTTTTATTTTGTGCTCTTTTGCCTTAGTCTCCATCTTTTTTTCTGCTTCATTTTTTCCCCATGAGTTTGTCCTCTGCATTGCTGGTTTGCTGCTCTGCCTCATCCATCCTTGCCACCGTGGCATCCATTCGAAATTGCAGCTCAGTTACAGCATTTTTTATTTCATCCTGATTATCTTTTACTTCTTTTATCTCCACAGAAAGGGATTCTAATCTGTTTTCAACCCTAGCTAGTATTCTTATTACCATGGTTCTAAATTCTAGTTCAGATATCTTGCTTCTTTTCTTGTTGATTAAATCCTTGGCTGTCACTTCTTCCTGTACTTTTTTGGGGGGTGAATTCCTTTATTTCATCATTTTGGAGGAATAAAAGAAATTAACAAAGCAAACCAAATTAAAATTAAAAATTAAAAACAACACAAAGAAATCAAATAAAGGATGTTAGATCCTAGGTGTGTTTTGGTCTGGTTGTTGAAAGAAACTTGATAGATTTAGAGAAAAAAGGGAAAGATAAGGAAAAAGAAAAAAAAAGGAAAGCATTTGAAAATTTGAAAAAATGAATACAATGAAATAGAATAAAATGAAATGATGAAAGTAAAATAGCATTTTAAAAATTTACAAGAAGTAAAAAATATGGTAGAAAAGTTTTAAAGAAAAATATTTTTAATAAAAATGGAAAATAAAAATAGATGTTTTGTCTTTCTGTATTCAAGAATAAGAAAAAGAATTGAATAAAAGGACCTGCAAACAGAATGAAGTAGATGATTGAAATTACATCTGGTTTCCCATGGAAGTCAGCCTATGAAGCACTTTATAGTCCATAAATAAGCAGGTGGAGAAACTTGTGTTTCTGAAGACCAAGGGTGGCCCAGTTGGGCGGGGTTTAGTGTAACAGCTACATTCTCCACTAGATGGCACTACTTAGCTTACTGAGTGGATTGTTGTGGTATGTGTAGCCATGTATGCACAAGTGGGGGAGAGGTGAGAATGGTGTCACCCAGTACCCAGTCTCTGGTATTAGAACTTTGTGTTCTCCACCACCAGCAATCAGGCATCCGTCCTCTGTTTCTGGCTCCCATCCATTCTCGGCTTCTACACTGCCTGTGACCAAGCTGTCAGATTGCCAGGTAGCACCTCCCTCCTGTTTTATCTCAGATGTGGCTGTATTTCCTGACCCTTCACTTCTGAGGAACTGTGGCTTCGACCCATTTGACCCTCCTGCTGAGGGTCTCACTGAGCCATGGATGGGTACTGGCCCACCCCCAGGAATGTTCGCCTGACCCCACTGTTGCTGGTGCCCAGAGGCTGTGGCTGGGTGCCAGCTTGCACCAAAAAAGTTTGTGCAATTGTGTAGCAGTAGCATTTCAGGATTTATGGAAAATCACAACACACATCTGGTGCCAGGCTTTCCCCTTAGTGTCCTTGGTCCAGCACCAGCAAATGTGGTTGTTTTTTGGGGTCCACTGGGACCTTTGTCTGTGGGGTGGCCACACAGCCTCTATCAAATTTCCTCCCAGCAGGGAAACCACTGCTCCCTATGTGGCCCGTGGACCCCTCAGATCTTGCTTTCCACTCCTGGGGATTTGACCTTCCTACCAGAGCACTGCCAGTTGTTGAGCTGTGGAGTTTCAGACTCTGTGCTCCCCCTGTTTATAGAGTCTTAATGGAATTTAACCCTCTCTTTTCTCCTTTTTCCTTTGTATGTTCAGTCTCTGGGGCTGTTTCCACTTTTCCACTTTCCCTCCAGCTGCCTTTTTTTTTTTTTTTTTTTTTTTTTTTGCAGGGAGGGCTGTTTTCCATACTCTCCCCCCATCTCTGTCCTCTCTCTGCAAGCAAACATTTCTCTGTCCTCCGCAGCTTCTCTCTCCCCAAATTCACCTCTCTGTGCTGTGTACCTGCTGAGTTTTGTGGTTTAGGTTGTGCAGATTGTTGTGTTAATCCTCAAATCAGTTTTCTAGGTGTGCAAGATGGTTTAGTGTTGATCTGGCTGCATTTCAGGGATGAGAAATGCAAGAAAACCTTCCAGGGGCACCTGGGTGGCTTAGTCAGTCCAGTGTCCAACTTTGGCTCAGGTCATGACCTCACGGTTCATGGGTTCGAGCCCTGTGTCAGGCCCCATGCTGACAGCTAGTTCACAGCCTGGAGCCTGTCTTCAGATTCTGTGTCTCCCTCTCTCTCTGACCCTCCCTTGCTTGTGCTGTCTATGTCTCTCAAAAATAAATAAAAAACATTTAAAAAAAAAGCCCTTCCATGCAGTTCCACCATTTTGGTGCCTCCCTCCTAGGGTCAATTTTTCATGTGAAAATTGAAAATCATTTGTGCATGTACATACACACACACACACACACACACACACACACACACACACACATACAAGAATAGTTCCTGGCACGTAGTAAGCCCAATCTAAGTGTTAACTATCACTCCTTAGATAATGTGTCAGGAAAGCAATTTGAACTTGAACTTGTGGGAGAGTAACTTCAAGAGCACATGAAAACAGAGCAGAAAGGCAGGAACATGTGATAGAAGTAGCATTAGTGGGCAGAGTGGGGTCGGTAGATCTTGGAAGCCCTGACAGGGTTAGGATGACCTTGTATGCATGGTCACTGCTTTCTCTGTTGAGCTTGGTTTGGGAATGCAGAGTTAGCCCATGGGGTGAGACTTGGAGTGAGCAACTCCAAGCACTTTGTTAGTTGAGGCAAATGATCAGAAGAAAGACTTAGGGAATAGGCTACTTGAAAGCTTTCAATCTTGGGAACTGGGCCACACAGTGGCCAACTTGGTCTCCATTACTCGGAAAAACTTGATGGGTAAGTGCTCTCCCATCAGCTGGTGTCAGTGGCAGGGTGGGGGGTGGGGGTCATGCTTTTCTGGCTGCAAGAAGATCTTGAGAAATAATTTAACTCTATTTTCTGGGTCTGACCTTTAGGACGTAGATTTACTCCTACATGACTGGAATTGGGGCTGGAAGTGAGCATGGGAGCAAGGTTAAAGCTGCTTAAGAAATTTCTCTTTCAAGTCAGGATTGCTCTATGAACAAGGTTCAGGTTAGAGCTGTCCATGGTGGGAAGTTTCCTTGCTCATCTTCCTTCTTAAATGTAGAATCTTTGTGGGCAAGGACTGACCATATGCACTGTTGCTCCCTAGCATGTAATCATGACAGCAACCTGGTATCTGTTTTGATTACAGGTGATTGATGAATACTTGGTGAATGAATAGGAAAAGCTAGAGAGAGAAAAAGGAGATGAGGTAAAGACTGACTTAGCCAGAATCTAAAAAGGAATTAGGCCTCAGGATAGGACTGACGCCTGGTCATTCAAGGTGCCCACCAGATCAGTCCTTTTTTTTTTGTTTGTTTATTTATTTATTTTGAGAGGATGGGGGAGGGATAGAGGGAAAGGGGGAGAAATATCCCCAAGCTGGTGCCATGTCCAGTGCGGAGTCTGAAGTCTGATGTTGGGCTCGATCCCATGAATTTTGAGATCGTGACCTGAGCTGAAACCAAGAGCTGGAAGCTTAACTGACTGAGCCACCCAGGCACACCTTTTTTTTTTTTTTTTGAGACAGGGAGAGCATGAGTGAGCACCTGTGAGCAGGGGAAAGAAGCAGAGCGAGAGGGGGAGACAATCTTAAGCAGACTCCACACTCAGTGCAGAGCCTGATGCAACATTTGGTCCCACAACTCTGGGATCAAGATGTGAGCTGAAATAAAGAGTCCGACACTCAACTGACTGAGTCACCCAGGCACCTAGATCAGCATTTTTTAAATTAAAGGAAGCCGTATAAACTTCTGATGATGCTCGGGTGCAGTAGAGCAGAAGGAAATGAAAATTGATCCCAATATCTATGGGAGAAATTCATAAACATTTCAGGAACAGAGAGAGCCAATGAATGTAAAATTAAAAATACACACCAGTGTCTCTTATAAGCTGACATCGATAAGGATTATTGTCATTTGCTAGAAAGAGAAGTTGAGGCAAAGAACAGCAAATGACTTAAGCACCTACTTATAGAGGACAGGAACCAATCTATCTTATGTGCTGTTCTTGTTTAAAATTTATAAAATCCAAACAGCATATGAAGCTGCATTTAATTCTAGGGAAGAGACCTAAAATGATTTAGTTCATGACAGGTGTAGCTCCTTAGGGTAAGGAGGGAGATCCAGGGCTTTATGTGGAGTAGGGAAGCCGAACAGATGTAAGAAGCCATCCTCTAAATGGCTGTGAAGATTTCAACATCAGAATAGGAAGCTTTGGGCTGTGGCCTAATCCTTCCAGAAAGAAAGTCATTCTGGTGTCACTTTGAGCTGAAGCCTCAAGGAGTTAGCCCGAGGTAGAGGGTGTTGGAAACAAGGCTCGACTTGCAGAATCAGTCTGTTGACTATGAAAAGCCAGACTCAGGTGGTGTCCTTCCAGTACAATGGTCTTTCCTGTTCCTTAACTCGGGTCATTTTAGTTACTTCCCTGCAGCCTGTAAATGGTTTCTGAAAAGCCTTGGTAGCTATACAATCTCAATTTACAAAGAAATATTCTGCAAGACTGGGGCATTGGCACATGAATTTTCTAACTCACGTTGGGCTGGGCAGGATGGAATGACTGGATTTGCACTGTGTTCAGGCACCTGCATTGTCTGAAGCTGCCAGCATAGCAAACTTGGCTATCAATGGAGAATTTTTAAAGTCAACTTTCACACTGGCTTTAGAAATCAAAGGGAATATAAAAACTAGGAAGGCAATATTGGAATTTAACTCAATGGTAAGAAAAATGTTACAATCAACCGCCACAAACCTCAGGGTCTTGGAGACGATAGTGGTGGGAAGTGGGACACAGGAAAGCTGTATTTTAATTTTCAAGAAAGATTTTGATTTTTCAGTGATGAGGAATTTCTTTTCTTTTCTTTTTTTACAGGTTAGGATCTATTTTGTCATTTTAGTTCCAGCACTGGACATATATATTTTTTTATTTCATTTATTATTTCATTCCATTATTTCATGGTACTCTCGGCTTCTCTCTCTCTCTCTCTCTCTCTCTCTGTCTGTCTCCTTCCTTCTGTCTCCCTTTTATCTGTTTACTTTTGTCTCATTCCTGGTAGTCTGAGCATCTTTAAAACTATTCTCTTCTTTTTCTCTATCCGCACTTCTTAGGATCATGCGTGGCACACAGTAGATCCCTAATAAACATGTGTGGAGTTAAAAAAAAATGAATGTGGACTGAAGAAAGGGTAGTGAACAGATTAATTAATTCATGCTTTGGGTTTTGGTTAAATATTTTAGGTTGTATTTTGATTGATATGTAGCATTATCCTGTACCATAGTAGGTCAGAGTGAAAATTATGGAGTCTGGAGCCTGGTTTTCTGAGTTTGACTCTTAACTCTATGACTCATTGTCTGTGTAACCGTGTACAAATTACTTAACCTCTCTGTGACTTGGTTTTCTCATTTGTAGAATGAAGATATTTGTAGAATATATCTCAGGAGTTGTTATGAAAACCAAATCATTTAACCCCTGTAAAGCACTTAGAACGATTTCTGGTACATATTAAGTGCTGTGTCAGCGTTGATCATTATTTTGTTAATCATGCCCTGCAAGTGATCCTCAGAAAGCAAAAGTCTCCTAAAGGGTTTCTATTTTATTACTAAAATCTCAAATGAGTTTTCCGGTCTCTTTGTTTTAGTGAGTATTCACAGTGATGTGTGATTTCCTCTCTATCTTTTTCTGGGATTTATTTTTAGTAGCTGGGAAATCTGATATCTTAAATGATCACAGCTTTTAATGCCCAAGGACTTAGCCAAGACCAGCTTCCTAAATAAATGCAATATGAGGATCCTTTGGTCAGAGATGGGTTCTAAAGCTGCTCTTTCAAGAAAAAAGTCTTATGTGGAGTGAGGGGATCACACCCTCATTATAAATCTACAATAAAAAAAATACAGTCCCCTAAATAACCCTAGTCTTCAAAATTTGATTCTTGGTAGGGAATGCTTCTGATTTATGTGACTTGACTTAGGCCAGTGGAAAACCTGATGGATTACTGAGTGGTAAATACCTAAGCCAGTTGAAAAAAAAATGTGGCCTTCTAGATTTTTGCAGTACTTAGAAATGTGAAGTTATGTACAAGCAGTACATTGGCCCACTGCAGGATGCTTGATACAATTTCATGGCATGTTTAAATCTCTGCAGTCTGAGAAGACATACTTTTCTGTTTTACCCCCAGATTGGCTCTTAGCTGCACTATCCTTCTGCTTCTTGTTTGATTTACTTTTTTGGTGTGGGGCTTCTCAAAGCTTAACCATATGGGGTTATATTAAGTGGCACTAGTAACCAAGTTGAACACCAATAAACATGAAATGGCTCATTATACGGCATGAATAAGGAAGTGGAGAGTGCTGGTAGTTAAATAGGAGCTTATGTATCTACTAAAAGGGGTTCTGTTTTTTAAGCTACCTTTTGTGGCATATTAGATATGCTTTCTTGTGTTGAAAGTCTTTGCATTTCTCTTACATTAAATATTTCAAGATCATTTAGTTATTTATCCTTTAAATACAATGAGTAAAACTATCCCAAAAGGAGAGAAATGGCAAATTGCTGAAATTACAACTGTTTTTACTTTTCTCTATTGGAAGTAGCTTTAAAATCCATGGGGGGAATATCCAATTTGAAGGAAAGCAGTATTAGAAAGCATGCAATTTTGTATAGTGAATATTTCCTCAATGATGGAAAAATTCAAAATACATGAAGAGAAGCCTTCGTGACCATTTTCTCAATCAAGTGAGTTGATACTGTACACTGCTACTGAGGACTCCTGTTGCCAAGGAGGCAGAGGAGAATTGGGTTTATATTTGTATTCTGGACTAGGGTAAGGGCACAATATCATTGATGGAGATGGGATCATGTGCCAGAAACCACATAGGAACTAAAAATATGCAGTTTGATTTTTCCATTCTGATTCTGCTCCTGAGAATAATAATAGTGATGATAATAGCAACAATCAATACTTAATTCAATAATACAATTGTTACACATATTAAATGAGATAATTTTCTTAAGTTACCAAGTTCTGACATGTTATGTGAGCTGGGCCACTTAGCCAAGTTTTATTCCCGTTAGTAAAACAGAGAATAAACTACTTTTTGCTCCCTTGAAGATGAAGGTCCTTAAAGATTTTGTATTAGATATAGGATACGTTTACATTAATATAGAAGTCTGTGTAGCTAATTTTGTGAGTTCTTAGTGGCACCTACTTAGTGTTCTTTTTCATTTCCCACATGTTGAGATGACTTTTCATATACTAAGTGCATACAGGCAGGTGTGAAACTGTTGAACAAGGAGGATATGAAAATGACTCCTGGTTGTTTACTTAGCACATGGAAGGATGGATAGAGAATTGTGAAGGGTACTTAAACTCACCCAGGATGAGGGTGTCAAACTATGGAAAGAGGAAACAGAGTTCCTACAGCTTTGTGTATGGATACTTACAGATGAATCATTCATTTGGCCATATCTGAGCCCTACCTCTATAAACATAAATTTTATATGGCTTATGGGAATGAGGCACTTAAAGAAATTAGATGAAGAAAAATAAATCAGGCACAAACACTCACATTAGAAAGGGAATTGAGGGGCAATAAAATATTTTTTTTCTTTCCATTTCTTATGTCTACTCTTAAGGTTTTATGGAATTATTTTCCCAGGACTTGGCTATTGGGTTGTGGGATAGCCTTCTCAATCTTTGTGTTATACAGCCTGATATTTGTGAACTTTGGGTATATGCATTTTTGCACGTTTTACCCAGAACTAGATCATGTGCTGCATTAGTTCTGAATTTATCATTCACAGTACCTTTGGCAAGGTATGCTCAAAAACATATATGATTCTTCCTAATTTTCTTTTTTAGAAGTTATACTGAATTGTTAGAATGTAGAAAAAAACTCTAAATAATAATATAATGAGTAACTGTGCATCCACCACTCAATTTAAGAAATAAATATTACCAGTAAGTTGAAACTTCAGTATTTTTTTTCATTTTATCCCCTCCCCATCAGAGGTCATCCTATCTTGAATTTGGTAATTATTATTCCCATTTATTCTTATTCTTTTACTAAAGATGGTAATATATAGAATGCAAGGATAAATATGCAGCAGAAAAATGGTGTATGGTTTTTCATATTTTAATGTTTATGTAAATAGTTTATATTACTGAAATGTGACTTTTTTTTTGCTCAGCATTATGCTTGTGAAATTCATCCATGTGAATATGTGTAATTCCAGTTTATTCATTTTCATAGCTATGTAGTTATCCATTATATGAATATTCTACCAATAATTTATTCATTGCTGTTTTGATTGACATTTAGGTTGTTTCTAGTTTTTGACAGTTGCTGTGAGAGCAGTTGCACATGACTTTTATATATGCAAGAATATATTTTGTATATTTTGAATATGATTTTGTATATATACAAGAATTTCTCGGGGATACATACTTAGGAGAAGAATTTCTGGGTCCTAGGATATGTGCTTCAATTTTATTAGATAGTAGATATTGCTCACTTACTCTTTAAGGTGTTGAATACTAATTTACATTCCCACCAGCAGTGTATCAATATTCCTGTTGTTCTACATACTTTCCAATATTTGCGATTGTCAGACTATTTACTGTTTTCTAATCTGATGAGTAAGAAAAGGTGTTTTATTATGGTTTTAGTGTTCTCTCCCCTTATTACTAATGGGATACAGCATCTAATCATGTTTATTGGCCACTTGGGCTTCATATTTTCTGAATATCTGTTCACATGTTTTGTCCATCCACCAATTGGTTTGATCATCCTTTTTACCCCTGTCAACATTTTTCTTGCGGTAAAATATGCATAACATAATATTTGGCATTTTAACCATTTTTACATGTGCAGTCTGGGCCATTAAGTACATTCACTGTGTTGTATAAACATCACCACTATTGTATTCCCAGAACATTTTCATCATTCCAAAAAGAGGTTCTATACCCATTAGACAATACTTTCCTTCTTTCCTCACCTCTCCCCAAGCCCTTGGAACCTGTAATCTACACTATGTCTCTATGAATTTGCCTACTCAAGCTATTTCATGTAAATGAAATCAACAATATTTGTCCCTTTGCATTTAGTATATTTTACTTAGCATAATGTTTTCAAGTTCATCCATGGTGTAGCATGGATTTCTTTTTTATGGCTGAATAATATTCTATTGTATGCACATATTGCAAGCCTTTTGCATCTAGCTTCTGCTTCTTGTTTAGTTCTTTCAGGTTGTCCTCCTGACTTTCCTTACTGACTTCTGCTTTTCCAGAAGGAGTATCATGGATTAACTTTCTATGCATCCTTCAATCTAGGCCTGTGATTATCTGGAAGAATTGGGTTAAACACTTTGATTTGTGACTAGAATGAATATAGACTTGTCCACATTTTGTTTTCTATATAATTCTAGAAGGTGGAAAAGTAAGCTTTTGTATTGCTGCCATCCCAAAGACATTCTAGAACTTAGTTACCTTGGCCAATTGTGGGGCCTGGAAAGGGAGACCAAGAACCACTCTTGTCCTGCCTGATCTTGACATTTTAGAAATAGAACAGCTTATACTGGTGGCACTACATACATGATTTGCTTTATAAGTTGAACATTTCTTTTTTCTTCTATTCTAGTCAGAAGTCAGATGGAATCTCATATTTTCATAAATTACAAATTTTATTTGGTAAAAGCTAATCAATACTATCTCAGGATCCTAATATCTATCTGTACCTGCATGTGTGTGGAGAGATGAAAATAACTGATTTCTCTGAACCCTTTAAGTGGGGAGAAAAATGATGGTTGCTCACCTTCCCTGGGGCTGGCAGGGAATCATGAACAGAGGACTAGGGTAGGGGAGGACATTGATTCTGCAGTAATGTTTATTTATATTTTGAGAGAGAGAGAGAGAGAGAGAGAGAGAGAGAGAGAGTGAGAGAGAGACACACAGAGTGAAAGTGGGAGAGGGTCAGAGAGAGAGAGGAAGACACAGAATCCAAAGCTCTGAGCTCTCAGCACAGAGCCGGATGCGGGACTCAAACTCACGAACTGTGAGATATGACTTGATCCAAAGTCAGACACTTAACTGACTGAGCCACCCAGGTGCCCCTGAAATATCTAACTTTTAAATATAGTATAAGAAAACTTATCATCGCAGGGACTATAGCTGAAAGTAACGTGACTGCCTGTCATATTCTTTAATAGACTTTAAAACATCTATATTTGAGAAGTCATGGGAAAATGCAAAGGGATTCATCTGAGACTTTGAAGATCTGGGTTTTCATCATGGCTCTTCCTTCTCCTTGCCAGATGAGTACATTTTCTTTTTTTGTTTAATTTTTTAAAAAGTGTTTATTTATTTTTGAGAGATGGAGAGAGAGTATGAGTGGGATAGGGACAGAGAGAGGGAGACACAGAATCCGAAGCAGGCTCCAGGCTCTGAGCTGTCAGCACAGAGTCTGATGCAGGTCATGAACCCACAGACTGAAAGATCATGACCTGAGCTGAAGTCACAGGCTTAACTGACTCTGATTCACCCAGGCGCCCCTGGATGAGTATGTTTTCTGCATATTATCTCTGGATCCTTCTCTCCATTTGGGATAGTGATGCCTGCATTGCTGGTATGCCAGGATTTTTGAGAGGATCACATAAGGCAATGCATGGGAAAGAAGCCCATGAACCACAAGCCCAGGCCATCGCCTATGTTCGTCATCCAGCTGGGGAGAATGGGAGCAACTCGTTCTGGTTGAGTTAGAAGGTATCTGAAAGCCACAGCTAACTGGAGTTAGTTTTAAATTCTCAAAATTTTATCATTTTAAAAAGGATTTTGTTTATCTAAACATGACAAAAACCCATAGCTGACATTTTAGACGAAGAGTTAAATTTACTCTTTGGATACATGGGAGAGGAGGTTGGGGTGTGTGGGTCCTGCAATATTCCCTGGAACAAGGCGGAGCTGAGCACCCGGAAGGAAGTCTGTTCTAGGCTGGACCTTGTGCCACCTGTGCTTCTCAGCCCGTCTGTATTCCTATTCATTTTGCGGGGAGGTGCCCCTCTGTATACCTTGCTGTGGATTTGGGTTTACAAAAATACAATCATTCTTGGCAAAGTGTTCCAGATGCTGGGAGAACTAATACAGAATAATCCTGCTCTGCAGAATGACTTGATTCAAAATGTGGCCTATTTCTAGCCAGCAGAAGCCTCCTGAAATGTTTGTAGAATCTGTGGCTCTGAGCTACTCCAGTCCAGAGCTCCAGATGCTGGCAGGCATTTCTCTCTATTAAATCAGTCTTAAAGGATTGCTATATGCACTTCAATCAAACCTTCCCCCCCCCACACGTTTCCATAAAATTGCTGCTCTACAGCAAATCTTTCCAAGCACACTCATGTAAATGTGGCTTTTTCTATGAATAGAAGAGAAAGAATATGTATAAAATCTGGTTTAACAATAGCACCTTTATATACCCCAGCAAGCTTTATGTTGTGTGAGGAGACATTGCTGCTTGATCCTTCAGAGGCTGTCAGAGGATGTGTGGTCAGACTTTTCTTGCCATACATTTGGTGCATTCCCATTACATCATAGAGTTGGAGTTCAAGGATAAAAATTTATTTTATGGATTTCCTATCCTAAGTTTCATTTCCTTAAACTTTATGTCTTTCCAACTCTTTTCCTTATACCCTTATTTATGGATAAAGAAATTTCTATCCACATTAAAAAAATTTTAATGTTTTTTATTTATTTTTGAGAGACAGAGACAGCACAAGCAGGGGAAGGCCAGTGAGAGAGGGAGACACAATCTGAAGACAGGCTCCAAGCTCTGAGCTAACTGTCAGCGCAAAGCCTGATGTGGGGCTGGAACCCATGAACTGTGATTATGACCTGAGCCAAAGTTGGACTGAGCCACTCAGGTGCCCCATATGAACATTTTATAGATGAAGAAATGAAGGCTTAGTTATGACTTAGGGATGTTAAATATAATTCACTGTACTACATTTAATAAGATTTTTTACTATGTTATGTTACTTATTTACTATGTTATGTTACTTATATTTTCTAATATATAGTAACTTCATCTTTGAACAATGTCTGACCAAAATCGTAGGAGTCAGATCTGTATCCTTTTTGAACTCTCTGAGATTATAGTTAAATGGATATAGATTTTTGGAAGTATAAAACAATGTATTTTCATTCACCTTCAGTCATGATTCCCTACAATAGGTAAAGACAAATACCTTCTAGAACAAATACATCTATAGGGTAGAGAAGGGGAATATGGTCTTTCAGGATGTCTTCACCACATAGGAAATAGAAGAGAATCCTTATGATCCTCGGAAGGGGAAAGAGCATAGCCCACTTCCTTGGCAATAGCATGGGGAAGCAGCCAATCTGTCTGAGTAGGGATATATTGAAGCTGATGCTATTGGTGACAGGATGTGATTTAGTTGTGGGTTAGGATGAACCTGGCACTTCTCCATTTCCAAAGCCAGTGGGTGAGATACAGAAGATTTCAAAGTTCCCATGGGGTCTGTTGGGGAAACATACCAATGTAGAATGGGCCAGCAGGACTCAGGGGGCCCTCTCAACCGGAGAGGAGTAACTTTGATCAGGGACTCCAGCTGCTGCTCTAGCACAGTGTCTCCTCCCTCTCTCCACAGTGGTCACAGCACACGGCCTCAGGGCTCAGGGCTGCCCTTGTGACAGAACTCTCAGGACCCTCTACGGATCTAGCCTTACCCCCAGCCCCATCATACTGAGGACTTAATAATTGACTCTTTATATCCACATGCCATTTTTCCTTCAAAACTGTGGGGGATCATAAGAAAAACTTGGCAGACAATATTTTTCCAACTGAAGCTTTAAGTAATTCTTATGAATCAGCTTAGAAGACAGACTATTGTCCATTTGTTTAAAATTACTTCTTCAATCATTTCTATTTCCACCTTCCCCCTTCTCCCAATTCCTAATGAAACAGAGTGCTCAAGAGATATTTAGTTCAGTTAGAGGGACTACAAAGGAAGTTGTATATATATATATATATATATATATATACACACATATACATTTTTTTGGTATTGTATCTGAGTTTTAGGATGTGAATTGTCCACCTAGCTTCAATAGGAGAGGGAAATATTTCAGTGGAGCTGAAGGGTATGTTAGAGGTCGATGTGTATGAGAACCTTGGAAACAATAGGAAACCATGGGCATTTTTCCTTTCTTGTATTTGCTTTCATTCTTGCTTGCCTAAGGACCTTTTATATGATGAACATCAGCGAAAGTGCATTCCTCCAGGAGGGCAGTCCCTGCGCCTGCTGTGCAGGCCTCCAGGAGTCCCTTGGTTTCTTTATTTAATCACCATTAGACCTTTTGCAGTTGCCCAATGGTGCTTCTAGGCTTTCCCAGAAGCTGTGCTATAAATCTTCCACCCACTGAAACCTTTTGTGTATCCCTCAGCCAGAATAATTGGGATGAAAATTATGTGCATGTTATTTCAGTTGGAGAAAGTGCTAATAATTCAGGGATCTGTGCAATGGGACACAGAAATCCATTACTTTTAGGGTTAGCTCTATATTCCATTGACCTTGGGCAACTCTCTGGGCCACTGTAAAAGGAACTGGGCTATGGGATTTTAAATGTCACCATTTATATTTTGCTTGATTTGGCTATTCACTTAACACATACTTATTAAATCCCTACTATGTACTATCTTAGGTGCTGGGAGGTGAAAATAAGCCAGATAGGCATGGTCTGTCTTCATGGTGTTTTATATGAATAAAAAATTGAGAAACTTTAATAAAGTATAAGGTGACATTTACCACAAAACCATGACAACAAACACTAATCAAATTATCTTTTCAAGTAATATTCTTGCTCCAGGTATTCTTAGGCATACTTGACCAGCTCTCTTAACAAGCCTGGTTCAGGTTTGGATTCTCCAAAAGGGCAGTGGAGGGAGCACTGAGGTCTCAGCATAGTTCTTGCTGGCAAAACGATCCTTTCCTGATTGGAACAAAATAATGGAAGTGACTGACACTCGATCATCTATCATATGCTAAGTGCTACACTATGGGCTTAACACACATTATCCCATTTGGGGGAAATCAATCTCAATTACTTTTGGTCTTGAACTCCCAAGTAAACTGTAGATAGATGGCTTTCTGTGAGAGCTTTCTGTGTTCTTTCCCCTGACCTTCTTTTCTAATTTAGTAAACTAGAGCACAGAGGCCACCAAATGGACTAAATTAAAGATAAGGGGTAACTCTTTTCAGGGAACTTTTTGTTGAAGAAAGGGTATGTATGAGGGGGAAACAGATGGGAAAGAGAAATACCAGTGAGTTCACCTCTTCATTTCATAAGAAAAGGGTATTTAATAGCCATCTATATTATTTTGAAGTAATAAAGCATTTTCTTAAGTGGGAAATCCTATCATCTGTTTGAGTAGGCTTGATCCAAAGAGAAGCAAAATATTTCATGTTTTTATAAGGAACTCTGGAAAGAAAAAACAATGGCAAACCATCTGGTATATGTCTAAAATCTGCTCTGGAATGTATATTTTACATATTTTCTAGATTGTCATATTTTACTGTCAAGCATCCTTACAGATACACCTGGGTTACATATCCAGATGATTGCTGAAAGAGGACACAGTATCCCTCCCCAACCCCAAAACCAGTGTTCTGGCCATTATTCAGAATACTTAATAAAATAGAGTCTCAAACTATGGCATAAACACCTAAATATTCAAAGATATGAACCTGTTGCCAGGTGAACTATGGAGGTCTTGGGTCCCGAGGTCTCTGCCTTGTCCATCCAAAAGAAACAGTGGGAGGCTTCTGGTCTCACCAAGAGGAAAACTTCAAGGACAGACACAGTGGATGACCAGTATAAGCAGGAAAGTTTATCAAAGCCAAAGTATACTGTAAGGACGTGAGAGCAGGTTAGCTCAAGTGTGAGCAGTGCCCATTGGGGTTTGGGTTTCTAACTTTTACTGGTAGTTGTTAACAAAGGGGTGGAATATTCATTACTTGAGGAGAGCATTTCTTGAAGCAGGGTGGTCTCCTTATAGAAATGTGGGTTACACTTTTTACTCCTTATTTGGTCATGGGTTTCCTGTCATGGCACCCTTAGGGAGAAGATTTTAGTATGTTAATATAGTATAATAAAGGAATAATGTGAACTTTGGCCTACTTTGTCTGCCATCTTGGGCCTATCTGATTTGATCTGGTTTCTTGTGGTTTTGTTTTGGAGGGTTGCCAGGACAGGCCTGTGATTTTTCTCATAGTTGGCCATGAACTTCCTCTTTGCTGACCTTTGGGCATCCTGTTAGAACCTAACTAACTGCCTACTCTAACAATTTGTGTGTGTTGAGGCAAGTCCTTAAATCTGAAATGGCTTATTTTCTGAGCATGTACTACTTCCTTCCTCTAGAAGTGTCAAAGTTTATATATAATGATTTAGATGGGGGAAAATAAGGAAATTTTTATTTTCTATCACTGATGGTCCTTTTCTCTTGAGCTCTATACATGAAAAGGGTGGGAAAACTTAAAATTTATAAAGAAATCTTGGTTTCATATTTTTGATAAATCTTCAACTATTTAAAGTTCAAACTCTTGGGGCACCTGGGTGGCTCAGTTGGTTAAGTGTTCAACTCTTGATTTTGGCTCAGGTCATCATCTCACAGTTTGTGGAGTCTAGCCTTGCCTTGGGCTCCATACTGATAGACCAGAGCCTGCTTGGGATTCTCTCTCTCCCTCTCCCTCTGCTCCTCCCCTGCTCACAGTCTCTCTCGAGTTATCTCTCTCTCAAATAAATAAACTTAAAAAAAAAAACAAACCTCAAATTTTTTATTATTGTTGTTTCTCCTCTATCAAAGGTCCACCCTTGTTTGCAAAGGGGTTCCAAGTATTGTGGATGCTGTTGTAGAAGGTAGAAGTGGCCTCAGGGTCTCAGGGGCCCACTTGGCCTATCTGGTGTCTTCTGGGGCTTTCCTGGAAACTTCCCTGGACCTTACTAGCTAGCCACTGATATCTGCTGAGTGTGCTTCATCCTTTCTGGTTTGTTTGTGCACAATGTACTAAATAAATGCTGCTGATTATGGATTTCCCACTCTATAGGACCCTGGTCCTGCAGTGTGGACCAGGTATATAGTTTGTAAGTCTCCATGCAAAATGAAACAGTGATGTCTTATTAAAAAATTATTAGGAATTTCCGCATGGCTACAGCAGAGCATTAAGCCCAAGCATGGGGCCCCTTCTGAGCATTGGGTTCTTTTAAGTTTATCTGCTATACCTACTTTCCAGAGTAACTCAGAA
The DNA here is from genome assembly GCF_006229205.1 of Suricata suricatta. Taxonomy (NCBI): domain Eukaryota; kingdom Metazoa; phylum Chordata; class Mammalia; order Carnivora; family Herpestidae; genus Suricata; species Suricata suricatta. The sequence goes on from NC_043706.1 coordinate 78,128,576, forward strand.
TCACTAGTCTGGCAATGAGACCACTTTAAGTCCTTAAAAGATTAGGAAGGGAGAGAAACTAAATGGGAGAATACAGATTTATGTATTTATTTTTAAAAATTGGGTGGGTGAGAACATGGATGCATATTATAAGTCTTGTCTTTGACACATGCTCAGTCTCTGAATTCTTGTTACATTTGTGAATGGTTTCTGTATCTCTGTGTCTCTAAACCAAGCTCCTGTAAGATGCTTCCCCTTTTTGCAAAGGTCAGCATCCTCTTATTGAGGTGGCTAATTTCTCCATGTTGTGACAACTAAAGGATTTTAAATACACGTATTTAAATATAAATATATATATATAGGTCTTTTATGTTAACACCATTAAAACTCTGCCTTCTGCATCCTCCCCCACATCCTCTAATCTTATACAACAGGGCCTAAAAATATTAAGCTTTCATATTTACATTATTTTGGTACTATGTCTTCAGGATGGAATGAAAAGCATTTCTTTGGGGTGGAAATAATATTTTGTATGAAAGTTAGTGCATTAAAGGTAATTTATTAAGTATTCATAGTCCATGTGAATGCTGGTGGGTGGGCCCCCTCTTATTTTCTTTAAAAGCAAATATAATTGGAATCCATTAGGATATAATAAAATCAGATTAGAAATCAGAATAACACTGGGGTGCTTTGGTGGTTCAGTCAGGGAAGCGTCCAACTCTTGATTTTAGTTTAGGTCATGAATTCATGGTTCCTGAGTTTGGGCCCCCATCTGGGGTTCTGATTGACAGTGTGGAGCCTGTCTGGGATTCTCTTTCTTGTCTGGGATTCTCTCTCTCTCTCTTGCCCCCTCTCTCTGCCCCTCCCTTGCTCACACATGTATTCTCTCTGTCTCTTTGTCTCTCTCTCTCAAAAATAATTAATTAATAAGAAATTAAAATAACATTGTTAAATTCTAATTCTAGCATCTTCTATATTATGCTGACATATACTTAGGAAGTTGAAATAAGATTAAAAGTATTTTGCCAAAAAGTTAGGTGGCAATTTAATATAACATTGGCTGCCACTTTTTTCTTTTTTTTTTTTTACTTACAAGGCTAATCAGTCACAAATTACATATTGCTATGCTAACAGCATCTCATGCAATGTCTAAAAATCAAATTGACATCCTTTACTAAGGGACCCTGGTTGTATATTAAATTAAGAGACCATTTTTGTTTTACAGTTCACTGTTTACCTGGAGCACCACAGCAGCAATCATACCTACAATTACAGACAGAGAGGTAGAATAAGGTGGCCATCCATCCTGTTTGATTTGTTAGAAGCTAACAGCAGCTTCTTAACAACATAATTTAGACTCATGCATTCCATGCAGAGGCAGCTAATGGTGATATTTCTGGGGCCAGAAGGAAGTGTTTTGTAGACCAGATATATTTGAAAAGATGTGCTAATATATAGTTAGAGAAGAAGATTATTGCCAGGGGTTGGGCTAGTAGATTAAAAACTTTGTTTTTCTCATTAGAAATATTGTTACACTTAGAAATATGATTGGTAATTTCCAGATTGCCTTGCTTCACCCTTCCTATACTTCTGTTGTGTTTATATCCTAGTGAAATTGTAGCAGGTTGCTTTTCATTAATCAAGCCTGCGATTCCTTCATAATGCTTCATAAATCTGAGCCTTTCCTTACTTAGCTCTCCCTGCCACTCCATGTTTAGGTTTCTGTTGCTTCAGTCCTCCACAATTATAAAAATCTCTTTGCCTTCCTGTCTTTACTCTTACCCCTATTTTATTTATCCCATACACCGCTGCCGGATTAATCTTTTGAAAATGACACTGGATTACACTATTCTTGTACTCAAAAAACCTTAAAGATACCCCAGAGCTTAGAGAATAAAGTCCAGCTTTCTTACACTGACATGTCCCCTGCATAATTGGGCCCCAGCTACCTCTTCAACCTATATGCACTGGTCCTCCCAAAGAATTTGTCATTTCATTTCAAATTGGTCTATTGGCAACCTACCCAAGCTTCTGTCCTCACGTGCTTTTGCTCACTGTGTTTTCATCACCTGAAATGCTCTCCTCCCGTCTCATCACTTATCCAAGTTATCGTTGGTATTCACAGTCAGCCTAAATTCTCTCTGACTTTTTTTCCTAGCACTTGAGATAACAGGCATTTTGTTTCTTTTAATTTATTCAACCAATGATTATTAAGTTCCTTCTCTGAGTCATTTTTTTCTTTTTTTTTTACAAGGCCCTAGAAATGTAATAGTGAGCAAGCCAGATGTGTCCCTGGACTCATGGAGGTTCCAGGCACAAAACAGAGTAAACCTCTCCATCTCCAGAGCATCAACTATCTATGATCTAATTTAGACAAACAATATTCTATATATATATATATTCTATATTATATATGTCACAGAGGGTGTATTTATATCTTCTTTCTACACTTGATTAAACCCTTTGAGAACAGAAGCTATGTCTTATGTTCAATTCCATGAAAGAGGCAGTGTGGCATCTTGGGAAACAGTGCAGCTCTTCAGCCAAATGGCAAGCCATCCGTTTGGTTCCAGGTCTTAATGGTTTTGTAGCCTTGGGTGAGTTGCTTAATCACTCACAATCTCCTCTACAAAGAAGTTTAATAATATACCCACCAAAACAGAGTGGTATTGAGTATAAAGTGATTTCATACTTAGAATATTCTTTTAACAGAGCCAGGTCTATATAGGGTGCTTAGCAAATGTTAGTTTTTGTTTTTATTTTTATGGTGCCACAGCCCGTGTGGCCTAAGGCAAATCATTGAACTTCACTGTAGCTTCTTTACTTCATCTGTAAAATAAAAATGATGATGTAATCCTACAGAAGGTGTGTGTGTGTGTGTGTGTGTGTGTGTGTGTGTGTGTTTGAGGATTTTAGATAAAAGATTCCAGTTCTGGGAAAATCAGATCATGCTATAGAAATGTAAGGCTCATTCATCAGCCTGTGCTGCTTGCCTGGGAAAAAACAACCACAGTTTCTGCCCTCCCAGAGCCTACAGTCAACAGGAGTGGCAAGAGAGACAAATAAGCAATTACAGTATATGGTATTAACACTTAAACAGGGAAAAAAGCAACGCTGTTCAAGTATGCAGCAGGAGTACCTCATGTAGCCCTGGTGTGGCAATAGCTGTAGAAGGTATCGCCCAGGAGGGATATTGGAGAAGATGCAATGATGTGTGTAGAAGCAAGGAAAAACATGAGCTTGGCTTGTTGGAACATAAAATAAAATATTTAGTATAGCTGGCATTTCAAATGTGGCCATGAGAACGGCAGGGGGCATGGGTACATGAGGTGTACAGGGCAAACTACATAATATGTCTAGGACAATATTAAAATGTAGACCTCTTTTCAGACAGCAAGTACATGGCTTTTTTTTGTTTGTTTGTTTTGCATGCTCTGTCTTGACTTGTTTTTTAATTTGCTATTTAATGTGTTCCCTCAGGCATAGAGATACTTGGAGGAGGGTAAATGCAGACTCTCCCAGTTCTCCTGTGCCCTACTGCAACTTGATGCTAATTGTCCAACTTCAGCTCTCCCTGAGGGTTGGGGCCAGAGTACCCCCCAGTTGCTAGGCAGGGGGAGGGCAGGGAGCATTCAGCTGAGGATCTCTCCTGGGAAGGTGGAAAGGCAGGGTGTGGTAGGAGGCCCCAGTACATGCTCCATTGTCTCATCAGCCTTCAAAATTCAAGATAAAATTATTAGGAATTTCAAGACAGTGACATTCTGAGTATGGGAACCTACTATTGGTATGGGGTTATTTTCTTATGTTCTAGGGATGAACTGTAGATATAGCATAAATATATATGATGCCAAATCAATAGATCATTTGGCCATTTCAGAGTTAGTTTTAAAAAATAGTTAAGAAGGGGCACCTGCATGGCTCAGTCGGTTAAGCATCTGACTTGGGCTCAGGTCATGATCTTGCAGTTCGTGAGTCTGAGCCAGGTGTCAGGTTCTGTGCCAACAGCTCAGAGCCTGGAGACTGCTTCAGATTCTGTCTCCCTCTCTTTCTGCCCCTCTGCTCCTGCTCTTGTCTCTCTTTCCAAAATAAATAAACATTTAAAAAATTGTTTAAAAAATAAGAAAATTAAGCAGGTAATAGATGAGCAAATAAGCAGGGAAGAAATGTGGAAGGTTTTATAGCAGTTTAAATTGTCTCCCGTGAGCAGGAAGATTATTGTGAAATTAATATATATACATATATATTAGCTTATCTAAACTTTGTAATTGTTCTAAAAGAAACATTGATTTTCTAACAAGAAAACATAAATTATAATAATTTTCATTTAAAAAAATCTCTGAAAGGGTTTTTCTCGAGTACTGCTCAGAAAAAGAGAAACTTCCAAAACATGTATGTTCATAAAAAATGAGTGTGTTGAATCATTAGCCTGGTGTTTCCAGAATAAACCCAACTTGGCAATGATCAAACAAAAAACTAATCTAAAATATTTGGATTTGTTTGCTATGTATTTATTTATTTATTTTACTTTTGTTTCTAGGTTTATAACTGAGATTAGAAAAGTATAGACCATTATTTTGTATTATAAAGATGTTTTGAGAAACGTGACATCAGCAAGATGGCAAAATAGGAGTATTTTACCATTGTCCCCAAACAGAATTCACCCATTCTAGGAGATGTATAGTTAGGTGAGTTCTGACAAATACATATAGTCATGAATCCTTTACCAAATCAAATAGCGCTTATTTCTGTTACCCCACAAAATTCCTTATGCCTCTTTGTGATCAATCTTCTATTCTATCCCCTAGCTTCCAGCAACAACTGATCTGATTTCTGTGTCTATTCTTATTGATTGATAACTATTGATTTTAATTTAGTTGCACTGTGGCTGGAGAACACAGATTTTATTATTTGGTAAGATTTGCTTTTGGTGCATTATGTGGTTAATTATCATAAGATAGCTTTAGTTTTGAATTATTGTATGCAGAGTTCTATATATGTCAGTTACACAAAGCTGGTTTATAGTTTTTCACAATCTTCTATCACGTTACTAATTTTCTGTCTGCTTTATCTATCAATTTCTGAGAGAAGTATATTAAAATTTTCCACTATTGTGGTGGATTGTCAATTTCTTATTGATTGTCTAATTTTTTTTGCCTCATACATGTTAAGATTAGGTGCTTACAGATTTAGAATTGATAAATCTTCCTTGTGAATAAAACCTTTTATTATTATATAGTAACTTTCCCTTTTCCCAAAACTCTTTTTTTAAATTATTTTTTTCTGGTATTAATCTACCTTTCTTCTGGCTGATATTTGAATGATAAATTCTTTTTTCTTGCCTTTTATTTTTTATCAAAAAATTGTTTTAACGTTTATTCATTTCTGAGAGACAGAGTGGGAGTGGGGGGAGGGCAGGGAGAGAGGGAGGGAGACAGAATCTGAAGCAGGCTCCAGGCTCTGAACTGTCAGCACAGAGCCGGACTCAGGGCTGGAACTCATGAGCTGTGAGATCATGACCAGAGGCAAAGTGGGACGCTCAACAGGCTGAGCCACCCAGGAGCCCCTCTTGCCTTTTATTTTAAATATTTCTGAGTCTAGGGGTGCCTGGGTGGCTTAGTTGGTTAAGTGTCCAGCTTCAGCTCAGGTCATGACCTCACAGTTCGAGCCCCACATCAGCTCTGTGCTGACAGCTAGCTCAGAGCCTAGAGCCTGCTTCGAAATATGTGTCTCCCTCTCTCTCTCTCTCTGACCCTGCCCTGCTTGTGCTGTCTCTCTCTGTCTCTCAAAAATAAATAAAACATTAACAAAAAAATTTCTGAGTCCCTATGTTTTATGTGCTTTTTGTCCAAAGCTTTAAGCTGCATTTAGTTTTTTAACACAAACAATTTCTGTCTAGTAACTGAACAGTTTAGGCCATTTACATTTATTATTACCTATATTTTTAATATATTTCCTTTTTTGCTTCATATTTTATTTCATCTTTTCCTGCCACTTTTGAATCCTTTGAGGTTTTTTTGTTTATTTCATCCCTCATCCCCACTGCTTTGGAAGTTATATACACTGTTTTGAGTTATTATTCATAAAATTTTAACATGTCCACCTAATTTGCCAAAGTTTAAATGTAATATCTCTATTTCCTTCTTGAACATTAAATAACTTTAGAATTCTTTAAACATGATTATACCCTTCCCATCTTCTATCTTATTGTTATCTAGAATTTTAGTCCTCACCTGTTTTTGTATCCCTCAAATCAACTGTTTTAAATAATCTGTTTAGATTTATCCATATACTTGCTGGATTCTTTATTCACTATTCCTAGTATCTCAGACTTTCCTCCTGAGATCATGTTACTTCTTCCAAATGCCCAAGGAAGCCTGATCTCACCTGACAATGCTATACTGGTTTCCAGTTATCTTTTCTTTTTTTCACCAGTCCCTAGGTATTTCCTTTATATTTTATGATCTCAGCTATACATTTTAAAGAGTGGTCGTATATTTTATCCAGTATTTCTAGATGTTTCATTTATAAAGGAGTTTTTAGTATATTTATCTGCCATATTGCTAGGATAGGAAGTCCAGAATTCATGCTTTGCCTGAAATTTCTTTTATATTTGGTCAGATTTTATTTATTTATTTATTTATTTATTTATTTATTTATTTATTTTTAAATGTTCACCAAAATTTTAATGGTAATATCTCTTGCTGGTGAGATTTGTCGAGTTCCCCTTCTTTAATTGTCTGGTCAGATTTTAATAAGTATGTACCTTAGCTTTCCATATCTTTGTACTTTGAGGAATATAAAGCATACCACAATCCTGCTCTCTTGTATTCACTATTCAACTCATTTATCCACAAGGTCTTTTTGATCTATATTCCTTCTTAGTTTCTTAATTTAAATTTCTAATGACACTTTCTACTAACTAGCTCAATGTGGGGATACAGGCATTCTTAGATACCACATACCTGGAGGCAGAGTCAGGGGAATGAATGCACTGATCATTAATCACCCCACCTAAGGGGTTATTTTTACTAATACGGAGATTGGCATGAGGAGTGGGAAAGTTTGATGTCTGTAAATTTTCCCTTAAATGGAAAATTATTTCTGTGTAGGTATATAAGCCTTTACATATAAAAGGACCAGGGTACAATGCAAAATTAAGCATAATGGAACTGACAATTCTCCACCTTGCTTGGAAAATGTTACTGGTAGCTATGCCCCATTTTGGGGGACTTGGAGGGGTCTTGGAAAACTGTGAGGATTCACCATGCATCTGCTACACCATGCATCTGTGTAATCATTTTAGGCGAGTTTCTATATCCTTTGCTTCTTAAAAATATTTTTAAAGTGTATATTTATATATTTTGAAAGAGAGAGAGGATGGGACAGAAAGAGAGGGAGAGAGAAATCCCAAGCACAGAGCCTAATGCGGGACTTGAACTCACAAGCTGTGAGATCATGACCTGAGCTGAAATCAAGAATTGGATGCTTAACTGAGTGAGCCACCCAGGTGCCCCTATATCCTTTGCTCCTTAAAGTCTTTGTGGTTCTTTGTCACCAAGCCAAGCTCAGCTCAGATGATACATTAACTTCCTTCAATATAATAGGCTTTCTTTCCAACCATGCTGTCCATTTACAGTATGAATTTATAATTGTTGTAATATTATAAGACTTCATGTAAGACTTTAGATAAGACTTCAACTAGATGGTAAGTTCTTTAATGACAACATTTTTGTATCTTTAATAAGTTGTATCCCATTGCTATGGCTGGTGTTTCAGACACACTTGTTGAGTAAATGGGTGAAAACATGCCTTTCTCAGTATACCTTGAGTGGTCTATCATGGAAATTCATATCTAGAGACTTTTGAAAGTGAATTTTATATCCATAAATGAGACTGCCTTAGCCCTAGTGGCCTATCATTTCAAAGAGTTTTAGTACTTAGTGACCATTTAATGTATGGATTATTGACCTATTCATTCATATCACAGATGCTTTAAGCTGTCCAAGTCTGCCAACAGAAATCTGCTACAGACTTCAAGATAAATGACTTAATAGTCTTTAATGGTTGCTGTTATGGATGGCTGTGCCCTTAATTGATAGTTTAGCAGATTAACAGCTCACTGGATAGATTATTTCACTCTGCTATACATTTTAGAGAATGAATGTATCTCTAATGGTTCTGATCAAATCAAATATTTGCTGAACTACTATGGGCAAAACATTGTATGGGTACTAGAGTGGGGGCGATGTGGGGGGTGGAAACCAACTTTCAAAACACAACAGCAACAAAATTCATGCAGTAAAAATGTCAAATCAAATGGTAGGCATCTATAATGAATGCTCTCTATGAAGATTCACCAATTTTATATCAATGGAACACTAATAAGAAATGATATCAGTCACTATTCTTAAGAATCTCTAAAACTGATATTCATTGAGTGTTTGCATAGGCACATTTAATTGTGCTAAAAGGGTGTTACTGAATATTATTGTTTATAAAACATGAAATTAACAAAAACATTAACAGCATTCGGGTAATTAAGAGATGTGTTAGCAGCAGCACTAGCAGCCGAAGTAATCATGGCTACGGTTAAAAACAAAACAAAACAAAACAAAACAAACTTGTCAAATACCATGCTATGTGTGTTTTCTTCCTTGCCAGTAATGTCAAGTCAGAGAAGATTTGTTGCAAATGAGAAAGGGGGCACTCCTGTATTTGTGAGACTGTGTGTAAGTAACGGTTACTAATATGGGCATTGTTAACAAACAGACCTGATTTTGAATCTTTCCGTTTTTGATTACCAGCAATATGAAGCTGGGCAAGTCACTGAACCTCTCTGTAGTTTCATCAGTTAAGAAATGTGTGTCACAGCTACTTTTATGTGTGGTCACTTTACCAGTAGTTATAAGTGCTTGGCACATAGCTTGCAACTCAAAGTGTTCAAAAAATAGTAATGGTTATTATTCTAGTTATTTTATTTGCCCAAATTCATGTGTCGACTATGATTGTAAAAATCCAGGAGAGCCATTTACTATTAGAGAGCAAGTGTTTGGAAAGTCAGGTGAACTCTGATGACGAAGAAGACACGGGGCACAGCTGGGAAGTTGGACTGGGAAAAGATAGGCTGTTTGCAGGACAAGCTGGTGAAAACAGGGTATAGAAAACTGTGGTTGCAGAAACTCGGTGTTGGTAATTACGGAAAGAAAGGGAGACTTATTGTTGTGTATTCTCCCAATAAGCCCATGTAGATTGTTGTTATATCTGGTTTAAAAGAGAGAAACATTACTAGAAAGCACACTGGGATTTGCTCTTTTTAGCCTGTCCTATAGAAACAATTACAATTGCACTTTAATACCTGAAAACGATTTCAGGGCAGAAAGGGTGATGCTTGCACTGAGAAGGATAATAGATGTGAAGTTTCTCTGAAAAAAAAAAAAGAAATACTGTGCACGTTTATAATATGATTATTGTCCGTGCTTGCATCTCTGTGCATGATTTTTTAACCTAATCAAGGCTTGGTTTTCTTGACTCTTTGGCCTTCCTCAACGTTGCTGCAATTCACTGAAAGGTTGGAGGTCATAGAAATTCATGCGGTGCAGAAAGTCAAGTGAAGAAAGACTTTATTTCCTCATTAATGCATTTTTACTTACATAAAATGGAAACACTTGATAAATACCAATAAATCCTGGAGAACGAGTTGGCAGAGTGATAAAAACAAGTTTTCCTCCTGCCCATTAAATGTGCCTTTTGGATACAGCAGAGGAACCCACTCACAGGCTGCAGCACCTCTCACCTAAAGCAGGGGCTGAGCGGCCCATGTTGACTCTAAGATTTCAAGTCCAGAGTCAGCTTACATTTCCCATTAGGCAGGGTAGTCTTGTGATTCATTGCCAGTAGCTTGCCCCTGGAGGGATGGTTAATGAGGTTTGAAGTTTCATTTAAATTTTCTTTTCAAAATCCTTTTCTTTCCACAAAGATGAAAGTCAAGAGTTTCCAGATAAGCTTAGCTGGAATGCATTCCACTTCTCTGAAGTTTAAGAACGGTGACAAAAAGGCGGGTAGAGAATCAGGGACCGTGTCAGATTTAACTGGGTGGGGCTGCCCCAGCTTTACCTGCTGAGAGGTTTTTTTGGGCAGGTACCAATTTGCCTCAGGCATTTAGAGGGCTTATTTCTTCAGGTGGGTTGGCCCATTATCTCCTCAGGGCACAAGCCTGCTTTCCATTAGTGCTGATGTGAAGGGCATGCTCACTGAATCATGAGTGCACAGACGCGAGTGTGAAAAGCTGGACTGGCGCTGTCAAAAGGAGGGAGCAGGGCAGGAGGAGGCTCTTGAAATGGTGGCAGACATGCTTGCCAGGAAGTTCACGCTTCCTGAGGTTTCTATTCCTGTCTTTAGAGGTGGAATTGGGAGACTTTTAGGACGAAAGGAAGCCAAATGTAGAGCGTGAAAGTTTTTACTTGGCCCATAGGTATCAGCAGACAGATTTTCAAACTCCCAAAGCAGGATGCAGAGAACAAGAACAATGAAGATGCTATTGAACGGCTAGTGTCGGCCAAGCGAAGAAGCAAGAAAGGACTCACCGTGAGTACAGGTATGGCTTGCTGCCGCAGAAAGTGTCTGACCTTCCTGACACAGCGGTGACTCCTCACCAGCCCTGGAGAACATGGCAATTCCAAGTTTGTTGCTAAGTAGTTATTTGTCACAGTTGGAGGCTCTCATAAAAGGTGTTAATGTAGATACTGTTCTTTTGAAAAAGTTAGAAGGGTTGAAGTGAAGATGAGTAGGAAGGGTCTGTAGCCAAATTTTAGGTTGTTATGACTTGGGTTTCATGACAGCTTACCTAGTAACCTTGATGCTATTGCCCAGGGACCTTTGTGTAGCCTTCATTTCACAGGGTCAATTAGCATTTCAAACAAATGGATGAAGCTAGTAGACTCCACACCAGGAAGCAGTCTTCAGGCTATAAGAGTAACTATGGCCAGTGTCCTCCTGGCATGTCAACCACTAAACTCTAGGTGTGTGTTTTTAAAGTGTGGGCCCACCTACCTACATCGGAACCACATGGTGTGTTTGCAAAAATGCCCCACCCAGATCTGCCACGATGGGATTTTTGCTGTACACACGTGCACACACACTCAGGAGACCCCCTATAAATCTAATGTTTGAGAAGCACTGCTTTTGTTGATATTTATCAGTTTTAAAATGTAGGTGGGCAATATTTATATAGGCAGTTTTTCTTCCGTACCTACTTTATGTCAGTTAAGGTGAAATGCATACACGTGGTAGCAATGATCCTTAATTCACATGGCCGCTGTAGAGGTTCCAAATAGAAGGCTTGTGCTTTCCCAGAAATCCAGACTGCAATAGCAACATTTTCATGCTTAAAATTTATAATAATAATGTCTTTCCAAATACTAGGCCTATCAAATCATATCAGTAGATTAAATAATCACTTTGACCAATTCTTAAAAAAAGAAGTGCCTTTTTCACCCACCCATACATTTTTTTGTAGTTTAATGCAACCACATTCTTCCATTTAGATTGATTTTTAAAAACTCAAATAGTCTTTCCATCTTTTTGGAACTGCATTGTAGAGGCTTGCCATGATAACACATAATATGTATAAAGCAGGTACCAGAGTGCTTGTCATGCAATGATGCTCAGAAAATGAGTCTGGCATTTTGTTTCCTCCTCCCCTTCTCCTTCTTTTCCCTCTAGATGGCTCCAGAAATTCATATCAACTTTGTGGTAACCATCTTTCTGATTCATGATTTCCACTTTAAGCCACAGGCAGTCTATTCATCCTATTTATAACATTGAAGGTAATTACAGGTACCATTTGGTTCTTAATTAAAAGCATCTTCTTTGCCTGACTCAGTCCTTCATGTAAACTTGGAGGTGTATGCTTCCTACTGAGTCCCTGCTCTCAACATGGCCAAAGGAAAAAGAGAGGATAAATGTTGGGAATCCCTTACGGAAAATGTACAAATTCCACTTCCATTTTGTCCCAAGTGGGGAAAAAGTAATATTCATGTTTTCTTTGGAAAATAAATAAAGCTCTATCCTCTCATCAGTGTGATTGCAGAGTTTTGAACAAAAACATTAACTAGACTAAAGCCAGCTTCATTTATCTCTTGTGCTGACATTATCGCCACCCTTGGACTAGTTACCTAGAATCTTCTAATTGAGCAGCTCCTATTACAAGGTTTGAGAGAGGGAATTACATATCACCCTTTACTTTCACATATATAATCATATGTAATCACACAGAGCTCCTCAAGAGGCACAGAGAGGCCATTTTTCTTTGCAGGGACAATCCCCGCTTAGTTTGCCAAAGGTATTATATTTCATTCTCTTCACAGTTATTATACAAATACTTGTGAAAGTTACCATTTATTTTTAGGGATCATTTGGAAGTGTTCCTGGATTATAATTTAAAATCCAGAATATAGGTCATTGGCAGAATGCATAGACATTTATATCTACATCTATATTTATATTGTAAACAAGTTTAACCCCATTGCTGGTGCTCCTTTAAAGCTGTCTTAATTTTCTAGAGCAGAGTTGCCCAGATTACAGATCTTGAAGCACATCCATCTCCTTCACATGCTGCCTTTGCTCTTCATGATCTCCAATTTATGTATTGGAAAATCTTATTAAACCTAACTTGACAAGGCAAACAACAGTAATTTGCTTTTTCTGTTGGTTACAAATGTGGCTTCTGGGTAACCTGAGTACTAATAGTTACTTTCTTCAGTTTGAGTTGTACTGGGATTTGAAATTAAAAAAGTCAATTTAATTTCCAGTACCATTTGTTTTGAGGGGGAAAAAAACAAGGGAAATTGGGAATCTCTGAAGTCTTTACATTCAATCTGTATTTGAATTAATAGTTTGTGGGGAGTAGGGCTTTTTAAATTCATCTAGAAACAAAGTTAACGTTAATGAAGAAATTAAAGAAACATAGGGGAAGACAGAACAGTGGGAGAATTCTGATTTTGATGATAACTTCTCACTAAGCTAATCTTGGGGTTCTATATTTTTACTAGAAGCCAGCTGGTTCATGATTTCCAATATAAGCCACTTACAAAGCTCATAAGTTGGGTATGGAGATAGAGAAGTTGATGTTCAGAGAATATGACTAAATGGCAGAGGTTTTCTGAATTTTTCATATGCTTGAGGATGGTTATTTCTAAAGACTATGGTCTTTGAGGTCAATAATGAGTTGGTGGAAACTTGGGATGTTAATACCTTCTGGGAGACTAAGTCTATTTGATACTTGTTTGATGGGTGCTCCTTAACAGGTCAACACTTGAGTGATGTCAACCTCAGGGAGTGGTAGTCTTGGTCTAGTTCGGTAGAGGGGGTGAATTGAGAGAAGACTCATGGATTAGAAGAGGAAGGAAAGAGAGGAAGAAGGAGGATGCAAATACTATTTGAATAGAACGTTTAAAGATAATGATTATCTACTTGAGTAACTTGAAAAATATTAAGCAAAGGAGTCTATAATAAGTACTTTACGGTAATAAATTTGATTATTTATTACTCCTTTTATCAGGATACTTCTCTTGACAATCATGGGATAATGACCTTGTACTAATCCTGAATCTTCAAAAAATCTTCAAAATATATTAAAATCTTCTTGGCTTCTGCCCAATCCATTGTTTCTATGGTTTCTCCTTTGACTCTTGGTCTAACCTCCACTTTATTTTTTTGTTATTGTTAACCAAATTCTGAAAACCATAAAGTGACCACATCATTTAAGCTCATTTTTATTTCCTCACTGCGTGGTCCAGTGTCAGGCTTAAGGTTGATTGGTTAGTTGTTGAAATTGTTGAATCATTTTGTTTTCAAAGATAAAATACAAAGGCTTATTTGAGTACCACCCATCTTAGTATACACAGCTGAAATGTCTTGACATTTTTTAGTGAGAACTTTGGGGTACATGGGTCTGTATATACGGTACTCTATACATGCCATTCTCTCTGTAATGGGGGACTATCTCTCCTCATTACTCCTTATCTCTTTAATCTCAGCCTGGCCAGTGCTGTGCAGTGACTGGTAATGAGTGGAAGATTAAATAAAGAATGGACAAAACATGAAGAGCTCCTAGGCCATTTCATTTGGTCCTTTGAATGTCCTCTCTTTATTGTGGATACTGAGGGATGCTTATACTCAAGGGGCCTGCTAGCAGCTGCCTGTGGTTCAAGAGTTCTTCTGCATTTTATGTAAATTTAGTCCAGATGTTAAGACCATTCTCTAGAGTTAATGGTGCTGTGCTTATTGCATCTAACCTGGAGAGGACTGTTTGTATGGTAATAGATAATTTTGCTAGAGAGGAGAGTTGGGAGTTGAATCCAGAGTACATTGCTTCCATTCCAGGTCAAACTGTTTTCCTAAAGAGGAGAAATGCCGTATTGAGGATAAAGTGTCCTCTTAAGTGTTCTCATCTCTAGTAGGAAAAATTCAATTTCCCTGAAAGATGTGTCACCACTTTTCCCTTCCTGAGACTTTAATCTCTGTATCACAGCGGAAAAGGCACTGAGGATCAAAGATGCAATACAAATTACTGGGTCACGTTTTGAACCCTACTTGTGTGGTCATCCGAACGTCTAGGAGCAGGAGGAGGCTGGTGGCAGATGGAGAGCTGTGGGAGTGTCGAAGGAACAGCAGGGAAGGCTAGTGAAATTATCTCAACACAGAATGGTGATTTTGATACTGTGTTCTGCCACCAAGCACAGGTTATTAGCTGTAAAAAATCAATTTTCTTTGATAGTGTCTCTACGTCCCTCACCACTTCTCCGAAATTTGGGAGATGACCAAAGTTACTTCAGACAGTATACTGCATAGTACATTATGTGTTTGTTGCATTTAGTTGCTCTAGACATTATAAAATCAGTGGATTATAATGCTGAAGCCAAATTTCAAAATGTAGACTGTATTTTTCCTATCTCCCTTGTAATTTCAATCAGATAAGGTTTTTTGTTTCTTGTCCAATGCCATTTAGTGAGCATTCAGTTTCTTGCAAAAAGCTAAATGTGATATGTGGATATGCTTCAATCTAATCACAACATATTTATTTAGTTCATAATATGTGCAAAGTACATAGAAGGTGCTGTGAAAGACACAAACTTTGTACTGAACACAGCACTTTTCCTGTCTTACAGAATTTACTCCTGTATGTGAAAATGCTCTTATTTCTTTTTACACTTTTGATTTATCTTTTGTATGATACATTATCGACAAATTGGAAACAAGAGAATAAATATTGCTCTTAATGTCATTACCCTGACAGAAAACTGCTAAAATTTTGGTGTTTTCTTCCTGTCTTTTTTTCTGGGATGTGAGTTTTCTCCTTGTTTCAGTGTACATATATGCTTATAGCTTCTTAACATTTTACAATATTATGAACACTGTCCATTTTACTATAAAATCTTCCATCTTAATTGTGAAAATTATAATACTCTGAAGAATAGATGAGACACACTGTTTAAGTAGTCCCTTGTTTTTGTAGCTTTAGTAACAGCAAACGGTAAAGTGAGCATGGGCTTCGCACAGAAATCGGGCTTGGATACAGACTCAACTGTGCTTTTGCTCTGTGATCAAAGGTAAGTTATTTCTCCTCTCTGAGCCTCAGTTTTTCTATCTGTAAAATCTGCCATATACTTAGTGTGTGATCTGGAAACGGTAGCTATTATCACTTAGGCTGTTTCTAATTTTTGTCATTAGAAATAGTGAAATATGGATCATCTTTGCATGTATAACACTTCCAGATTTTCTATTATTTTCTTTGGCTAGGACTCCAAAATGGAATTTCTGGGTTGATTTATTTAAGGATTCTTGACTTGCTTGTTCATGTTGCTTCCTAAAAGAATTTACTAATTTAAATAATGCTACCAATGTCTGAGAAAACCTCATCTCACTTTTTATTTTTCAGGTGAACTTTAAGGTCATCCCTTTAAGTTTCTGCCAATGCAAATGGGATTTTGATTGTAATATTCAGCCTTCTCAACTGGGAATATTATATGTCTATTCATATTTTCTATTTTTGTAAACTTTTATATTTTTTCATATAGCCCACTTTTCTCAACCAGGACATGCATAAAGCTTTATGTGTCTTACTGCTATTGAGAATATACACATACTCAAATTATTATAGATTATATAATTGTAGATAATTACATTGTACAATATCATTATATCCATTATCTATGTTTTTCATGTCTTTAATATTCATACCTATTTTGTGTTCTTCCGGATCATTCCTCTTTTGCAGTTAGGATTTCTAAACCAATATAAGTTGCGATAGAGATAATAGGCATCCTTGATTTATCTGAATGTAAAAGGAATTTTTCTAGGAAAACATTTCCCAAACTCTTCTGAGGGGACTATGCTCTGAGCAAAATAGCGATGGCAGTCCATTGATATTTGCAACTGGCAGCACCGTACTGATGTTTTCAAGAAGCCCTGTAGTTGGAAATATGTCTAGACTTTATTCAACTAGGCATTTTCCACTCTGATTTGGACAAGGAATCCTCATTCCCTCTTCCTCCTCCCCCTTTTTTTAGAACTTCATTTTAGAGAACATTTTAGAGAATGGTATTTCTGAGTAACTCCCATTTGGGAAAAATTCTATAATATACCCCATGAAATATAATGCTGCAATTAATTTGGAAGAGATTTTGTTAATAATGTCAAGGAAGTAGCCATTTATTCCTTTTAAAAAATGTCATTAACAGGAATGAGTATTAAATGTCTTTTAAGTATCTATTAAACAATTTAGTTTTTGTTATTTAGCCTACTAATAGGATATAATAAAAAGTTCCTCAAGATTGAACCCTCTTTAAAATCCTGCATAATAACTACTCAGAATTGGTGAAATTTTTTTCAGTACTTCTTGAACTCTCTTTGCTAGTATTTTACAATACCTAGAATTTTTGCATTGACACTCTTAAGTGAAGTGGTCTATGATTTTTATTTTAGTGTTAACATCATTAAATTTTGGTATCAGATATATATTCATTCCACTGAATGATGTGAAACTGTTCTATCTTTTCTCAATACAGGAACTGTTTATATTCAACATGGGAATCTTTTGCTCCTTGAATGTTTGAAATAATTTCCTGGTTAATGGGCTGAAGGGTTTTATGGGGGATATTCTTTAATAACCCTATCAATAATTTCCCCAGTATTGCTCTTGTTAGGTTTTCTTTTCATTGTTAAGTCAGTGTGGTAATTTATGCTTTTTTTCCAGAAAACTGTCTATTTTGTTGGGATCGCCTAATTTATTTGCTTATAATTTTTCATAGTATATTTTATAATTTTCAGATATTTTGTGTACTAGTTTATAGTCTCCTTTTTCTAATTGTGCTGCTTTTGCCTTTCTCTTTAAAGAGTTATACTTGAATTTGTTGATTCACTATTTTTCCTTTTTGATTTCTGAATTTGTTATTATTATATTCATTTTTTGAAGTCACTTGTACTTCTTTTCCCAAATTATTAGATTATTTTTCCCTTTCTCTTCTATTTTTTAAACAATAAGAACACTTGACCATAAAACTGCCTGTGAGTGGATCTATGAATTCTATAAAATTTAGTGAGTTTTATTACTGTTTCATCATACTGAAATAAGATTTTATGTATCACTATTTGGTCTACTGAAGCTCTTAGGAAAAATCCCCTAGGTGGGCCTGAGATTTGTGGCTGCCAAGCATTACCTTTTCTTTCTCATTTTCACTGCTAGATCTAATAAGGCTAATGTGGCTGGTCAGAAGCAACTATGCTAAAGTCACTGTATCTCATGTAAAAGTCCGACTCCTTACCTGCTCAGAGAGAGAAAAATAGTTACAACCTTCAAAGTGTCTGTGTAAAGCCACTTTAAATTTATTTAACACAAATATTGATAAATCAATTACTATGTGGCAAGCATCACTTTAAGCATTTTATGAATATTAATCCAGATAATCCTGTAATGAACATGAGCTATAGATATTATTCACCCCTTTACAGATGGGAAAAGTCAGGTGTGGGGAGGCCAGTAAGAGTTAGGATTGAACCTAGCAGGTCTGGCTCCAGAGGCTACAGTCTGAACAATTAAGATAAACTGCTCTTTTGTTTTGAAATTCTGTCTGTTGTTCGTTGATACAAATATGTCCATAAATAAGTTAGAGAAAAATGTCTCGTTCTGTATCCTTTTTAAGATTTTTACAAAGGTTATACCTGCATAGATTTCAATACTTATCTCAGGAAAGTAATAAAAAGGGTGAAGGGAGCTAGGATACAGCACCCCAAAGTATGGAATCTTGGATATTTGAAGCAGAAGAGTTTCAGAAACAGCCAGGCAACAAGGGCTCCCTGACCTCCTGCCTCTTCCCTGAAGCAGATCATTAAGACTCTCTCTCTGGTGAGAGGCGTCCTCCTTGTACGGGGAGGCAAAGAGCATCTGTATCTCAGATGGCAGAGATGTTGAGAGGAATCAGAACCAACAGTCCTTACTAATTTGGCCCAGCTTAATAACCTTAGCTCATATCTTTTGTCCTAGCATGTTTCCCCAAGACCTTGCACTTTTCATGAAGCCTAGATTAAAAATGCTCAGACGTAACCACTTTTTGTGAGGTCTTCATTTCCTTATGATGGCTCCCATGTTACTGAAAACTTACCTTAAATACGTATGTGTGATTTTCTCATGTTAATCTGTCTTTGTTGGTTTTTTTAAGTACAGCCAGTGACCCTAAGAGGATGGAGAGAAAATTTTCTCTCTTCTATAGGGGTCAGAACACACCCCTCTTCCTCTACTTGCTGAAATGGCCAGCAAAGCCTGACCATTTTCCTCCCAATAGTAGCTGCAGGCTACAGACAAATATCTGCATCTGTGCTTATTGCCAAGTCAGTCTTAACAGCTGTGAAGTCCAGAATGTTCAGATCATTGACACCCCTGCTACTGACAGAGAGTTGTAAGCAAGATGACTATACTGAGACAGTCCTTGATACTACCTTAGGTAGGGAATATAGGGAGAGGAAATACAGCTTGGTCTCTCTTCTTGGTATTCTGAAATTGCTGTCTTAAATGGATCAAAATAATTAAAGCAAGATGTGGTTCATTTAAACAGGTGCCCCCACGTTTGGAGATCTGAGAATAGGAAACACTTAAGTGGCTCAGGAGAAATGCAGGAACCTTGCTTCTCACCAGGATCACTCCACAGAGGGTCCCGCAGTGAGTTGTTACCTCTTGGTGAGTCAACATCTACAATTCTGTCTGTCTTCCATGTTGTAAATGGAGTTTTGAGGTTTATGTTTAAATGGCAGCTTGTTTTCTCTGACCAGGACATCAAAGTACAGAGAGAATATCTCATAAATCTTTTCATTGTCCTTCAGTTTCAGCTGCTCTGGAAAAAATAATTTATTTCAATAACGTGCTGCCGACTAAACCACACTCTCCTAAGCAAATTTTACGTATACCTTATAGTGTGTATTTTACTTAAGACCATGCTTCATATAGTCTTCAGAGTCTATAATAGACACATAGAAAATTACCACTATTTATATCGATTGAGTTCTTCCTTGACCTAGTTGTTTGTGAGAAGATAATTTTATTTTTCCTCAGTGAATGGAGTTTTAATGAAAAAATACCATCACTTGTAATTTTAGTGTGTTGTGGTCAGAGAATATGTTCTATTTTTCTGTCTGTGTTTCTATACACATATTTCTTGTTTTTAGTGTCAGTATTTGATTTAACAAACACATATAGCATTTCAATGAATGGGG
This sequence comes from Suricata suricatta, assembly GCF_006229205.1. NCBI lineage: Eukaryota > Metazoa > Chordata > Mammalia > Carnivora > Herpestidae > Suricata > Suricata suricatta. Next base: position 78,148,319 of record NC_043706.1, read on the forward strand.
TTAGTGTTTGACCACACTCAATGGGAAGATACAACATAACAAATGTTAGCTGTTTCATTTTTAGCTTGTGAAGTTCTGTATCAATTGCTAAAATGATATGGTCATACAGCTAAGATTTAGAGCATATAATCTTTTTCCAAAACAGTTACAGTTTTTAGTAGGTCATTTGTTAATTCCAGGATTTACCTAACAATGTCACATACTTACAAATCAGCTATTATATATGGAAACTCATATCTCATAATCAAAGCATCATATATTAATTGTAAATTATGTCACAACCCTTTGAGACTTTTTTGTATCATCTTAAATATTTTAAGTCAGAGAGAACCTTTTCTCCATTTCAGCCATTCAACCATTTCTCTTGCATCCTTTGGTTCTTCATTACACCTAATTTCTGAACTAGAATATTCTTTACAGCAGACTAGGATGGGTTACTTATTGTCCTATTATTCTTCTGGCTAAGGATGAGTACTAACATGGTTCTAGAAATATTTGAGTGCCATTGCCCTAGAACACAGGTTCTCAAACTTTAGTAGGCATTAGACTCATCTAGAGGGCTTATTAAAACAATGATTGTTTGGCTTTCCTCCCAGAGTTTCTGGTCTGGTAGATCAACATGGTGCCCCAGAGTTTGTATTTCTAACAAATTTCTTGGTGATTTTGATGCTGTTGGTTCCAGTCTACACTTTGAGAACTACAAACTAGAATCACATAAGACATGTGCAGAGCCTTTACTCCAATATAAAGGGTTATTGTCAAATTTGACAAGTCTCAAGTCTCAATCCAGTGGTCTTGATTATAAGTCTGAAAAAAATCTATGCTTCTCCAATAAGGAGTGCTTCTCAGAGTCCATCTTCACAACTTTCTGGCTGGCTTAGTCTTAGTCTGGGGGGTTATCATTCTCAGACTCGGAAGCACAATCATGCGTAGCCAGTGCTTTGACATGCCTTATTCCTGTGGCAGGCATCATTTGAAGGACACAGACACTTGCTCTCTCAAGCACCTGAAAAGAACTTTTCTGGACTTTGATCTGTTTTCTTGCTTACAAGAGTGGGATAGACAAGTGGAATGCAGAAATGGTGCAGCAAAGACGGATGCTCCTAGAAGCCAAACAGAACAAGTAAGCGTTCAGGGCTGTCCAGGCTTTTGCTGAATTCCTTTGAATCTCTGTTGCCTCCGGGTGTGCACATTTTTTTGATGGTCAGATTATATGATTTTTTTTCTAGTCTAGAAAAGGGAGACAAATTAAAATTCTTTTTTTTTCTTTATTACATACCATTTGCAGCATTCTTAAACTTCATGGAGAATTAGCAGAAGTCCCTTATAGTAATCAATTCTCTGTCATCAATAAATAAGGTTACCAGGAGAAACTTTCAGGTTATCTGACTCAGACCTTCTTGAAACGTGTTTAGGAATAGATGTTCCAATATAGGTAGCCTGCTTTAGTGTTCATTTATATTTATATGGATGACGTTCTTTTCCTAAATTTGTACAAATCTTTAAAATGTCAGCCTATTTTTTTTTTTCTGGTTTCACTTTTCTATTGAGATGGAAGTCAGGCTAGTTGTCTCCTAATGGTAACATAGGGATCAGTTAAATTACACTTTTAAAGGCAAAATGAGTTGAGATTCTTAAATATTTTTTTTAATTTTTTTTTGTTTTATTTATTTTTGATACTGAGAGAGACAGAGCATGAGAGGGGGAGGGGCAGAGAGAGAAGGAGGCACAGAACCGGAAGCAGACTCCAGGCTCTGAGCTAGCTGTCAGCACAGAGCCTGATGCGGGGCTCGAACCCATGAACGTGAGATCTGACCTGAGCCGAAGTCGGAGGCTTAACCGACTGAGCCACCCAGGCACCCCTTAAATTTTTTTAATGAATCTCTTAATCCTGTTCCTGTTTGTTGTTGTTGTTGTTTTAGTTTTTATCATCTCCTTAAATATTTGTTAGCTTAAAAAATTGTCTTCTGGTAATAATGATATGTTTTCTTACTTGCAGGGTGTCAGGAAAGTCCTCAGCACTTCACATGTCATTACATGCTTTACCAAATTAGTAGATATGCATTATTAAAATCTCATGGGTTTCTAAAAAATTAATCATTTTGCATAAAGATTCAGACATTTCTCTCCAGCGAACAGAAATAATTTTTCCTGGTCATTATTTCTTGTTTTCCTATCTTGTAAGGGTTCTCTGGAAATTGATTTTTGATTTGCACCAGTTGTTTTAATATTCTAGTGTTTTCCAATTCTGTCAGTATTAGTAGCTTCGATGAATACTGCAATTTTCTCTGGCATTCAGGGAAGCTCAATATGCTAATTAAAAGATGCTGATCAGGAGATGTTAAAATTTCTTTTAGGACCTCGGTTAAATATAACACAAAGATTTCTGACAGAAAAGAAATGGGTGATAACAAATATAGAAGCAGGTGGCAGAAACTGTTTAAAAGATTGCTAGATGTCACTCTGGAAGAGTAAGCAAAATAAGAATACTCTCCTGAACAGAAAAGTTTAACCCCTGATAGTGATTAAAAATCTTTGTCCCCAACAGAAGTTTGTGCATTCATCTGGCCATTCCAGCAATGATCATGAGCAGTCCTTTCCTGTGCATGTGGCCCCGCACTCAGGGTAGGGTACAGCTATGACGTCCTGGTTCTTGTCCTTGAGGAAGAAGCTCCCACAGGGCAGAGGAGTGTAAGTAACACTAACCTCACCCCTGCATTTCACTTGTAGACTCTTCAAATGCTGGAGAAGGGCATTTTCATCTGGAATCTTGTAATTAGGGGCACCTGGGTGGCTCAGTCATTAAGTGCCTTACTCTTGATCTCAGCTCAGGTCAAGATCTCATGTTTGTGGGATCAATCCCTGTGCTGGGCTCTGTGCTGACAGCATAGAGCCAGCTGGAGAGTTTCTCTCTTTCCCTTTCTCTCTGTCCCTCCTTCACTCTCTTTCTGTCTTGCACATGCATGCTCTCTCTTTCAAAATAAATAAACTTAAAAAAAAAAGAATAAAAGGGAAATGTCCTCCAGAGGAACATACTTTTTCCCCAAGGAGCTCATGATAGGAGAGCATATGAGAAATTTTGTTGGTTGTGGGGAAGAGTGACGCTGGTCAACCAGGATGCTTAGGAAGTTCTGTCCCTGCCTTAGCAGGGTAAGAAAATGCTCCTCCCCCAATCTGTAGCAGGTCCAGGTATGAGAGCTAAGTGGGTGACCCAGTCCTAAGGGAGTTGGCAGCATCTGGTCCTGGGGGTCTAGGGGATCTGGGCCCAAGTGGTGTCTGGTATCTGAACTGAATGAAGATGATGCTCATCATGAGTTGAGACTACCTCCCTCTTCCCATGTGTAAATAAGGTTGAGGGCTCGTTGCAGCTTTCTTTTAATAAAAACCTCTTTCTACATTGTTTTCTTAATGTGTTTGGTGGAATTATTCTGAAAGGTGGCATTTATCAAGTTGGGCAATAGCCTCATCCTCTCTCAGATAATGCAGCTCCAGATCTGCCACAGACAACTCTGGCAATATCTAGTGTGTTACCATGATGCTTTCAGTTATGATACTGTAAAACTTTGAGTAGGAACTCCATAAATTGAACTTCATTGCACTTTACAACACACATAATATAAAATAGCGCAGCATAACGTAACATCCCTGTTAAATCCTTGCCAGTAAATAACAAGATGAAAAGAAAAAATGTTATTTTCTCAGTGATCTCAAAGCATGAGATTTGAGCATATCAGCATCATTTAATCTTAGGCATAATATGTTTCCAAGTCTCCCACTTTCTTTCCCTCTCTTTGCAATTTCTCTTCTGATCACACTTGACAGAATGTTATTTATAATATTTGGAGTAACTGCATACTATGTGCCTCTTATGTGCTGGACATTTTGTATATAATATTGCTAATACACAGAAACTCTACCGACATAGATATTATTATCTCTCTTTTACACTGAACTCAGATTTGTTGGGAAGGGCCGAGGTGGGATTCAAACCTAGATCTGACAGGGTCTAGAGCTGGGCTTGTTCTCCCCCATGCACCCTCTCCTCTGGAGAAGTGCTTTCCCCTCATGTTTGCAACACATCAAATCACGGTCTTTGCAAACTGCCCTTCACAACTGATGAATTTTCAGGTATGGTTATAAGAATCAAAAGAATAATTTTAACAGCAAATGTGACTCTTAAAAAGGAGAGCAATGTTATTAAAAATGGAAATGGTTTGCAAATATTGTGATTTAAATAACCATTATTCCTACATGATCATATTTAAGATAGCACAGCAGGAATTCAGTAGTGCCAGGAATCAAATTTGACATTTACTTTGGAACCGGAGTATATATGGTTCAGTTCTCTTCCTTAAGCAGACAAGAATGACAAGTTTTTTTTTTTTTTTCATGTCGGCCTAAAGATAGCTGAGGTGCTGTTGGTAAAGATTTGCCCCAAGCTGGTGGTCTGGGAGATGTGACCATGCCCCGGGTGGGCAGGCTCACAGCCTGTTGTATTTCTAACTTCCAAATGTGGCTCAGCATTTGACTGTTAGATTCATCCTCCCATGTTGAATCAGAGGGGTCAGGGAAGTCATTTGGAGAGTTTTGTTCCAAATCCCTGCTGCTATTACTAAGCATAGATGCAAACTCAGTGAGCTGGCCTCAGTGCTTGCACTATGGTGGATGGGGTAAGTGGGATAATGCCAAGGATGGTTGCCCACCGATCAGTTTCCTGGATACTTGAAATTAGCATCATGTGCTCCCATGTTCCACCTCACCTCCGCCTGGGGGTGCCCTTGACCCAGTGTCATCTGAGCCCAGAGAGAGCATGTCCACACCTTTAGGAACCTATCTTTCTTATATGTATTTATGTGGGCCAGCCTCTGTGCCCTTGCATCATTAGCTAATACTCCTGAGATAAAAATATCTCAGAAATCAAATCACCGTTCTTCTGCTGCACAAATGACTTGGTGGAGATAACCCTGGAAAAGAATGGCCATTTTTTTTTTTAAAGGTAGAAAAACAACATGTTAAGAACTAGTAGAACAAATGTTTGGAGATGTTTTGTCTTGTAATGTGTGTGGATCACACAAGGTGGCAGAATAAGCATAAGGCGATCCTCCAGCATGAGGCTGGATGCTGCATTGTTTGCCAGGCAGGGACCAGATTGCCCAGCCCCTACCTTTGCAGCCTTACCCACAGCTGCTAGCTGGTCCTTTCTGTGTGTGCTCACACGTTTGGATTTAAGTAGAGTGTGGCACATAGTTTAGTAATCTGCCAGCACTCAAATCTTTTGCTTTCAACAAGAAAGTGTGTTAAATGATTAGACTTCATTGGTTTCTTGAAAATATACACTGATTCCTGGCTCTGATTGATATGCCTTCTTTTGATTGGAAACACAAGCTTATTCTCCATCAGCCTTCTAGTTCAACTCAAGGGTATTGTAAAAGCTGAGCCACAAGACAGTTTTATAACCTATGATATCAAATTTTACTTTTTTCTTCTCCATATAGGATGTGAATGTGAAGTTAAATATTTATTAAATATTTGTCAAGCTTATTAACTCGTTTTTCTCAATAAGGAGAATTAAAAGTCCCTGGATTTATTTTTAAACTTAATTGAATGGTTAATACTTAATTTAATCATTATTAATTCAATTTTTAAGGTAGTCATTTCTATGGCTGAATTAAATATTTTGCCAGACTCAGGCTTGTGAACAAGACCATTAGCAATGGACTACATAGGATTGTCACACCATGCATCAGAAATACTATAGAACAAATTTATTTGTACTATTAACCTATTGAGTACAAAGAAATGGGTCATCTCTCAAAGCCATGGAGAAAACATTTGATCTCCAGAATAAAAAATGGAAGCTATGCATATGCCTTGTTTCTCATATAAAATTCACATGTCTTATTTAGCCTCAGATGTTTTAACTGATACAATTTATTTCCCCAAGTTCTTTACAGAAAATATTGGGATGGACAATGGGAGGGTAAAATGCTCATCCTTAATAAAATGGGTCATGTAGTTTATGAAGCTAGACCACCAGCTATGCAGATGACCATGACTGGTCATCCTTGGTTACCTCTTCTTCTCTCCTATGATCACTTTCCGAAAGGCTTTCAATACTTCTGGAAATCCTGTTGTTTCCTGCATCTGTGCCTGTCCTTTCTTCTAGCTTAAATTATAATTTTTATTTCCAGGCCTCTTGCATTTAGCTGCTTCTTGTCATTTCCTCCTCCACCTAACACCCACCAGCAAGTGCTGGAGCTAAGTCATACTGGCTTGGGAGAGTTGATTTTGCACATCTTTTCCTAATTCTGAGTGTAGTGACATCAGATTGACAGCTTGAAATTGGCCCTGTTTGAAGAGTTTACACCACAGAAATAAGCAAATACTACAAAAAAATCAGAGGTCTTATTCCTCTCCTCCTAAGCCAGTTTATCTGCACACCACCGAGTCAATGCCATGGATTCAAATGAATAACCCCAACTCCAAATGGATTCTGTCATTTCCCCCATCATCCAAATTTGTAGTTAATGGCTCATTGTATGAAGTTACTCTTCAGTGTGTTAACTTTCATAACTGGGAAGTAAATATATTTATTCACAGAACTGATGGTATTCTCGTCCATGTTTAGGAAGGACAGATGACTGTTATATAGCTGGTGTGTCATCTGAACCACTGTGCATGCAGCAGCTGGGCAGAGATTTAAGTGGAGAGTGTCTTCACCTAAAGACCATGCCAAAAATGAACTCCAAATTGTCTAAATACCACACTGAGTTTAGTGAAATGTCTAGTACTTCTTCAATTTGCTGGCTACTACTGGAGAGCTTGGTACAGTAGACCAATACAGAGTATTATAAAGTCACAAGCTAAATTTTTTAGAGACGTTACAAGCTACCTTATTTTGAGGCCTTTTTCACCCTAGAAAAGAAATGCCCTGACTTCCTGTAATAAATTTGAATATTGTCACCTGAAAGTCAAACAATCTAGCAGAGTATTCAAGTATTCAAGTGTTTAAGAGTATTTGAATATTCAAAGTGTTTAAAATTTCACAAAAAAACAGAACATTCTTTAATCTGAACTTCAAAGCCCTCAACAATATTTTCCCAACCAACTTCCCAATTTGTTGTTCTCTGTGATTTCCAGCATCCTGTCTTTGCTCACTCTGTATCTTCTGGCTTGCACTTTCCTTTGCCCTCTCTTATTTTATTTAAACTTTATCCTGTTCCAAGATTGATGTGAAATTCCAGGCTTTCCCTAAAGTTTATCCTGGTCTCCCCACTTGGAAATAAGTACATTCTCTATAGAACACTTACCCCATTTTCTATACAAATGTTAGATTTCTTATTAATTTTAACTTTATTTTTTCACACGTTTTGTCTTTTGTCTTAGATTGGAAAGCAGGAGCCACGTGTGCCTGTTACTAGGCTATTGAAGCTTGGCTCCAAATTCACCTTCCTCCCCTCTACTCTGTGAGGCTGGGGCTGGGGCTCTGCAAACCACATGTCTGCTCTGCCGCTGCTCCCT
>NC_043706.1:78155939-78245983 GCF_006229205.1 Suricata suricatta
TATGCTAGTGAATAAAGACAGCATCCTTAAGCAGTCAACTGTGTCAAGTCAAGTCATGCCCCGTTGTCCCTTCCCCCCACCCCCTCCACCCCACCCCAGGCTGTGTCATTTGGGAATCCTCTGAAAATAAGTCCTCACCAAAAATGTGAGTTTGCTTAATATATGCTTTTGTAAATATAAATAGCTTAAAGGTAAGTAAGTTGCAGTTCAGCAGTACTGAGGAACTTCTCCTAAAACTGAAATATAATCTTGAACATCTATATTACAGATTTTGGATTTGGATCATTTTATAACCAACCCAGAATACCAGGAAACTTCAAAAATATATACCTTTGTGATCTGAAAAGGATAAAGAAAATGTATTCTGAATTGGAACAATCAAATGGCTTAGGGTATGGATAGGAGACCGAGTATGCCTGTACATTGGGGTAGCATGGTAGACATTAACAACTATGGGCTTTGAGTCAGTAGAGCTGTTTCAACCTTATCTCTTCTGCCAGCGAACCTCAGTTTTTTTCTATGAAACATAACAATATCTCCCTCACAGGTTACAGGGAGGATTGAATACTTTCTTGATGGCTTATAGTAGACTCCCAGTCTATACTTGGCTGAGTTGCAAAGAACAGGTGGAGAAGTGGATGCAAGAAGTCATAGTGGGCTGTACAGTGTTCAGCACTGGTACGTAGATCCCCGACTGGCCTAAAGGGGTATGTGACACATTGTGTTCACCACAAGGAGTGGGGGGAGGAATTTAACATTTTCCCTCTAACCTGTTAAGCCTAACGTCGGTTGTGAACATCAGTGGACCCAGGATGTGAAGCAGGGACGTGGATGTAGGTACATGGCCTCAGAGCAAATAAGACATGGGGAGCTTGTGAGTCACTGCATCTTTTCCAAGCCATCAGAAGTCCCTAAGTAGAATCTCAGACCTGCTGCCATTGTCTCACTAAAAGAGCATCCTGGTATCTTTCTTCTATTTCTCTTAGGTCTGTGTTGCCAGAACATCATACCTCATGTCTGCACCTGTAAACTCCACGCTTCAGTGCAGTTGGAATTCTAACTTGTATAGTTGTTTTCCTCCTTCTTGACTGTGTAATATTTCTTTTCACTACTATAAAATTTTCTGAAGTTGTTTATGCCTCGAGCAGTCTCTGCCCATCTTCAAATTTTCTATTTCTAATTAACTAGCAATCTGAGTAATAGCAATCTGATCCCTAAGGTGGGTCACATGGAAAATAAGCATGAATGGGTGATGATAAAATCCCAGGTGAATTTCTTATGAGCCAAGGGCCTCAGCTCTTGTTCCTGCATTTTGTGGCATATTTTGGCTGCTCAGAGACCTCTCTATGTTCTTCCTGGTTTGTAGCTGTTTTCTGGAAAGGTGACATTGCTTACTGTAGACCTCTAGATGAAATATTATTGAATTGTCATTAATCCTCTTCTGGGAATACAGGGATGATATTACGGATTCACCAGGCAACGGCCATTAAGTGGAGAGAGACAGCATTCTGTGCTGCCTCATTTTTCAGGACTCCTGGTGTTGATAAGAGGCATTCAGAAGAGCTTGATACAGACACTAACTTATCTAGTCTCCTTGGCAATTGCTTGTGGATGAATAGGCAAGTCAAGTCCTCATAAAGAAAGGTCAGAATGAAGGTTAACAAATATATTTTTGAGGCTGGAGACATGAATAAGCAGAAACTGTCAGAGGTTGAAAGGAAAAAGAAAGGGGGAAAAAGGAATTCAGGACCATTTTCAGACAAGAGAGGAGAATGAGAGCAGACAAAGGAACATATGGGGGAGGAAGTAGAAAAGAATTAATGAATGCTGGCATACTGACCCTCAACTGCAGCGGGAGCAGCAGGTCTAGGAAAGCATCCTCTGACTAAGACTGATGGCTCTGCACAGACACAGCATATAAGGTCCAGCTCCAGGAAAGTCCTCGGAGAGAAGCACAGTGTGATTAAGATGCAGTTCCTGCTTAACCCAGACCTGGGTGAGTGAAGGGAGAGCAAAAGGTGAGTCAACAGGAAACTGTGAGCAATACTGTGGCAAAGAAAGAAAGTTAAGGAGTCAGAAGGTGGAAGAGTAGTCTGAAATAAACCATGCAGCTTAGCAGGCTGGGGCAGAGGTAAGTAGTGGCAAAGTGATGGAAAATAAGGACCCTTAGCGTCATCTGGTGACTCTAGAAAGCCACGCACTTGGGGGCTTGGAATGAAGGCCTCCAGATACTACATTTACACAGAAGACACACATTTGGGCTGGAAGGGTCTCTAGGGGAAGAATACTGGTAATGGGTATGTTAGGTCTTACATGCTAATATTCCTCAGTAGCATAGCATGTTGTTTTTGCCCTTTTGCCACATACTGTCCTAAGACCAGGGGTCACTACCACCTCCGATCTGAGCCACCATCATCCCTTTCTTGGATTATTTAATAGTTTCTTAAATGGACTCACTGCTTCTATTCTTATCCTCTAAAGTCTATTTCCAATAAAGGAACCAAGAATGATCTGTTTTAAACTATAAATCAGGTCTTCTCTTTTGCATAAAGCCCTGTGATGACTCCCCATTTTCACCCAGAGTAACAGCCCAAGTTCCCACAGGATTTGCAAGGTTTTATATGCCCTGCTCTCCTGCAGCCCTATTCCTTCAGGATTCCACTTCCTACTCTCCCTCTTCCTCACTCTGCTCCAGTTCAATACCCCACCAGTCTCCCTGGCCATTCCTCAACACCCCAGATGTGCTAACCCTGAGGGCTTTGCTCTGGCTACTCCCTCTGCCTGAAATGTTCTTTCCTCTGGAGATTCACGGAAATAACTCTGTAGCCTTTCTGGAATCCCTGATCAAATGTTGCCTTCTTGGTAAGGCCTATTTGACCACTTTATTTAAAATTGTAAACCCCCCATACCCCTCTCAGCATCCTCTCCCCCTTTCATTCCTACCTTTTTCTTCTTTTCCTTTATTCCTATAGCCCTTATTATTCTCTAATACACTATTTAATGCAATTTTTTTAGGTCTGTTGCTTTCTGTTTTTCTCCCCCCACTAGAGTGTAAACAGGACAGACATTACTATGTTGCTCAGGAATGTACCCTGAGTCACCAGGCCGGTGCCTTGTCACATAGTAATGCTCAGTTTCCCTTCAGTAATCTTAATCTCTGTAAGTAGTACCAGCATCCAAACAATTTCCCAGCTAGAAATCTAGAAGTCAGCTTAGATTCTAGCCTACTCCTCCACCTCCTGCATCTGGTTAGCCCCAAAGTCATATGAAATCAATTTCCTAAATATTATGGGTCCACCTCTTCTATCTAATATAACTATTCCATGGCGTTGATAACGAGGATAGGGAAAAAGAAAAACCCAAGATGATAAATTTTTCTTTTTAAAAATTTCTGTTATGTTGCAGCATAAGAAGGGGTTGGTTTGTGTATATGTCACTAATAGAGGAAGATAAAGAAATTGGAAATGTCTGTTCTTTCTAGTACTTAACTACACCTTGTCTCCTTGCGCCCCTCACCCAGTACATACAATTGTTTCACCTCAACCCTGACGGGGAGGAAATCAGATCAGTAAATGTCTAGATGTGGAACTCAGTTGCAGTGGTCAGTAAGGGTAACGTAAGATATGGATGATGCCAAAAAAAGAATATTCTTTAGGGTTTTGTTGGTTTGTTTTGATTAGCTTATAGTTGCCTGAAGACATAAAGATCTTATAGAGCCTTGGGTTAGTCTGGACGATTTGCTTCCATCCAATATAGATATGAAAAGATTTTGCAGGGATGGGAGTGTTAAAATGATGTCTTGGCCCTGAGGTCCATGCATAATTAAGGGAAGGAGGCTCATTAACGTGTAGGGTATGCCCTGGGAGCACACCCCGTTGCTGAAGCACACCTGACCCACCTTAGACCCTCTCTTACTCTGACCGCTATTGAAAGTCAGATCCCAGATTTGCAGTCTGCTTCCCTTATTTTTTTCTTATGATCTATAGTTCTTGAAAGATAGAAATAAGAAAAAGCATTTGTTAAGCTTATTGAAGTCAGCTGTATTTGCAAACTAAAGAAGAGTGAGAGAATCATAGTTGTTCATGAAGTCAGCTGTATTTGCAAACTAAAGAAGAGTGATAGAATCATAGTTGTTCAGTGCCCCAGCCGCACATCAACCTGTTGAGACTGTTGCTATCTCCAGGCAGTGAAGAAAGTTTTCTCCCAGACATTTTATGATCGGTGTGTGTAGTATATTTCTCTGGGGAAATTGAGATCTCTCTCTCTCTCTCTCTCTCTCTCTCTCTCTCTCTCTCTCTCTCGTTGTGAGCATTCCTCTGGGATTATAACTACACAACCTGGTGGGTGGAGGGCTCTGTCACTGGGCAGTCAGTATCTGCAGACCCAGACTGCAGCATCAGTCCTATTTGAGATTTGCCACATGATGATGAGGGGCAGTTTGTCTGCAGAAATAGCAAGGTTTGTTTCAGAGCCTTTTCTAGAATTTTCAGGGGCTATTTAACCTACTTTGTACCAACTGTCTATGGCTTTCTGGTTGGAGAAGCAGATTCTATAGCCTTTTAGCATTCTAAATTCCAAATAAAATTCAAGAAGTATAATTATACATAGATAAAAAACAGTTTCAACTAAGAGAGGAATAAATGAAAATTTTTGCTCCTCCAAATGTAGTCTTGATTAACATCTCCTTTAATTATGGTTTAGAACATCCTAGAATTTCTATTCCTTCTCTTAGACTTTGCTTCCTCACAAAAGATCAATCTCAGATGTTTTTCTTGTGTTCCTTTTAAAAAACACCTATCTGTCCCTTCCTCCCTCCAATTTCCAGTTCTTTCATGGGTAGAACTTTCAACAAGCCTGAAGGCTGACTGGAGAACTCTGACATCTCGTTACTCTGTGCTTCAGTGGCTGTTAAATTGATAGTTTCAGAGTGGATATCAAACTATCCACTCTATCAATGTTTTTTAAAAAAGGGAAAAAGATTACAGTCTGTCTAAATCAATGTGACACCTCTCTGACATGTGTGTCTCGATCGCGTTCTCTCAACATATCCATTCCTTTTGACTGTCTCCATTTCTCAATGGCTATCTAAGTCAAATAGAGCTTGTCATTTCATGAAAATTGCTCCCCATCTGACTTAGGTTTCTCTTAATTTTCTGTCTTTCTGTATTGATCCCACGGCCAAGGATTCCCCATGGGCCTTACTTCCAATCAACATGGGTTGGAATTTCACAAGGCAGATGGAGTCTTGGTTTCTCTCCTCCATAGAGTTTCTATTTGCGGCACATGCATTTCCTTCTCTGCTGAATTCTCAGCAACAGTTCTCAGGGAGGGGTTCTGCTGCTCTGAGCTTGTTTGGATTTTTCTTTCATTCTCTCTTCACATATTGAACTCATTCTGTCTTGAAAAGTTCTCAGTCTCCACTGGCCGGGGGAAGGTGAAACATATCACAAGTTGGCAGAGTTGCAGTGCACTGTGCTTTGAACTTGTAAAATTCTTTTTAAAAATCTAAATCTTTAAAGGAAAGAAAAGAGGCTTCTGGTACATTGAGACAATGTGAGAACAGAAATGACCTGAGTTTAAAGATAAGGGTTAATGCTGTGGTGTCAGTTCTTGGGCATAACTTCCCCAGAACCTTTAGCTTTGCCAAAGCTCTCTGATTTTAAATGTCTTTCAAGGTAATCTTTTTGTGTCTGAAAAAATAAGAAAATAGAAGGAACAGGATTTATGACTGTTTTAGTAATTTATCCTAAAACATACAAACATGGTATTTTGTTGTACTTGCGGAAGCCTCTCTGCAGAGATAAAATTCAGCATCATGCACGGCCGCTATTATTACTGCCCTTCCAATCTGACAGACTAGTTAGAAAAATGAAGTGCAATGAAGATGTTCACTATCTTCCCTCTCAATTAATCAGTCCCTGTTAACAGGCATGGACTGTTAGCACATGCGGTAATTACTTCACACATATTCCTCATCCAGCTATGATTATAGGATCACATACCGACTACTTGTGATTTAGCTCAACAACCAGGGAATATAAATGCTGCCCTGATAAAGATTCACAGTGTGCCTGGGCAGAAAGTCTCTGGCTTAACATCACCAACTGAAAAATAAGTATAAAAATAATGTAATAGTAATCATGGAAAACAACAGAACTTAAAAAAATGTTTTTTTAATGTTTATTTATTTTTAAGAGAGCCAGAGCACAAGTGGGGGAGGGACAGAGAGAGAGGGAGACACAGAATCTGAAGTAAGCTCCAGACTCTGAGCTGTCAGCACAGAGCCTGATGTGGGACTTGAACTCATGAACCATGAGCTCATGACCTGAGCTGAAGTAGGATGCTTAGCCAACTGAGCCACCCAGGCTTCCCTGCAACAGAACTTTCTAAAAAGCACATCACATATATTCTGAGCTGGTTTTAAACATATATATGAAGAAGAGTTTCTTTTTCTTTTTCCCCATCACTACCCTTAGCACCTATGTGCTCATTAGGCCTTATTCTTCCACCACCATCCTCACTCTCCCATCCATCTACTCTGTCAGTGTCTGGGTTATATATTAGAGAAAGTATCTAATTCTATTAGCTGACACTGGAGTTGGGTTTCTTTCTTTTTATTTTTTTTAATGTTTTATTTATTTTTGATACAGAGAGAGACAGAGCATGAGAGGGGGAGGGGCAGATAGAGAAGGAGACACAGAACCGGAAGCAGGCTCCAGGCTCTGAGTTAGCTGTCAGCACAGAGCCTGGCGTGGGGCTCGAACCCACGAACGTGAGATCTGACCTGAGCCAAAGTCAGAGGCTCAACCAACTGAGCCACCCAGGCGCTCCAGGAGTTGGGTTTCTTAACCTGGGGTTTATGAAGCTCTAAAACTTATACACAACATTCTGTTTGGGGATCTATATGTCTTACTCTATAGGAAGGATCTACAGCTTTCATCTGCTTCTCAAAGCATTCTAGGATTCTTAAATGATTCAAGTCACTGCAAAAATATTTTCCATTAGAAGGGCTTGCGAATTTGGTCATACATGTTTAATGGAGGTATTTCAGGAAGTTCAAGGAAGGTAGTTTGAGCAGTAGGTGAAGAGGAGGCAGGTTTCCACTCTTTCTATTAGCTCTACCACAATTCTGTTTACTCATTGTTGTTTAGAATCTTCAGCTTGTTCCATTTAGAACTCTTTGCTTTTAGCAATTTTGTTTGGTACACACCTGGAGTAAAATGTACCTAGTTCTTGCATGCTGAGTCTGTCCCTCGCACGCTCAGTGGTGTGTACTGCAGGTCTGGGGATACTGTTGTTCTGCTATAGATTTCAAATTCTTTAGGAGGTGGAGGGTTGAGGAGAGGCAAAAAATCAATTTTTATTCCATTTGTTTGTTAATCTGAGGAAAAGGCATTTTTTTTCCTGTATTACCCAAATGGCTAATGAATCAGTATTTATCCTTTGAATAAATGGAAGAAAGACAAAAATGACCTAGGTTTATATTTTGGAGGTTTTAGTGTCAGCAAATCAGTATAAATGGCCTGAGAATAAACTTTTAAAAACTTGGCCCTCAGATTGGTGTAAAGGATGGACACAAATTAGGGTCCAGAGTGGGGGACAATTGATATAGCTATACAAACACAGGCATGGGGAGATTTAATGGGGTGATATTTAATTTTTTGATGTTTATTTATTTGTGAGAGACAGAGCATGAGGGGTGCGGTGTAGAGAGAGGGAGACACAGAGTCCAAAGAAGACTCCAGGCTCCAAGCTGTTAGCACAGAGCCCAACACGACCATGAACTCACAAACCATGATACCATGACCTGAGCCGAAGTCAGACACTTAACTGACTGAGCCACCCAGGTATCCCAATGGGGTAATATTTAGAATGGCTTCTTGCATGGCAACTCCTAAGATAGAATACACTTTCTTAAAAAGCATATCTTGGTCTCACACCTAATCATTTGAAGAAGACCGCTCTCTCAGATCTTTGTGAAGCCTTTGGAAGGAATCACTATTGCCTCAGGAAAAGGAAATAGTCAGGTCTGACTTTTAATAGAGTAAGGCTGCCTTCCAATACACAATTCCTCTTTACCTGTCTCAAATCTGCTCGGGTAGTTTGTCAAGGAGTTTGTCCTCGGGCAAATTAATCTGAAGCAAGATGAATTAAGGGAGGATTGAAGCTTGAATCAAAGATATGAAATAATTTCCTCCTGAGTTAATTAGCACACTTATTTTAGGAAAAATAAACTGTATCAAGAACATTGCTTCTCAATCATCAGATTATAACTCATGTCTGGTGACATCAATTCTCCTCCAAATAATGACTGCTTGTCAGAGAGACAGCCTTGCCTTACCAGGCTTTTGCACATACTCTTAGTTTATAGACAGGTCTCACAAAAGCTTTTGCTGTGTGATTTATTTTCTAAACAAACAAAAAAAAACCCCCAAAAAACCCCAAAAAACTTGTCTCTTCATAACTGACCGAATAAAGGGAATTTGGGAGAGATGGAGAATTCTGTCATATGCTTTAGAGACATTCCAGACAAGCCTGGAACAACAGCCCATTTAAATAACCACTCTGTGGATCCATCAAACTGGGCTGAGACATGCCTTCGCAACCTCTATTCATTTCAAAACCAAGCTCTCAGATAAAGAGCAGGGTGAAGAAGGGTGTGCAGGCAGTTCATACCTGGGAACTTCTCTGAAATGAGGATACCGGAAAGAGTTGAATGGAGCAGGCTGTGACAGAGGAGTTGATTTTATCTCTGCTGTTACACAGAAGCATATGGTTTCCGCCCACAGGAAAAATCTGCTTCTCTTCTGGCTGCCACACTAATGCATGCATGAAGGGGAAAGACTTTGCTATCAAATACATCTCTAGGGTTGGCATCTGTGATTAAAGCTTTCTGCTGGCCCTACATCCCTCCTCCAGGAGGTTTAAAGAAACTGCCAAAAGTTGTTCCTGCTTTGCTCAGATAGTGAGAAATTGGGTGCATGTTGTTAGTTTATAGCATATCTATTGGTTGGGTCAGTGTCCTAGCTTTATGCATTCTTCAAGTCTGCTTTTCACCTAATGAAATAATTAGAGGACAGGCTTAGAACTTGGAGTGTAATAGAGCAGTCTTTTATGGCCAACACTGGTTACAGACTATCTAGTTAGAATGACTATGAATAGGGAAATTCTTGGCTTCGGGTGTTACTTTCTAGGGGCTAGATGTAAATTCTGTCTTCTCTACTTTACAGATGGGAAACAAAGTCTGTGTTATCAGAACACAAAGGAGAGAGGACATAAGGTAGCTCAGTAGTTGTGGTTGGTGGTAGGAATTAATAGCACACCAGTGGAAGAAAATATAATGGAGCCTTTAGGTAATGGGAAAAGGACTCTTTCAGTCAGGGCTCAGAGTAGAACTTGCTCTCTCCTTTCAAAAGCCAGAAACGTTCATTTAGGGCCTCTTTTTAGCTACACAGACACAAGAGAGATTTGGCATTTGTAGCAGGCACATTTCATATTGAACTTTGAGGGCAAGAGTCATGTACCCTAACTTCCTAGCATTTGCACAAAGCCCTTCATTAACATAACACAAATAGTTAAAATTTTAGTAATGCAGTTGATTTAAACTTGGTGTCTTAATGTCAGATATTGGAACAATTGTCCGGAGAGACCAAGCGCCCTCTGCTACCATCCACACCAATATGGAAGAGACCTGTTATGTGGATGACATGGAGTGCCCATGAGCTTTGGATGTGGAAGGGCATGAGGCTGTCATGGAATATTGCAAACAAAAAGACTGTAGGTAGGTGGCTCTCATTTGGGAACTGGAAGCCTGCTGGAAAGCGAGGGGAGCACTTTCCCCTCTTATAATTCTATTTTTTGTTTATTTATTTATTTTAAGAGAGAGATAGCACAAGTGGGGAAGGAGCAGAGGGAGAGGGAGAGAGAGAATTTCAAGCAGGCTCCTCACTGCCAGTGCAGAGCCCCATGAGGGGCTCGAACCTACAGAGAAGGTAGATTATGATCTGAGCTGAAACCAAGTCAGATGCTTAACTGACTGAGCCACCCAGGTGGCCCTGCAGCCCCCTCCCACCTCCCCCTTCTCCCACACCCCCAGTACTGTAATTCTTTACTTGATTAGAGAATTCACCACCACCCCACTGAGGAAGGCACACAGATGGTCCTGGAAATTACACTGTAGTTAGATTTGCAAGAAACCGTGGTCTGCTTTTGCACAGGTTAATTGGTAAACACTATATGGTTCATTTCAGAGTTTTCTCAATTTGTGGGATTGGTTTTTTTTTTTTTTTTTTTTGGCTGCTTTTATAAGTTTTCAAGTTGACAATTTGGTTGCTAAAGAGAAGCTTCTGTACTACTTGGACTCCACACTGACATTCAAGTTAACAATTTGTCGGGTGGACCAGGTGAGTCACATCCAATACAGCTAAGAGCCAGAATGAAACCTGAAATTATGATCATGTGGTATGAAGTAAAGTGCAAAATCAGCACTTATTCTGTTGCTGGAAATTTTCAGAGTTGGATTCTAAATATTCCTCCTGTCACTGTCAGCAGCCGCCTTCTAACAGTTCTGCCGTCTCAGATTGTGCCCCTCTGCGGCCTCCATGGTCCTGCTAACTCCCTCGCATGGCATAAAAGGCTCCTCTGGATCTGGCTCCTGCTGTCATTTCCAGCCACATCTCCCTCTGGTCTCTAACCCTGGCACTCTCTGGCCCATCAATCCTGAAGTACTTGGAGTTTTCCCAACATGTCCTGCTGTGACTTGTCCCTTTGCAGATGCTTGTCTCTCTGCCTAGAATCCTTCTCCCTTTCCTGTTGGCTACTTGGCAAGCGCCGACCTGATCTTAAAGCCACAGCTTAAGCATTCTCTTTCTGGGATCTTCTAAGCCCATGTGGCTGTTCAGTGTATGAATGAACAAATAAATGAGCAAATAAATGAATGAGAGTAAGTGAATGGTCTTGCTCTTTACTTAGATTCCTCAGAATTAACAAAGACTGTGATGCCTGGGTCAGCATTATGATAAATTTGTAATTTTTGGCCAAATGCTTTAAGGTTAGAGGAAACTTGGCACTTCACTAGGCCAACTTTGACAAACTGCATTGGTCATTCTGCTTCAGAATGACTTTAAGATTGATTTCTTCATCCTCTCTAATATCACTATCATCATCTAACATCTAACCTTTACAAAATGAAAAATGATAAAAACAAAATCCTCCAGCACGGAGAGGTCACTGGAAGACAGACTGTGTGCAGTGTGTTTGGTTGTGTGGATGGCATCTCTCCATAGTTAAGTATTTGTGTTCATGAATAAGCTCCAACATCTCTGAAGATTAGATCTTCAGAGGTAGTCAAAAGAACTGTTTTTTATTTCCTGCGTGAAGATGATATCCCCCAGTCATTTCTTTCAGCCCACCCCACTTTAGAGATGTTCAGTTGGTGAAGCTTTAGCCTTTTAACTGTAGAGGTTCATGTGTCACACAGCAGTGAAGCCCCAGGGATGCTGAAGAAACACATTGGAAGGAGGGAGAAGGTGAGTCCATCTGTGATGAGGAAGAAGCACTAAGAGTGTGCGGTGCATACGTGGGGACGCGTCTTTGTCCTCTCCCTCTTATCCTTTAGTGCAACGCCCCCTGGATAGATTACACTGTTTGTCTACCAGGATGTCTCACACTGCCAAATCGTGATCTTTCCTCCTTAAAAGGCATTTTGTGCATTAGGGGTTACCTGTGGAAAGTTAAGTCCTCAACATTCTTCCTAACACAGCATACTCTCTGGGTGGGAGTCGGGGCAAGGTGTAGTCTTTAGAATGTAGCATATTGGTTACAAAGTAGTTTTAATATAGCCCAAACAAAACATATGTGGAAGGGGTGTGAAACGCCAGTCTCTGTTGAGGGTGTTCCAGAATATGTGCGTCGTCTCACCCTGTTAGGGATTTGAGCTCTACGCCCTTCTCTTAGGGCTATGGGGTGTTATGAGCTGGTGGTTCTTTGCTCAGGGTGAGTGAGACAGGAAATGAGTCATGTTCAGGGCCCACAGAAGCATCTTTCCTGCTGGGCAGTGCTTAATCAGTAGCAGGCAGCTCATGAGGGTCCATGCTTAGCTCTTAGTGCTGGAAAGACTTGGAAAGCTGCTAGCCTCTGGGCCTTGATGAGGGATGGTGTTCCCTACGGGGAAGAGTCTTGCCTACATGGCTCCTCAGATCTTGCCCCTTCCCCAAGAACCCCAAACCTCTTTTCTTCTTTACCTCCAATCCAGCTGAAATGTTCCTCTAGTTTTGGTACCTGGTATAATTTCTCAACTGGGTTTAGGCTTCTGGAAACCAAACCATAAAGAATCCTTTCCTTTTGACTATATCCCTCCCCTGAGACAGACGACACAGAATTAAATAGCTGTTTTAACAGGCAAGTTGGTGGGAGAGGAGATAATTTATTAATGTTCCACAAAATTGTGAATTGAATTCTCATATAAATGGACACCATAATGTATAAGTATCTATATGTACTGTCAGAGAGTCAAGGATAAGTAGTTTGGGCTTATATTTTGTTTTAGGTAATTGGCACCTATGTCTTTAATTCATGAGAGATATTGATGTATTTCCCTTAAATAGAAAAAAATACCTGATTTTCATTCTTTATATGGTTCTCCCATGTTTCAGCTTCATCTTACAGGTAGGCACTGTCAGAGCAGAGATGTGCTCGTGGTCTCCAACACTACATTCTGGGTGCAGAAAATTTCTCTTACCATTTCTAAGGCAATTTTAATTGGTAGCCCTAAACAGACCTAGTTTTGAAGAAGCTAGGCATTTGAATCCCAGAGATTTATCTGTCTGAGAAGCTCTGGCACCCTTTAGTCACTGTGAACATGTGTGTTGAGTAAGAAAGAGAGATTTTCTGTGTGATGAGATTTTCTGTATTTTTTTCTGCAGAGGGAAAATATATAGTTCCTTAGAAGAGAAAAATCCATGAATACATTTAACAAATGTGCATTCCCCACCTGTGAAATCAATCATGCTATTTAGTAAACTACCACCAAATACATCTCAATATGTTAAAATATGAAAACTAATGACTATTCATAAAAATTGAAAGAAAAATATTTTGAGCAAAAGATCTATAAAGAAAAGATTTCACTTTAATAAATGGGATTTGGTGGATGAGTTATGCTCTTATGCACTTTCTTGCATTTATAAAATAATAGGCTTATGAATCTTCTTTTGCCTGACAGGGTCAAGTAGCATACGGATTTCCTTTCCTCTTTATTTCAACTATTCAGACACAGCGGTAGAGGTTCACTTGAACCATTCTGTTTGCTCTGATGGAGAGTTATAGCTCATGCCTGGTGGAACATGAGAATCATAATACCCTTAACAACAGCATTCCAGAATTTGTCCCAAATGAATCTTCAAGATACTTTCCCTTAGGAGACTGGTATATACTTTGAGTTGAGGTTATTTATTTATTCATTTTTCACAAGGCTCTGTGGTTGATTTTAAACTATATCATTTAAACTCTAGTTGCCTTTTAAAAGGTCATCTTTGGTAACAATAAAACCCTCACCACTCAAAGATGCTCACTTAAACAAATACTTCAAACTCCTTTGTTTTAATCTATAAATTGAAAAGAAAGGATTTTCTCTAGAAAAGATTATCCCAGTGGTTATTTAAAACTAGAATGATAATGTGATATGAGAATTATAATGATTCAGAAAAGAGTCAAACATTTGCAGTTGCAGCACATTGAGAAATCCAATCACATCATTAATTGCTGCATACAATTGCTAAGTAGAGGAAGGTTATCACTATAGTTGTTTTTGATGAAGTATCTTTTAGTTATTAAGATTCACTTCCTCTTAGCCACATACCTGGAGAGTAGGTATAGCATCAAAATCTGTTCTGCTGATCCTGCAGGGAATGTATAATGTTACAATACTATAGTATTGATTTCTTTTTAAGATTCCGTGAGTAACAGTGTAGTGTTTTTTTTTTCTTTTTTTAAGATAGAAAAAATGCAAATATTGAGTTCTTCTTTGGCATGTAAACACCTTTCCCCCATCTCTGCCATGGCCTTTGCTCCCTTGTTTAGATCAAATCTATTCCTGTCTTTTTGACATATTTCCTTGAGCTCATCATTTTATTTTCTTCTGTCCTAGTTTGGAGTCTGCTGTGTTCCTTACCAGCTTTAGGCCTTCCCATAGCAATTTTTATTTGCACCTGTGAAAACCAGGATTCATCTTCTCAAATTTTCCTGTAAAGGAACCAGTGTCATGAGTATATGATCCATACCTTGGGCCCTGTGCTCTATTTTATCATTCCCCAAATGCTCTCTTTGAGCCCAACCCCTTGTAGGTATGTCCTGAACCTGTAACTCATTGTCCCTGAATTCTGCCTGAATTCTTATTGGGAATCACTTAGGGAAGTTGTGGATAGTGTACCTATTGCACAGCTCTCTCTCTGATCTAATAAGGTGCCATTGGGATTTCTGTGCTAGGAATGCTTAGACCTTGAGATTGTGTTTCTCTTCAAAATTTGACTGGGATTTTGTGTTCCTAGAAATTTTAGTAGGGCATAGAAAAGAAGTATGATGGCTATGAAGTAAGAGTTATATTTTGAGCCCCAGTAGAGGCTTTAAAAATAAAAAAGTATCTGATATTTAAGACTACCAGATATGAGAAAGTCTCCACATGCATTTGTATGATAACGGTCCATCCAATGAATATGATATTCTTACTGCTAAGCATCTTGCTATTAGTCTGATCCACAACTATATAAGACATTAAACCTTAGCTAAAATAAATATTCCAATAAACTGGGTCTGAAGACTATTTCTTTTTCAATATCAGAATCTTCCAAGAGTGCTTTCTCTCAGAACTTGTAGACCTATTAGGGATCCTCTTTTTCATCTTTCCAGTCCCACTTAAGTACATAAAATCTATAAAAGTAATTATCCAATATCATTTCTGTTTTTATAAAATGAACATGATAAATGCTAATAATTGCCAATGGGTTTATAACAATTCATAGATTTAGCAAGTTGGAAAATACATCTGCCTACCCTGACTCATTTCATTTGTTTATGTCTTGGGAGACAGTGACCAGGCATGGTTTCATAGAAGGCTGATAAATCTGGGTGCCTGCTTACAAGTTTCAAGTCATGGGTCCTAGGCACCATACCATTTGTGTTCAAGTTCATTATATTAAAAAGTAAGAGCTGCTAAAAATAAGGATTGAATTCTTCAATAATACCTACTTAAAGTAAATTAGTTATAGAATTAGTTTTAAAATAGATTATTTGGTGCCTCAGGCTTTAATTAAATGAATTGAAGGGCCCTGTTCAACAGCAGTGAAATAAAATGTAAGCAGTGGTATGTGAGCTTGTACGAAGGGAGATGTGGCCTCCATCACAGGTGGAGTGTCTGGCCCAGCAAATCACATTCCACGGCGGTCACATCACTGTAAATGAGCAGTACTCTTTAAAAAAGACTCCATGAATTTTAATAATACTTCTTATGACTACTTTTAAGTGGAGACATGTACGAACTTCCAATTAAGCTTTTAAAATGAAGTAGAAAACTAAAGGTTGAAAGTTCGTATCTGCCACAGCCTTCTCATAGTGGGCGTTTTGGGGATACTTTTTAGTTTTATGAATTGCAAATGCAGTTGCCAATTTTCTCTGTTTCAGTTTGTTTCTAGCTATTCATCTTTCCCAGCACTTTTCACTGCTGTGAAGGGTTGTTTCCCCCTCATTTTCATGTTTTAATGCCTTTTTCTTAATTTAGTATAGATCTGGAAAGTGATCATCTGTGTGAAGATTAATGGGAGACTTATTCTTAGAGACACACAGAGCTTCAGGCCTGGGCTTTGAAACTTCATGCTGTTGCCCCCAGACACTGCCAAGGAATCTGCCATCGTGAGAATGAATGGGCTTGTGCTATGATAATGAAGCTACTTGATTTTAAGCTTCTTCAGGGTGAGGATTACTTCTTGTTCTGAGCAGACATCCCTAATATACGTAAACCTTGATGTGACACCACAATGGTGGTGCAGAATGAATAAGTTAGTTCTTGCTTCCAATATTTTTATGTATGTATGTATGTATGTATGTGTTTATGTATTTGCTATTTCATCTCTTGAAGGGGCTCATTAATGAGCCAATGACTGACATCAAGGTTTCTGAATCCCCCAAATCTTTCTCTATACTGGCTAACTTACATTGAATTGAAGGTCTTTAAACATCCCTGATTAAGCTTCCCAGTTATTAGAAGAGATACTTATTTTTAGAGTGGTTTACTCTAGAACAGATGGAGAAACGAGTGTAAACACATGCTAAGTTTGAGATGGAGTAGTCTGGTTCATCAACATGGACGAATATTATGGTCTGATCTCCTAGACTTTTTAAGATGATTATAGAGACTCCTGGGCTTGAAGAATTTCAAGTTATTTCCAGGAGGCACCCAAATAGACCCAAGTCATTCAGTATCTTAGGGTCCAAATATCCTGCTAAATGTCTAAATAAAATAATTAGAGTTCTTGCTCCACATACAGCTGCAGAGGACATAATGCTATTAAAAAATCTGAGGACTTCTAGGTTAGTCAAACCAGGGATATGGGGCAAGAAGGTCAATTACATTCTTGTGGTGGCCACTTCTCATCCCATGCTCTTCTTCCAGCCTCAAATCATTACGCTTCTTCATCTTATAGTTTTGGATACTGAAGCTGTTGGTCACTTTTCACATAGTTCCACTTAAGGGTGACCCCGATTTTTTTTGTCACTCAAGGCAGTATAATACAAGGCTGGTATTCAAAGAGACTTCTTCTGAAGACTTGTTTAACTGAAAATATGGCTTATCTCAAAGAATCAATGCTACTCAATCTATTGGCAAGAACATGAACTTGGAGACATACATATCAGAGTGTGAATCTGTCTCCTTCTCTTCCTGGATGTGACACACTGGGGAAGTTGTATCTTTCATGTCTCAGTTTACTCTTCTTTAAAATGAAAACACAAGGGTGCCTGAGTGGCTCAGCTGGATAAGCGTCTGACTGGCTCAGGTCATGATCTCGTGCTTGACGCATTTGAACCCTGGTTGGGCTCTGTGCTGACAGCTCAGAGCCTGGGGCCTGCTTTGGATTCTGTGTCTCCCTTTGGCTCTGCCCCTCCCCTGATCACACTCTGTGTTCTCTGTCTCAAAAATAAATGAACATTAAAAAAAATTTTAGGGGTCCCTGGGCGGCTCAATCAGTTAAGCGTTCAGCTTCAGCTCAGGTCATGATCTCACGGTTCATGGGTTCGAGCCCCGCATCAGGCTCTGTGCTGACAGCTGAGAGTCTGGGGCCTGCTTCAGATTCTGTGTCTCCTTCTCTCTCTGACCCTCCCAGGCTTACACTGTCTCTCTCTGTCACTCAAAAAGAAAAACATTTAAAAAAATTAAAAAAAATTTTAAATGAGAACACAGATAACCTCATAAAGTTATTAGGGATAAGTAAGATAATATAGGTAAATTCCTTGGCAGATGGGACCTATCTGATAAATGTTTCTTGATACCTTTGAAAGGTCAGACTTAAGACTCCCTTCCTTAACCTGAGAAGAGGTTCTGTCTTTGTTCTTGAGGAGCGCGCCTTAGTGTGCCTGTGCTTGTGTGTGTTGCATGCAGCTGGGGTAAGGGTGGCAGAAGGCAGAAAATAGCTGTGCTCATTTTAAGTAGTTTTATTCAAAACCCTTGAAAGTCTTATTATTAAGTACTTGGTTACATATTAGTTTGCCACTCTTCTATTTATATATTGACTTCTCTTGCCTGATGGATTCCTTGTGGGCGATTCTGTGTCAAAGCCTCTTAATGTAGCTATAGATGCTTAGCATATCTTTTTCAACTTGGTTGGAAGCTGCTTACTGGAACATTGATAAACATTAAAGAATTTCATTTTTCTGAACAGGTCATGAAGCCCAATTATAGCCTCCTTCTGAGAATAGTATTTGTAAAGTTTCTTTCCTGCAGAGTGGCTGTGGCTCAAACCATATAGTTTTAGAGTCTTAACCCTACTCTGACAAGGACAGCTGATTGCCTACTGGGTCTGAGCACTTTTGAAGGCAGTCATATAGGAAGCAGCTATCTCAGATGTCTGCCTCTGAGGGGGTTTTGCATGAACTCTGCCTTAAAAGACACTCCATTATAAGGTGGTGGAAATCTGTGCATTTCCAAACTTCTCTAAGCCTTAGTCTTCTTATCTCTAAAATAAGTATAATGTTACCTGTCTTATGGCATGTTTTAAGGACTAGGGGAATGAGTTAGTGCAAGATAAGATTGAACATAGTACTGGCTCATGATATGTATTTGATAATATTAATGAGATAGATGATATTATTGACCTTAATTCTTTACCCCTTCTGTGTCCACACCCTGCCTTGACCCCAACCTGGGGTTATTGTACAGTCCACCCCTTAAATTGAGACTTGGCCACATGATTCACTTTGGTTAAAATTGACTATGTATTAGTTCTGAGCCTAAGTGTTGAAAGCCTTGCCTATTTCTGCCCTGTCTTTTGACCACTGCTATGGAAAAACTATGTGCCAGTTAACCCTATTTTCAAGAAGGATGGGAGACACAAAGGGCAGAGCTGCCTTCGAACTCTAATGAGAAGCAGGCGACCCCAGCTTTTGCAGCCTAAAGCAGAGCTTCCTGGAGAACCCAGCCCAGATTAGGTGAACTTTAGCCAATATGTGCAGATACATGGGTGATAGTAAATGATCACTGTCTAGGCACTGAGTGTTGGGAGGTTTGTTATGCAGCAATGGCTAACCAATGAAGTTAGCTAGTATTATAGCTATGTTTTCTGGGAAACACAGGGGCGATTAAGCAGACAAAGAGCAAACAATGTCCTAGAGCCAGCTGATTGTTACAAATGATATTGAGCCTCCATCCGCAGGTCCCTTGCAGGCAGAAACCCTGGGACCCTAATGCCCCCGCAGTAGACAAGGCAGTTTCCCAGGATGCTTTCCTCTTTCCAGTATTCCTGCAATCAACTCTCAACATTGTGGGTGTCACTCTCTTGTGATTTCAAGGATCTGGACTAATGTACTCATAAAAAATAGCAAAGGGAAGCCAAAATACTTATAGGTTATTTGCATTCTCTTTCTTTTTTAGTATTTCTTCTAAATTACAATTCTGCTGCAATAGATGCTTTTGGCCTGAGCATAGAGGCATTCCATTCTTGAGACCTTTTTGCACATAGTTGCATTTCCTTGTGCTCCTGCTTCTCCAGCTACATTGGCCTAATCATACTTGCTATCACCCAACTTCCTCTCAGGGAGTTGGAGGGGATTAATGAGACAGTATTTGCAAGGCACTCTAAGTCTCTCTCAGGAAAAGACACAGTAGTCATATAAATGTGGATATCTGGAGTTGGCACTCATTTGTCCCTGTGTATCCATTTCAGATAGTTTGGTATCTTTGAGGAATAATTTGGAAGGCACAACCTCATGCCCTTCTCTTAGTAATGCACAGCATTTTGCTCGGAGCTGAGATATTTTTTCCACCCTTTTGGCCTTGCCGAGCTTTTTAACGATCACTTCCATGCTGCCTGTCTCTAATCTGCTGAGAGATGCTGTCGGTACAAACTGTACTGTGACTGTGAGAAAATTACACCACAGCCCACATGGAAGCCCTGCTTTTGGTTCCAGGATGTCTGTTGGGACCGCTGTTAAGAATATGTATCTAAAGAAGGAGCTCATTCTAATTCTTGGTGCACAGGTGAGTTAATAAGTGTGTGCATTGAGACCAAGAGCTGATGTATCAAAGATGTGGCTCTCTATCACCTCAGGGGTATGCTTAATAGTGGTGCCGTTTTTTTCCCCCTTTCATTTTCGTCAAAGTGTATCAAGGGCTGTCATTGCTTCTCAAAGAAAGCACTTATTAATATGTATAAGGTAAGACTGACTATTCCTTTCTAAGAATTAACTTTACTCACAATCATTACATTTAATGATAATGCATATGAAAAAAAATGCAACACACACACACACACACACACACCCACACACAACCTAAACAATAAAAGAGCACCAAAGCTCTTAACTTTCACGAAACAGGAAATATCATATATTAATGCAAAATAAAACACAGTCCCTTGCTTCTTATGTTCCTCTCTGAGGCTGTAGCATTTGCTAGGAAATGACATTTCTTTTTGTTTCTGAGTCCAAATGTGCTTTAT
Source organism: Suricata suricatta (assembly GCF_006229205.1). Classification (NCBI taxonomy): domain Eukaryota; kingdom Metazoa; phylum Chordata; class Mammalia; order Carnivora; family Herpestidae; genus Suricata; species Suricata suricatta. Next base: position 78,176,141 of record NC_043706.1, read on the forward strand.
TATTATTTTTTTTTTTAGTATTTACAGTAGCTAAAAAAATGGTATGTGAACAATGTTAGAGCTCCATGTCCTTGCCTTGAGTTGCCTTTTTTAAAAGTTGAAGTATAATTGACATATAACATTATATTAGTTTCAGGTGACATAATGATTCTCTATTTGTATATATTGTGAAATGATCACCATAGTAAGTCTAGTTACCATCTGTCACTATACAAAGTGATGATTTTTTTCTTATGTTGAGAACTTTCAATATTTACTCTCCCAGCACCTTTCAATATAATATTATTGACTGTAGTCTCCATGATGTACATTATATTTATGACTTAAGTTCGTAACTTTCACCCATTCTGCTTGTCCCACAACCTCCCTCCCCTCTGGCAACCAGTAATCTCTTCTCTGTTTCTATAAGTTTTGTTTTGTTTGTTCATTTGTTTTTTAGATTCCATGTATAAGAGATATCATATAGTATTTTTCTTTCTCTTTCTGACTTATGTCATTTAGGATAATACTCTTAAGATCTATCCATGTTGTTGCTAATGGCAAGATTTTATTCCTTTTTATGGCTGAATAGTATTCCATTGTATATGTATATACTACATCTTTATCCATTCATCCATCGATGGTCACTTAGGTTGTTTCCATATCCTGGCTATTGCAGATAATGCTACAGTGAACATAGGTATGCACATATCTTTTCAAATTACTGTTTTCATTTTCTTCAGATAAATACTCAGAATAGAATTGCTAGATCATATTCTATTTTTCTATTTTTTCAGAAAACTCCATATAGTTTACTATAGTGGCTGCACCAATTTATATTACATTACATTTACATTTTAACAGTATATGAGGATTTCCTTTTCTCCATATCCTCACCAACACATGTTAATTCTTGTCCTTTTGATAACAGCCATTCTACCAGGTGAGAGGTGATATCTCACTGGTTTTGATTTGCACTTCCCTGATGATTAGTGGTGTTGAGTATCTTATTCATGTGCCATTGGTCATTTGGAAAATGTCTAATCAGGTCCTCTAACCAGTTTTTAATCAGAATTTACTGTTGTTATTGAATTGTAAGAGTTTTTTGTATATCTTGGCTATTAACCAAATTGTTGGACATATTTGCAATTTTCTCACTTTGCAAAGCTTTTTAGTTTGAGCTAGTCCTATTTGTTTATTTTAGTTTTTGTTGTCCTTGCCTGTGAAGTTAGATCTAAAAAATCATTGTCAAGATCCATGTCAAGGAGCTTACTGTCTATATTTTCCTCTAGGAGTTTTATGGTTTCATGTATTATAGTCAAGTCTTTAATCCACTTTGAGTTAAACTTGGTGTATGGTATAAGATGATAATCCAATTTCATTCTTTCGCATGTGACTGTCCAGGTTTCCCCACATCATTTATTGAAACAACTTTCCCCATTGTATGTTCTTGCCTCTTTTGTCATATATTAACTGGCCATATAAACATAGATTTATTTCTGGTGCTCTATTCTGTTCCATTGACCCTCTGTAATCTGTTTCTATGCCCAAACTATACTGTTTTGATTAGTATAGCTTTGCAGTATAGTTTGAAATCAGCAAGCATGATGCCTTTAGCTTTGTTCTTTCTCAGATTGCTTTTTCTATTAGAGATCTTTTGTAGTTCCATAAAAATTCTTTGTTTTAGTTCTGTGAAAAATGTCACCATAATTTTAATAGGGATCACAATGAAACTGTAGATTGCTTGGGTAGTATGGATGTTTTAACAATATTAATTGAGTTCCTTTTTCCATGTTTTGGTTTTTTATAGAGGACAGATTCAGACTTTTTATTTCTTTTTGTTCCTATTCAACACATATGAGGCAAGTAGTGGCTTACAGGCATTTGTCATCTTTCCAGCCTCTCCTTTTCCTCCCTTGTTGGTGGGAAGACCTTTTCCCGTCCCTCGCTTCATCTGCTTTTCTGTATCAGCAGCTCTGAGGCCTGTTCTTCCAGAGGAGGTGCAACCTAACACTGCCAATTTAATCGGTTTACTAAATGGTCATTCAGGAGAAGCCTTGGCAGGCTCCTTGGCCAGTAAGCCTTCACTGACACTGAGTGGATTTCAGAAACAAATCTCTGTTTGGTGGTGCCAAGTAACCATCTGTCTTAGGAGACTCCTCTGTTCTTTTCCTTTCTTCCCTAACTGGGGGGTCATTACTCTGGTCCTGGGCCCCTCCAGGGATGCAGTTCAAAGTGGAGCAGACTGGGGATACCATTCCTTTCTAGGGCAGTAATGAGAGCCTGGGTCGTGCCTTGTGGGGATTTTGCCTTGTTCCAGGAGTCCCTGGGGTACCCAGGAAGCTCCAGAGCTCAAGGAAGCCTCTGTTTTACTGTCTCTTTCCTGGCTTTTTTAGCAGTCACCTCACTGACAAAGGATGGCCCAGGACTTTGACCTTCCATGACCTTTCCTATATGTGACACAAAGCTGTTAGAAGTGTCCACATTGAAGCTAAAGCTCTGTCACTTGATCTGGTCTTGCTCCTTTTTAGACACTAAAGTAATATATTAAGAATTTCTGAGAGTTAAGGGATGATGTGACAGTGGCTCTGTTGTGTTGGTCAAATATCAATTGATGTGATGAAATGGGCAGCTCTTTAGGTAATCCAACCATACCAGTGATTAAACTGCTTTTGTGATCCCTACTTTTGTTCTCATGCATGTGCCCAACTCCCAAAAACATATTTTGAGGCTTGGAATGAAACCTGAGAAGCATAGTCATATAATGTCTTCTCAACTTCAAAATAATGATGTCAAGTGATTACTTAGGATAGTTTCTCAGTGCCTGAAGATCCATAAATTTGTCCATTTGTGGAACTGAGGCCACCAGAGAATATGTCTGGTAGTTTGTAAATTGCACTTTCCTATGATGATCAGTAATTCATTTATGACTTCTCCCCTTGAGCACACCACAGTAGAGAAATGATTACTCAATAGGAGAGATATTTAATATTCTTTGCTCTCAAGTGTCAATGGCTTAGCATTGTCTGTGGCCTCCTGTTCCAGAACTTCTTCACTTAGTTGAAAGGGAAACCTACCCACCTACTACTGAGTACACAGTGGGACAGCTCCCCATGCCTGGGCCCTTGTCCCTGAATCAGTTGGAGGGAAATATTTCCTCTGATGGAAAACCCTTTGAAATAAATGGTGAAGGGACCCAAAGAGTAAGATTTTTCTTTTCATGCTTTTTGGGAATTTTTTTTTGGTGTTTATTTCAAAGGCTTAAGTGTACTTTGGGGGGCCCCTAATCATCATAAGCCCTGGGAATTTACTTCTCTGCAGCTGCTCCCCCTCCCCAAGCAGCCCTGCATGGAGCAAAATAATTGTCTGTTTCTGCAAGCGGCCTCCTGTGCAGATGGAGCCTGATTAGCATGTGCGCTTGCTGCAGTCCACTGCTCTAACCACATTTGGAAATCCAGCCACTGAGAGAAATGTGGGCTTGACATTCATTAACATTCTTTGGCTCCCTGGGAAATATACATAATAGGGTAAAATTGCCATTAAGGAGAGCAACACTTGAGGGAAATATCTACTCAATAAAGACAGAGATTCTTCTTATCAACAGCTGAGGAAAAATCCACTTGCCAGAAAGGGTAAAAGAAGCAGCCTCTTAATATGTGCAGAGATGACCGGAGTTTAGCAGGTCTGCAGCTCTAATGAGTCCCATCATCCTGCACTGGATCGCAACTGGCTTATTGGCATGCACATGTTTCTCAGGCATATTTTGGTCTTAGCAGATCCCAGAAACAGTGTCATGATTTCTATTCCCAGGATTGTCTGTATTAACCTTAAGACGAGGCAAACATGGAAGGAGCAACTTTGAACATGGACATGGAACCCTTAGGTTAAAACTCCCCCCCCCCCCAGGATGGGGGAATAAGATTCTTGGGGTTTCTCCTTGCTTGGTAGCTGGGGTTCATAGTAGTATATGATGAAGTAGCCTATTTCATGGATAATTTCTACACTAGACCTAGATTCACTTTTACATCCCTTGGGTAGTTCGATTGGACTCTTTGGTCTCCATAGTCCTTTGGGTTTGAATGATACCCTGATAACACTAGTATTGTGTGTTGTATGTGATGAAACTGATAAAAGGAGTAGTTATTAACATTTGGGAAGACTGTCCAAAGAGCAGCACCAAAGAGTGTATAAACCAGTCCAGGTTCCTGGATATTTTAAAATTCTCTGTGAAGAGATTTGAGATTATATCTGAGTTAATTCCTTATTATTGACTTGGACTCCGGTGTGGGTCCAGGGCACAACACCTTAAAACCCATTTTTCTTTTTCCTCACTTGACCAATGAAATGCTCCATTTGATAGTTCTCACGGCTACTGTCCTTGATGATTGGCAGGAAGGAACGGGGCTCCTTGCTGAGTCTGTGTCTTGCATAAAATTATTGATGTATTGAATAAGTTATCTAAAGCAGCAGGTTTCTTAAATGTCTGGTTGAGCAGTTTTAAATTCCTTCCTGGGATATAACACCAATTTGTGCACATACTATTTTGATTCTTTTATCTCCAAATGGCCTTAATTTGATGTTAGGCATCTGCATTGCATTTCAATTTCACAGGAAGAAGCACCCTGTGCTCCTTACTAATAACAACAATACCCTCTATTTGCATAGCAGTTTATAATTTGCAGTACTTTTTCACGCATATTCTCATACTTAATCCTCACAATGTGCCTGTGTGATAGATGCTATTACCCTCATTTTTTTTTTGGATGAGGAAACTGAGGCTCAGGGAATAAATAGCTTAAGTATCACAGCAATTTATTGGCAAAAACAGAATTTGGACCTGAATTTACAAACCCTTTGTGTAATACGGAGCTAACTCTTTTTGTCAGAGAAGATTTTTGTTATAAATATTAATTTGTTGATTGAAAACCTAAGACAGGGGGGCCTGGGTGGCTCAGTCGGTTGAGTCTCCGGCTTCGGCTCAGGTCAGATCTCACGTTCGTGGGTTCGAGCCCCGCGTCGGGCTCTGTGCTGACAGCTAGCTCAGAGCCTGGAGCCTGCTTCCGGTTCTGTCTCCTTCTCTCTCTGCCCCTCTCCCTCTCATGCTCTGTCTCTCTCTGTATCAAAAATAAATAAAACATTAAAAAAATTTAAGAAAACCTAAGACATTGCCTTAAATATCTGAAGCTAAGTTTGACTGCAGTAAGCTGAATTTAACATATTTGCTGAATATGCAAACATACTGAAGTAGTAAAAAGGATTATTTTTTGTCACAAGCAGATGATAATTAAGAAGTGTTTCTTTTTTTTAATTTTTTATGTTTTTTAAATTTATTTTTGAGAGACAGAGAGAGACAGAGTAATCAGGGGAGGGTCAGAGAGAGAGGAAGACACAGAATCTGAAGACAGGCTCCAGGCTCTGAGCTAGCTGTCAGCACAGAACCCGATGCGGGCCTCGAACCCATGAACCATGAGATCATGACCTGAGCTGAAGCTGGACGGTTAATGACTGAGCCACCCAGGCACCCCAAGAAGTGTTTCTTTAATGGGGCTGTAATGGTAGTACTCTTCATAGACGGGAGGAGCTTGGTACTCTTAAAAGCTTACATTCGTATCACTGTCCCTGGAGATGTAGTGATGTATAGGATGTATTTCCTTTTCTTCAGGTCCAATGACATGACTTGATTCTGAAGTGAAAACAGTCATCATTGCAATATTGTAAGTGTTATTTTTATTGGATTTTACTTTTTAGAATCAACCTATAGACAAAATATTAAACATTAAATTAGAGTTACAGAGCAAAATGTTTCTGTTACAAACCCTGACAATACAAAAGTAATGGTGGAGCTGGCAGAAGTCAGGAGGTGGGGATGGATGGTCAGAAAATATGGAGGGGAGAGGAGGTCTCTAATTTCTTCATTGAACATAGTGGAAGGTCAATATGTATAACTTAAAGTCGGAACAATATATACAGCTATACTATTTAAAGTTATAAAGTTAAGCAGTAGAAGGACTAGAAATAATATAACTAATAAAGCCTGATGGGGAAGGAAAGAGAAGAAAGTATAATTGAGCTGCTTTTCTCAGCTTTAGTAGTATTGAGTCAGAAGTTAATGTTTATAATTAAGAAATCATGAAAGAGATGTTTAGCATATTTATGATCACCAATGACTAAACTGGGACTCCAAAGGGTAGTAGAGCTCAGAGTGGGGAGTGAAACAGAAAATCTTTTCTTTGTAATATGCTATACAATTTGATTTTTAAATAATGATATGTGTAACACTTGAAAAATTTTAGTCAATGAGAACTTTGCCAGTGGCTTTCTGCCGTAGACTGGTTAGTGTAGTAGCTGTGTGACAGTCATGGTGACTGTCTATGATGACAGATGGACATGGCAGGCCAGACTTTCAATAGATAATGAGTTATGACTGCAGCTCTACACATACTGTACGGGTTGAGCCAACAAACTCAGCAGAGCCCTGGACCATCGGATGCCGGCCCGAGCCATGTCATAGCAACATGATACATCCACAGCCTAGAATAGATGCCAGTAGATCACTTGCTAGTTGTGACTTCACCAGTAAGTGACTATGTTACTTGGGCATGTTTGAGCTCTCAGTCTTTTTCCTCTGTAAAAAGCAGGGGTTCAACTCTAGACTCTCTTCTAACTTTGATGTTGGGAGCTGGGGAGTTTTGGCCACCTCAGGCAAGGATATATCACTCTCCAGGGAGCGACCAAAAAAACAAGATTTACATCTGGAGGCTAGGAGAGTGCATTGCCTGGTCCAGGATTCGGAGACAGTCAGACTGGGCCAGACGAGAAAAGCTAAAATGAACAAAAGATCAACCGCATTCGGGCTTAGGCAGCGCTAATCTTCCCCTGCCCAGTATTGCAGACGGAAGTCTGGGCACTCCTTTTGATACTGTGTTTGGAGTTTCAGTTTCGGTTTCCCCTTTTTCTAATAATCATTTGACTCTGTTACCTGGCAACCAACCTGGGTCAGTTTCCTGCCCCAAATCCCATATAGGTGTGGATTATTTTTTTAATAAAGGGGGCTTGATCAGAAACGCTTGACTTGCCTCACTCTCTGTGCTCCTCTTCCTGCCCTACTCTCTCTCCCTCCCTCAGGAACGGACCGCAGCAATTTACCGCCCAGCCAGCTGGGGCGGAACTGGACACTTTGACTTTTTGTTTTTCTGTAATCCTATTTTATTTTTATTTGTAAGATGTGCAAAGTTTTAATTTTTTTGAACCTGACATCACCTTAGCTAGAAGATCTAAAAGCCCATTTTAGAATAATGTGATCTCTCTAGGAAAGACGTTTGTGTTATCAAACAGCTATCCATCAAGGTTATATCTTAAACAGTGTTGATCAGACTCAAGACTTTGTTAGTTCATTGCTAATGGAGCTCTTAATTATATTACTGAAATGGTTCAAAAGAGTTTGGATTTTTGGGAATAGGGTTCAAAGTATATCACCTTCTATCAATTTTTATAACTTGAGCTACTTATTACTTATCTTTGGTGTTTTTATAATAGTTGTCAAATTTCTTTAAAATAAGCAAGACCTTAACCTTCATAGAGCTTACAGTTCCAACACTTGATTATGCCTAACAAAGAAGTGTTATCCCATTTTGAAATTGACCCATTCACATTTTCCTCTAACTATTTTACTTGTCATATCTCACGATTTTAGTTACGAGACTTTCAGCAACAAATTTAATATGGAAGAAGATGACAAAAATTAATTAAAATTCTTTCATGTTATTATTTTGCTTCTAGATAATCAAGTCTTAGATCAATTCTTTGAGAGTTTGAATTAAGGTGAGGAAAGCAAAGCTGAATGAGAAGGATGCTATATATATCAAGAGATTTTTCCCTCTCAAATTTATTACAGACTTTTGATGTTTTAATATATTTGTACAGTTGCTTACTGCAGTGATTTTGGAAATATAATCTAGGCAGAGTAGCTTCCTAAACAAGAAAAGACTGCATTGACCAATTTTCTGGTCATTACTCAGGTAGCTGAAAACTCTCTGCTCATTACTAGGTGATATTTGTTCCATTCCAGCAATTCTGGTTGAATGGGTATTACTATGTAGGTCATTTAGCTATTCTCCTTCTCTTGATGTTTTATCATCATTGATTATTAGTTTCCCCAGGCAGCCAAACATCCATGGATCTTTAGGCTGAAATGTGAAGTAGTGCTTTAGTATGGGCAACTGCATTGAGAACCCTATACCACCTGGGGTGGTGCTGAGGAATACAGAGGTCAGGGCAGCAGGAGGCTGGCTGAGGCTGACTGAAAATGGTTTGGGGGGTGCTGAGAATGGATTAGGGTGAAGGAGAGAGATGACAACTAGTTCAAATAACCATGTAAACAAGCCATTTACATACATTAATCCTCAGAGCAACTAAGGTAGATATTAAGAGTGGTTAAATCTAGGTCTGGAGTGGTTAAAGAACTTGCCCAAGGTCACACGAAAGTATTGGAGCCAACGTTTGGACTCAGTTCTGTCTGAATACAAAAGTCCTTACTCAGTGCCCTGTACTGTTCTGCCATTAGTGATAAGGCACCTGGGTGTTGAGGATTCCTGAAACGCTCCTGTGTACTGGAGGGTGTGGGTGGGGATGTTGCAAATATGACCTACTGGTTTTTTTAAAGACACTAGTTCTCACTCGTGCTTACCTGGCTGTTTGCTCAAATTGCAGCAGCAAGCCACCATTTGCAAGCAAGAAACAGTGTGTGTCAGAAGGCGTGGATAGGGATGGGAAGTAGGGTATGCAGGGACAATTCTATTTCCCTTCTGCACCATTACCAAGCTTATCTTAATAGCACAAGAAATACTTGCTTCTCTGAAGACCAAGTGAGTTAAGGATGCTTTGTTACTATTTTCTTCTTTTTTTTCTTGAATGAAATTAAAGTATCCCATTAAAAGGAAATTCTTCACTTCAAACTGTTGAATGCTATGATACTTAATTTCAGCTTGTTAAATTTAGGGTCTTGAAACAAAATTCCACACATAAATGTTCTTTGGGCTTATGGCATTTCCATTTGATTGTGAATTGGATTAATGTTCATTTATCTTAAGCTCTTGCCTCTCATTCTTTTTTGTTTTGAGATACTTAAGCAAATGTTGACAGTTATGGTTGGCTTCATAAGCTGCCTCAGTTATGTAAATGATTTCTGTCAGTTATGTTATTGCTTGTTGAAGATAGCCTTAAATTTTCTGGCATATTTTTAGGCCTTACTAGGAAAGCATTCCTGATGCCTTTTAACATTCTTTTGCTTCTTCAGGCATCAAGTTGACCTTTTTTCTAGTTCCCTCTAGCCCTACACTTCCTTTTTGAATCTACTGTTTGCTTGACATGAAAAATGAACTTCTACAATTATAGACCCAGTGGCCTTTTCTCTGTCCTCATTCTTCTTTGCTGCTCTGCTGCAGTTGACACTGCTGTTTCCCCCTCTTTCTTGAAATGTCCTTCTCCTTTGGCTTCCATGACACTCTGTTTTTCTGGTTCTTTCTTTCCTCTCTCTGACTGCTTTCTCACATTTATTCTCTCCACAATATTTACTATAGATGTGTACTTCTCAATTGGAACATTTCAATTGTGACACTTGTACATGATAATTGTGCAGCACATGGGTTTTTTTTTTTCCAGATGAGGCCGCTCAAAGTCTGAAGGTCACTGGAGAGTGACTGAGGACATGAATTTCTTGGCATACCTGAAACCCAGGTGGGCACATTGACATGTTTCTGTATACCAACTGGGAGCTTTGTAACATGCATTCTGGAGATCTGGGTTATCCACCTCCGTTTCAAGGTAGATAGAGGTTAAAAGAATCAAGTACATAAGTGGGAAAACCTGGACTCCAAGTAATGAAGTACCAGAAATAGGAATGGGCAGAAGGTCCAGGAAGTTTAGAGAGAAGTCAAGGAGAGGGCATTCAGCAGCTGTGAGAAACAGCAAGGATTCAAACACCAGGAGTTCTAACAAGGGCCCAGGAACATCTGTGGCAGCTGTCAGATATCAGGAACCGAAATTAGTAACCCAAACTCTCAGCTGAGCTTGGCTGAAATCCAGAGAAATACCAAGACATGGCTGAGCACCAAAAATCAGAGCACAGTTGACTGCTCATTAAAAATCTGTCTCAGACATCTATGAGAGTAATTCTGAGCTACAGGAGGGAACAGGGTGATAGACTATAGACCAAAGAGCTTTGAATGCAGGTGATATTCATTCTGCGTAAAACAACTTGGCATTCCTGGCTGTAGCTAGTCCACGAAGCTTCTTTATTGTCACATTACCTTTTGGGAGATATCTTTCATGTCTAACTCTAGGGTGATGGTTTCTTGCCCTGTCTTCTTATCTAAACCTAAATGTTGGATGGATAGAAACTGAATGTTTCCACCCAGAGATCTTGTCACCTCAATCTCATGCATTTCATATCTGAACACCAGCTCCACTTCCTGCTTCTTGGTTTCTTCATTAATCTCTTAGGCTCCTCATCTTGTAGATATATTTGACTCATGTCTCCTCTTTGTTCCTCATCAACATTAAGTCATTTTCTGAAGGGTCTCTAATATCCCTTTCTCTCTAATTCAGACCCTTATCCCTAATACCCAAATGCCTGTATATTTATTCCCTCTGTGGTCTTGCTACCTCCATCTTTTCTTTTATCTGAAGCATTTGAAACTCTATTTCCTGACTGGCCTTTTGATCAAAAGTAGATTCAGGGACTTTCCATGTCCCTTCTCTTCAACTTAAAACATTTTTGACCGTTTTAGGAAACCTTGCTACCTTTACATAACTTGCCTAGCCATTGTGCTTTTTAGAATTGTCTTCTCACTGACTCATGGGTGTACTCACTCACTCCCTGACTCGTTAATGCATCAAACCACTAGAGTATTAACTCCTAAAAGTGTCTACATCTAATCCCTAGAACCTGTGAATACACACACACACACACACACACACACACACACACACACACATATATATACATATACATATACACACACATATACACACATACACATATATATGTGTATATATGTATATATATGTGTGTGTGTAATATATATATACACATATATATATATTACATGGCAAGGGGGATTAAGGTTGGATTTGGAACTTAGGTTGCTAACCATCTGACTTTGAGATGAAGAGATTATCCTGGATTACCCAGGCAGGCCTTAAATAATTGCCAGCATCCTTAAAAGTGGATGGGGGAGGCTGAAGAAAGAGAAAGAGATGATAGAAACAGGGTCAGAGTGATTCAATATGAGAGGGACTTCACCTACCATTGCTGCCTTTGCAAACAAGGCAGGAGCCATCAGCCAATGGATATAGGCAGTCTCTAGAAGCTGGAAAAGGCAGGGAACCAGATCTATCTAACTCAGAGGCTACAGAAAATAATGTACCTGGGCCAGCACCTTAAATTTAGCCTGTGTCAGACTTACGGTCTACAGGATTATAAAATAATAAATTTGTGTTGTTTTCAGCCACTGGTAATTTATTACAGCAGTAATTGGAAATCAATACAGCACTCTCGTCCCCCAAATAGTTACTGAGTTACTGAATGCTCCTTAAGAACCAGGCACTCCCACTACCTGCTCATGAGAAACTCATAGTTGAGAAGTTCACAGTGGGAGGCAAGGACAGAGAGACTCCTATTAATCTAATATCTGGTCTATTTCATTTATTCATTCACTCATTCACTCACTAAACAAATATTTAGTAAGTGCCTATTCTGTGTCAGGCACTGTTTTAGTCACTGCGGATGGGACCATTCGAGAACTTACAAAGACCCAGTCATTGGAAGACATGCAGTAAACATAAAAAAATATAAAAATATCAGTGGGCAATAAGTGCTAAGAGGAAAAGTAAAGCAGGTTACAGGAATTAAGATTGAAGGTGGGAGCTACTTTTGGATAGGGTAGTCAGAGAAGACCTCCCCAAAGAAGTGATATATTAAAAATATAGAAGAACAACTTTGACCATGAATCAAATCAAATTTAAAATATGCATTCTAAATTATATATGAAAATTAAATATATCTTGTATAAGTATGTGCTTTATGAGTTTCTGTGCTTTATGAATTTTTACTATTTGTGAACTTCATCCACTTAGATGTGCTGACATTCTAGGTCTTGGGTATGTGGAGATGGGTGATCCTAGCTTTTTTTCTATCTGGGTTAGCCAGAGACATTTCTGGAGTTTGGTTTAGAGCGTTGTAACTTAGTCCTGTTACTTCTGACCAAAAGTGTTCCTTATGTGGTTTTTTTCTTCAGTACCTTTGGCAGTCTCTTTAACAGACAGTGAGGAAGCCTTAATTTTCAACCCTTTCCTTCATGCAGTCACCAGGTTATATGGAAAGCTCAGGAATTATTCTGCAGATTTAATTCAGTTTCCTGTTTTAACCTCATGTTGGAAGAGCAGGAAGAACATGATTTTCTGTATGAAGTCATGACTAATAATATTAATCTACTGTGAATTCCTTAAAGTTGGTCTTCAGGACAAAACTTTTATGTCATGATGAAGTATATTATGTAATGGAGGATCTTGAGTACAGATACTTTTTATTAAAATTAGTTTTTATAGTTAAAAGACCTGTTAGAGAGGAAGAAGGGTTGTCTTCAGAATTATCTGTGCTGTATTGACTTTACTGTACCCTGAGGTACTCTTGAAATACAAATGGGTGTTCATTAAGCGGAAATGGTTTCAAAACTATTACGCTCTGGTATGTTAATGCAGGTGGAAATCTAAAAGCTTCCTCATTTATTAATGTTTTCTCTTACTTTTTTGGGGGGTGAGAGGTATTGGCTGGAGAATATGTATGGGTCAAACTAAATGCTAGAAAATCTCTCAAGGAAATTTATTTATATTATGAGTAGGGATTTGCTTTGGCTACCTGGGCATGATGGTATAGAAGTCACATTCCACTTCTCCCATGATCCCCCACATATCCAGGGTTCAGGCATGTTTTTTATAATTAACTGTGTTTTTCAATATCTGGTAAGATATTATATATTAGGTTAAACAACCAATGAATGTGTAATTCAGTATCTCTTCCCAATGCACAGAGCAAATGTTTATAGGACTAGAGGAATTTCAGCTCTGATTTTTCTTTCTTTTCATATTCATTCTTATTGTATTATGTGGATACAACAATGTTTTCACAGATCTAAGCAAGTCATTTAGTCATTGGTCTGGTATTTACGTTTAACTTGCTCTAGCATGCGTACAATTACATAGCCACAGTCCTTAATATTTGCTAGTTTACAACTAGAGCAATGTTGGAAAGACTAAGGGCATTAACACAATAAAGGATAAAAATCATATGATCATCTCAACAGATGAAGAAAAAGCATTTGACAGGATTCAACATCAATTGATGATAAAAATTCTCAACAAAGTGGGTATAGATAGAACATACCTCAGTATAGTAAAATCCATATTTGATAAGCATACAGCTAATATTATACTTAATGGCAAAAAGCTGAAAGTTTTTCCTTTAAGATCAGGAATAAGATAAGGATGTTCAGTCTTGACACTTTTATACAACAAAGTATTGGAAGCCCTTGCTAGAGCAATTAGGCAGGAAAAGGAAAAAAAGCATCTAAATTGCAAAAGAAGAATTAATATTCTCATATGGATGACATGATGTTATACATAGAAAGCCATAAAGATTGCATCAAAAGACTATTAGAACTAATAAACTAATAAATTTATTAAGGTTAAATATCAATATATAAAAATCTGTTGAATTTTTACATGCTAACATCAAGCTATAAGAGAGAGAAATTAAGAAAACAATAGCACTTACAATCGCATCAAAAAGGAATAAAATACCTAGAAATAAATTTAACCAAGAAGGTGAAAGACCTGTACACAGAAAACTATAAGACTATTGATGGAAAAAAATTGAAGAAGACACAAATAAATGGGAAGACATTCTGTACTCATGGATTGGAAGAGCTAATATTTTAAAATGATCATACTGTCCAAGTAATTTACAGATTCTATGTGATCCTTATCAAAATTGAAATGGCATTTTTTTACAAAATAGGACAAAGAATCCTAAAGATTTGTGTGGAACCACTAAAGATCCTGATTAGTGAAAGCCATCTTGAGAAAGAAGAGCAAAGGTGGAGGCATAACAGTCTCTAAGTTACAACTATATTGCAAAGCTATGGTAATCAAAATGGTATGGTACTGAAATAAAAACAGACACATGGGACAGAGTAGAATACCCAGAAATAAGTTTATGCTTATGGTCAACTAATACAAGACAAAAGTGTCAAGAATATATAATGAGGAAAGAACAGTCTCTTTAATAAATGTTGTAGGAAAAACTGGCCAGCCACACACAAAAGAATGAAACTAGACCACTATCTTACATCGTACATAAAGTTTAACTCAAAATGAATTAAAGACTTAAGTGTAATACCTGAAATCATAAAGCTCCTAAAAGAAAGCACAGGGAATAAGCTCCGTAACATCAGTCCCAGATTGTTTTGTCTTGTCTTGTTTGGTTTGGTTTTGTTTTGTGTCTGACTCCAAAGTCAAGGGCAACAAAGATAAAATAAATAAATGGGACTACATCAAAGCTAAAAAGCTTTTCAAAGTGAGGAAATCCATTACCAAAAGGAAAGGCAAACTACTAAATGGGAGAAAATATATACAGATAACATATACCTGCAAATCACATATACATACAAATCACATATATTAGAAGTTAATATCCAAAGTATATAAAGAACTTATATAACTTAATAACAAGAAAAAAATTTAATTAAAAAATGGACAGAGGACCTGAATAGACATTTTGCCAAAGACATACAGATGGCCAACAGACACATGAAAAGATACTGAACAGCACTAATCATCAGAGAAATGCAAATCAAAACCACAATGAGATATCACTTCATGCCTGGTAGAATGGCTATTATCAAAAAAAAGGGGGGCAAGAAATAACGTGTTGGTGAGAATGTGGAGAAAAGGGAAGCCTCATGCACTGTTGGTGGGAATGTAAATAGTTGTAGCAACTATAGTAAACAGTATGGAGTTACCTGAAAAAATAAAAAATAGAATACGATCTACAATTCCATTTCTGCATTTTTGTCAGAAGAAAATAAAATCAGTAATTTGAAAAGATATATGCACCGTTATGTTCATTGCAACATTATTTGCAGTAGTGAGATATGAAAACGGCCTAAGTGTCAATTGTTTGGCTGAATGGATAAAGATGTGGTACACACACACACACACACACACACACACACACACACACTGGAATACTACTCAGCCATAAAAAGGAATGAACTCTTCCCATTAGTGACAACATAGACATTGAGGATATTCTGCCAAGTGAAATGAACCAGGCAGAGAAAGACATGTACTATATGATTCCACTTATATGTGAAATAAAAAAATAAAGCAAATGAACAAGCAAAACAAAACAAAATTCATAGATACAAAGAACAGATTGTTGGTTGCCAGAGGAGAGAGGGGGTTGGAAGTTGGGTAAAATGAATGAAGGAGAACAAGAGTACAAACTTCCAGTTATAAAATAAGTAAGTCTTATGGCTTACTTATTGGGGTATAATGTATGTCATGTATATATATTATTGACTATAGTCAATAATAGTGTATTGCAAATTTGAATAATGATAAGAAAGTAAATATTAAAAGTTCCCATCACAAGAAAAAAATGATTTTGTAACTTTGTATGGTGACAGATGGTAACTAGATTGATTGTAGTGATCATTTTGCAATGGATGCAAATGCTGAATCATAATGTTGTACACCTTAAACTAACATAATGCTTCATGCCAATTATACTTTAGAAAAAAAGAAAAGATAGCATTAGGGCCATACATTAATGTATTGAGTATTTAATACTCAGATTTATATCTTAATGAAAACAAAATACTCACTCACTTAGAGGGATATCAATGAGTCATTTGGAAATGCATAGGCCATTGATGTCCTGGGATGTATGTTTCATTATCCATCACCACCATTATTATAATGGTCATGTAATATTTGGACATGGCAGATTACTCTGACTTGGCATGTTTTGCTCTGAGTGGGTACATCATAGTGCTGTTATAAGCATTAATTTGGATGCACTGCAGAAGCAGATCTGGCTGTTTCTTTGACACTGGGTAAAAAATGTTTCTCCTGCCTGCTTAACAATTCCATGTTAAGTGGTCTCATTTTTTAAAACATGTTATATGTAAGGCAGTGTTCACTTGTACTTAAGAAGCAAGGCTGTTTAAAATTACATATGGAAAACATTTATTGTTATAGAAATTATAGAACTTGTTAGTCAATGATTGTCAGAGAATAATATGTAGAATGGTATATTTGGAAAGCATGACTTACGTAACTTCTGGAAAACGGATTCATTTGGAGACATACTCTGCCATTCGCTACTTTCTCCTTCATTTGTATCTCTATATTACATCTGTTTATTCAATCACTGCTTTATAATAAAAACACATGTGATATGAAATATATTTTTTATGTAAGGAACTAAGAATAAAGGGAAAGGGAGACTAAGAAAACTAAGATGAAATTGGAAATGAGGGAGGGATACAGAATAAATGCCAAGGATCCTTTCTTTGCTAGAGGAGTTTACTTTAATCTTCATAACAACTAAATCAAACAGAGAATGTCTTCATAGTTATTCTTTGACTGTATAAAATTTGTCCCTTTTCAGTCTTCCCCAAAAAAGCAGGTGACTCATAGCATCCAACTAAAACTTCTTAGTCTACTTTTCGATCAGCAAATTCACAGAACCTAGGCTACACGACTAACCATAGCATAATGGGATTTTCATGATCATGCCCTGTCTGTCTGTCTTTTGGGCTTTCCTGCCACATTCTGTTCATATTCTAGTTGAATGGAATTGTTTGTCTTTCCATGAGTGCATTCTACTGCTCTGCCTTCTCACACAGCCTCTTCCATCAAGGGTGTTCTCTGCCTCCATCCTATAAGGCTGAACCTCAATGCCACTTCCTCCTTGAAGCATTCCAGAATTCCGACAGCCAGCATCCACTTTTCCCAATTTTTCACTCCTACCACAGCCTTGTTCCTCTCTTGTTTAGGGTATTTATCCTATTATACTTTCTATTGGTAATGCATGTATGTATTTTATTATCCCTGTTTGAGTAATTCACCATCTAATTCAATAGTTTACATATAATAGATGTTCAATACATGCTTTGTCAAATGAATGAATGAGTGATGAATGACTGAATGAATTTTAGTAGGTAAAACTTGAGATTTTCCATAAACTGATGTGGCTTGGCTTTCTCCCCAACTTGGAGTAAGCTATTCTTTTAGAATTGCATTTGATTTTAAAAACAGAATTAGGGGACTATAAAAATAGCCTGCAATGAGTTATTTGAGCAGTCTCACTGTTTTTTAAGAGTGGTAATGTTCCTTTTATGATGCTTTTCATTTACAGCATGGCCTTACAGCCAAGTCTTTTTTGAAACACAATCCCATTATTACAGCTGCCTTTTGCCTCAAACAACTTCCCACAGCATTAGAGGTATAATATTGCAAGAATAGCTACTGACAGAGAGGTTTCTGGTTTACAGTCAGGGGGATACAGGATGTCAAATTGCTCATCATTTCTGGATCTGAAGGGAAGTAGTTTGAAGATTTTATTTTACCTATGTGGTTCCAGCCAACCATGTCATGGAAAACATATTTCCCTATATAGAACAAGGAAATGGCTTAAATAATTCTCACAGTTTGCTGAAATCCAAACATGAAATAGGATTGATTTTGTTTTATTTTATTTCTTGGGATGATCCAAACAGAAAGAATGCATATAAGAAGAAATAAAAGGCTCAGATTCCTTTTGAGAGTTTGTTGTTGAACTTAAAAAAAAAAAAAGTTTTAAGTGTGAACCTTGAAGATTTCTGCATCTGAGGGTTTAAGCTGTGGGGTATCAGGGTAGGTTTAGGCATCCTGGAGGAGCTGGAGAGAACAGTGGATACAAGTACCAAGTGCAGAAAAGACTGGAGGCCAAAACTGAAAAATGCAAGACCTGTGTTTAGAGTCCTCCTGCTCCACCTGTGGGCACCTCTGCCCTCGGGTCCCCTTGGCACCATCCCCTCCATTTAAAAGGACTTATTTTCCATCTCATTCCTTTTGGGTCAGATTCTTTTCATCTTCTAGAATAGGACTACCTTTTATGTGATAAACCAAATTGCAGTAATTGGATACTGTGAGAAAGTTAAATGAAAACCCAAGAACTCGTCTTTGCCTCCTAGGCAAATGAGTGTGTTGGTGTGGGTATGTTGCTGTTAAAGACTGGATAGAAAGAGCAAGGACTTTGGATTTAGTCATCCATTAGTTTATGCTTTTATTCTGCATGCACCTTCTGTGTGGAGCTGGTTATGTTAATTATCTTCTCAGACCGCCTGTTGCCCCTTGCCCCATCTGTCAGACTGGAAAATTATTGTAAGGATTAAATGAGCTAGCAGCAAAGGGCTGAGTACAGTTCCTGCCCTATGGTAGGGGCTCACTGAGCACTGTTTTTGATGGTTAATTTTATGTGTGAACTTGACTGGGCCAAGGGATGCCCAGATAGCTGATAAAACATTATTTCTGGATAAATCTATGAAGGTGTTTCTGGAAGAGATTAGCATTTGAATCAGGAGACAGAGTAAAGAAGATTCACCCTCCTCAATGTGAGTGGGCACCATCCAATCTATGGAGGACCCAAATAGAACAAAAAAGCAAAGAAAGGGCAAATTTGTTCTTTGCTTGAGCTGGGACTCCTTCTTCTCCTGCTTCTTGAGACTTTAGACTGGGGCTTACATCATCAGCCCTCCAATTCTTGGGCCTTTGGCCTCATACTGGCTTTCCTGATTTTCTGTCTTTCAGACAGCATATCATGGGACTTCCTGGCCTCTGTAATCACATGAGCCAATTCCTATATTAAATCTTTATATTTATATATACATATATAGTTCTATATCCTGTTGGGTTTATTTCAATGGAGGCTGACTAATATGCTGCTTCTCTCCACTTCTCTGTCCTTCTTAACAGATACCTGGTGTATCTTGACCACTTTCTCTTGTTACATGTATCCATGTAAGAAACAGCATCTCCTTGCTTAGCTATCAGTAGGAGTATTTTTGTTTCTTAAGTCACACTGTACAAATAGCCAACTACTCTTCTCTCACACATGGGTCTTTTAAGACATGATTTATGCACTTTGAAGGTAAAAAGCACCCAATATCTGGACTTATTGTTGGGAAATCATTTATATGATAATGTTACTATTATTATGTGTTTTTTGTGTATATACAAAAAATAACTGTAAATGTACAATTCTTTATAATTAGCTTTCAGTCTACAGCATGTTTCCTTATTATAATAATATTGTAGATATCCAAGAAGAAAAAAGAGAGGTATGAAAAACAAATGAATAAATGGATGAAGGACCCTGTCCTTCATTCTTTAAAAACACAACAGTTCAGAGATGGTAGTGATTGGGACAGCATGTAGCTTCAATCATACAGTATTTATTCTGCATATAAAGAGGCAAAAAACAATAAACTCCAGGTCATGTGACATGGGCAGGTCATTTCATTTCTGTGGATCTGTACTTCCTCCTTATCTGAATCTTTGAGGTTTCTGAGTTCAGATAGTGAAACTTTAGTTTAAATGGAAAGAACTACTCTAATAAAATAAATATGAGCTACTGTATAGCACTCAGGTTAATTCCCCAAATTTAATTATCATCAGCTGGATATTCCCTTACCCGTGTGGGCCCCTTGCATTACCCCATGAAGAGTCTGCCTGTACAGCTCCCACACTACAGCAGTGATCTGTGAGGCCCATTCCTGGCCCAGGCTCACCCAGTCTTCCAAAGGAGTGTGAATCTAATTATAACTCCTCCCCACTCAGGCCAGACACAGGGTATGCCTGATGGCTTGACTTAACTGCAGGAACTGAGAGGCTGCATCTTGGAAATAGCAAGGAGGTATTTACCCTGAGTGGGGGGAAAATCCCTTCCATACTTCATCAACAAGTCACCCTCCCAAGGCTGATCCGAGGACTCTTGACCCTTTTTCCTGTTAATATGGAAAGAAACAAAACAGAGAAAATTCCTCAGAGGATCATTCAGATGGTTAAGGCTCTGCTTAGCTACCCAAATGTAAGGTATTCATTCATATCTTATAGAAGTCAATTCAAATGAGCTTTTTCATCTAATTTTTAAGATATGTGCAGTTTAGAAGTTTGGGTATAAGTCTTTCTAATAGACTAGGTGAGTGGAAGCACACATTCTTCTCCTTCCCCAACACATACTTTAAAGTATGCTAAAATAATTTTGACTTTATAATTAGTCTTGGAACAAATAGTGGGATATTTACAGATGATAGATCCAGAGGGGAAATGTAAAGTTAGAGCAGTGGGCAATAGCTGAAGCTCAAACAGTTCACACCATATAGGATCTCTGTAAAGGCCAGAACTAGTGTGTTGAAAGGCATCTGAAACCCAGTACCACAAGGGGATGATATTCTGTTCACATCAATATGGATGTGCTGGTGTTCCATTGGTTGTGCCATCCACTGCGAGGTGTTGGAACTCTTTTACTGGTTTCCAGAAGTCCTGGAGAAAATGAGGGAGAGGAAGAGGTTGAAGACATAATGGTTAATGAACTTCTCCGTTTGAATGAAGGCATGAGTCCTAACTGAAGTCAATGGAGCTTATCAAGTCCTGAAGAAGACACCTAGAAGCAACTGTTCATTTAGATATATCATAAATAAGCAGTAGACCATTAAAACAAAACAAACAAGTGGCCAAAGATAGATTGTTTAGAATGGAATGATCATTAGAATTGTAGACAACTTCTCATCTACAACCATAAGTTCCAGAAATTAAGTTTTAAACCAAAAGTGAGGAGTTACAGAGGTGAGGAAGGGAAGAGTGAGATTCAATAAGCAATGGTGAATAAAGAAATGGAAAACACATTATAAAAGAAATATGAGAAATGAAAAGGACAACAGAATGATTTAAAAACAAGTAAACCTAAAATACCAGACAACAATAACATGGAGGATGGACCCAGGAGACCAGAAATAAAAGTTCTAAGGGCCTTGAGTTGTTCAGTAGGAGAATGTAAATATTCATTTACCACAGACTTTTCTAATTTGAGTTATACAGTAAAAATTTGAATCCTGCCATGAAAATAGTAGTAGAGACCAAGTGGAATAAAGAAAACTTCATGAAAAGGGTAAAAGGAAATTTGTAAGTAGGTTCTACTTTTTGCTCTTATAATCAAAACTGCAATAAATATCCTAGTACATGAGTCCTAGTTCACATATGAAAAAATTGTAGTAAGAAATATACTTAAAAGTAGAAATTATATGTTATAGGGTGCAAACATTTTTAGCTTGATTGGATATCATCATGTCCAAAGTACTTTTGCCAATTTACACTCTATGGAATTCCTGCCTACCTACATTCTTTTTTTTTCCTTTTCTAAAATTTCTGATTTTTTGATGTGAAATGACATCTCATCATTGTTTTAATTTGAATCCCCTGCTTAGAAGTGGGGTTGGGTATCTTTTTAAAAATAGTTATTGGCCTATAGGCTCTTTTTATCCTTTGCTTATTTTCTGTTGCTTATTTTTATATTTTGAATCTATGTATGTAAATTCTTTATATTTTCTGAATTCAATCCTTTATCAATTAGAGGCATTATAAATGTCTATGCTCAGTCAGTGTCTTGTGTTAATTTTCTGGTTTTAAATTTTGAAGTAGTCAATCTTAATTTTTCCTTTATAAATAGTGTTTTGGTGTCTTGATTTAAAAAAATTATTTCATACACTGATATCATAACTTTACTCCATATCTTTTCTTATGGCAATGTAAAATTTTTATTTTTCATGTTTTGGTGACTTGACTCTTGGTCTAATACTCTCTTGCTACTTCTAGTTCCTTATCCCATATGTTCATGAAAAAAAATAAACAAAACAAAAACATCAAGACTGAGAACACAGCCCACTTTTGCTCTGAACCCAATACGCTAAGAGATAAAGACTATTGAATAGAATAGTTTTAGTGTATGGTATGAAGTAAGACTCTAAGTTAATACTTTGGTAGACAAAAATCCCTTTGTTTCATTACCATTTGTTGCATAATTCCCACTGAATTGTAGGGACACCTTGCAACACATCAAGTTTCTACGTAAGTTTTGGTTTCATTGACCTATTGCTCTTTCTCTGCATAAATAAAAACTTTATGTCTTGAAATTCAATATGGAAAATCCTTCTCTCTTTTTGTTCTTCATCTGAATTAACTCTGATATTATCAGACTTTCCTCTTCCATATGAGTTTTAACAATCAGTACTTAATTCTACTTAAAAATTCCATTGGCAGTGCCTTGAATTTATAGACTGATTAAATTTATAGACTTCATGTCTTAACAGTCATCTTGTCATCCATTAATATGGTACACCACTCTATATGTTCAGTTCCTAATTTATGGCTTTCAATACAGCATTGTATCATATTTTTTTTGGTAAAGATCTCTTCTACATCTTTGGTTAGTGTTAATTGCAAGTAATTCAAAGTTGTTACTTTTATTATGTATAGGATTTCTTTTCTTTTAAGGTTTCTAATTGATTACTGCTAGTGCAGGGCTGGCTTCATGGGCAAATAACTAGTATAGTAGCTCAGAAGGTGGCCCTATACCCAGGGTTTAATGTTCTGTGGGGGATGTTTTGAGATTCTTAATAATTTTGTCTTTGAAGTTATGTTTTAATAAGTCAAGTCTGGTAGAAAATAGAGCTTGTACCAGAGCTTAGATGGCTCACAGTGCATGCTTCTGCCTCATCTTTTTGCCTCCTTAAGACAGGTGATTGCCTGGTGGCATCCTTGCCCCTGCTTAGCTACTGCTACTACCCTCAGTCCCAGGTGGGGCCGGGATTTGGAAGAATTAGGTCTTCTCCTGCACCTTGCGCACTGAATTGTTAGGCGGGGATCTGGGGTGATTCCAAGGGTCTACACTCTGTATAGGAGTATCCACATGCCTGAAGGAGTATGACATGATAGCCAGTAGAAACCATAATAATAGGTCAAAAAATAGACTGCCAAAGTAAAGAAGAAGCTTTTTTCCCCTTGCTTTTTGAACAAGGAACCCCACATTTTCATTTTGAACATGCTGAGCTAATTATGTCTGCATATGCTGGTATTTGGTAATGCTACCATTTATGTATATTGATCATTTCTTAATACTCACTATATCTTCTCACTAATAATTTTATGTTACAATGGGTGTGTGTAATTTCCAAATATGCTCTAAGATGAAGTTTTGGTACCCATTTGAGAACACCTCCAGGGACCAAGTGCCTTTGCAATAATTTAGTTCATCTGAACACATCAAAGTCTGATGAAATTTGGGCACATTTTACAAAACCCTGCTATTTCAGAGATGTACATAGCTAAGACATAGGGATCAAAGTGACTTGTTTAAAGCTGGCAATAAGGGGCTGTTTTGTTCCTACTATTAGTTGAAGCAGGACTCATGCTATTTTATGTCTCAAGGGAAAAATGAAATCAGTGCTGAGAAACTTAAATGCCCCAGGAGAGCACATTTATCATGTGTTTCTCACAACCCTCAGGTTTTTTCCCTACCAGCCCCCCTTTAGGTATCCAAGAATTAATGAATTAGTGCTAGGAAATTATTTGTACATTCTTGTGCAAAAGTACCATAAAGAACAATACATGTAGTTATTATTTAGAGTCAGTAAACTAAGGTTTGGGGAACATAAAACATTTCGTGTATGTTTTTCCACTTCTTAAGGGAGTGTTCAGAGAAGAACTAATTTATCGAGCTAAATATATTTGGTTATATTTTCCATACTTGTTTTATATCCCACAGTACCATGTCAAAATACAGCCTGCTTCACCTCAGACCTCTGTGGGAAGAGGTACATGTGAATATATAGCACAATTCACAGCTAGAAATGGGGAACAGTGTGTGTGGCCTCATTCTTGACCTCATCTCAAAGCCCATTATAGACATTTTTGAGACTGTTCATTCTAGAAATAAAAAAGTGTGAGTCTGAACCTTGATTCCAAGGAATGATAATATTTCCTGGCTTGTTTTCTTGTTGCCTTTTCAAATTCAGAACTGTAGAGAACATTTTTTGTTGATTTCTTCATATTCACATACTAATATACAACTTTTATGTGTTAGTAATATTGTTGATCTAGCAACAAAAAGTTGTATTCTGGGGGTACTAACGTACCTCTCTATCTTTTCTAAGAATTATATAGGTATTCTCTGATATCTAGCATTCCATATGAGAACTTTGGTCATTTATATTTACTTAACTGGAAATGTTGCTTTTCTTATTCTAATTTAACCACTGCCCGTTAGGGGAGGTTGGCACACTAAACCTTACTTGACCTTTATACTTTAGGGTAAATGGTTTACCAAATCCTTCTCAAATAACATGTTTAATGGATGAGGGAGTGGAGGTGTTTCCTGGGATCATATTAGATAAGTCTGTCCTAAAGGGAGAGGTAACAAAAGGAAGATAGGTGAAAGCAACACAAAATGCCAAACAAACAAAAAAGACAAAGCTAGGTCACAGATGTTGAAGGCAGGAATCAGTTATCCATTTCACAATGTTTCCTAAGTCTCCAAAGTTAATAAAAATTTCTGTTGCTCATATTTCCTTTTTAAAACTTGTTTCAAGATGATTCTAAAGAAAAAGATTTAAGGCAGAAGTACTTGATTCACAGGCATCTACAACGTCTAGAGAACCACTTAGTAAGTTAACAGCAGAAATGGTAAAAACAGAATCTCTTACAACATTACTAGGAATAGTCGTCATTGTATGTTTCTCTTATCGTATTATAGATATAGACTGCTAGGTACAACTTCTGGAATTCATCAAGCGACTTCACCCTCAGACAGAAACATGGGAACTAAGGTGCCAAGACGCCACTAGAATGAACATTTTTCTGTCATCTGAAAGAATGATGCCTTACTAATGGTGCTGCGAGTTCATGTTGCCATGTTGAGAGGAGATTCAAGAATTGAATTAAAAGTTTTGTCTCATTTAAAAAGGATATTGTTTGCCCTTAATGCCCATAACATGATTTATTTCAGAATGTTTTCCATTAAACTATGGCTCATGCCCATTATCAGCTTTAGAGAAATGTGTTAAGCACAATCTCTCTGGAAATACTGAGAACGTATGTGATCCAAGTCTATAGTAGTTTAGGGGATTTAAGTTGTGCTCAGATTTCTTGGATGATGGTTCTTTTCTTTATTCTTACAATTTCTGTTGGCATTGGCATTTTTGTGTAATAGGAAAATTAAACTGGATCTGAAAAAGATAATAGAGAACTAGGTGTATAAATCCTTGCCCACATTCTTGTAATGATTATTCTTTATAAAATTTCTTTAGAAACAGAACCTCAACCATGTCTTTATTATTAATAATTTACCTCAGATTTACTGTGTAGAAGGTTGGGCTAAATGATATCCAAGGATTCTTTCAGGTCTAATGTCTGACTTGAAATATTAAACCTGAATATAGAGTACATATTGAGTACTCTTTGATCACACAGAATTCCCTCATTGTTAACCTACAACTCAGTTTAAAAGTTAAAAGAAAATATGTTAGAAAATGTTTCTAATCTCAAAGGAGAAAATGTCTATGTTTCATAGGGGAAAAAAAGCATTGGCTATGAAAACTCAGACTTATTTTTTTAAGCTCTTACCTTGTCTTCTTTTGCTCAGTGTAAGGATGGTAGATTGACATTAGAAATGTCATAATTCATAGAAGCCATAATTCATAGTAGACTTTGAGGTTTTCCAAGATACACTCATTTTTCCAATGTTTATGTGTTATATCTGATCATCTCAGTTTGACCAAATTATAATTTACATTCTTAATAACTATATGGAATTCTTGGGGGAAGAAATAACAAGAAAATAATATAGACAACTCATTAATCAGTATTTTAAATTTTACTTCTTGGTCAATAAATCCCAGGAGCTCTATCTTTCTTATTGAGTAAAGCAATGGCTGTGAACTATAGAACTGAAATAAAGGCCAAAATAAATTTTTGCTAAATGACTTGGGAAGTATATGAGAAACCACACTCAATCATATGCCATTCTCTGGGCAAAAACATAAAACAAGCTCAATATATTGGTGAGGCAAAGAACAATAGAGGGTAAAGATGGGGACCATGAATCATCAGAAAATTATAAAAGGGATCAGAGGCATAAAAATTATAAGAATCAGAAACCAAAACAACATTTTTATATAGAATACCCTCAGATAATACAAATGAAATATTCCAAAAGCAGAAATAAGAATTAGGACCTAAAATTAAGGTCCTAATTTAACCAGTAACACTGAATTAACTTACTAATTATTATGTAATGAGTGCATTGCATGGACATACCTTTTGTACTCAAGGCAATCTTGCTTTCTTGTCATTCGATGCAATAATCTCAGCTTTTCTACTGTGATTTATGATCTAATAAAATGGAGAAGTTACTGGACTGTTTCACTGACAACTATGAATTTATGAGAGCTTAAATTTGACTCTTCCCAATTAAGTTAACAGGGAATGATAAAATGTACGTTTAAAATGATGATATTGTATGTATGCAACTTTAATACATGGTAACCTCCCTATATTTTATTTTTAAAAACCTAAATGGTAAGTATGGAAGGTATTGTTTGTCAAATCTGAAAGTTAGGAAAATGTAAGCAGATGTTTCATGATGTTTCAAAAATCAGGAAGTTAATTAGAAGCAGATCAATACTAAAAAATATTTATTTTGGATCTAGCATGTGTTCTTCTATATCAAACCCTAAAAGGAAAAAAATAATCATTTTAGGATTTTTTTTCAGAGACAGAAAGATTTAAGTGTAGTTAACTAAAATCCAACTGTGTCTGCTTACAAGGAAGACCAAGTAAGCAAGAAAGAGTGGCTATTAAAGGATGAGCAAAAGCATTGTAAAGAAGTACCAAAAAGAAAAAAATTAGGGTGGGAGATTAAAATTTTAATACTAGATTGCATTAAACTTAGGGTAAAAAGCATTAAAAAACATGAAGAAAATTTTGTAAAGGGTGAATTTACAATGAAGATCAATGTGTCAAATAATACAGTATCAACATTAATAAAACACGAATGACAGGAAATTCAAGGAGCAATGTATAGAAACATTCACAGTAGGAGATATGAACTTACTGCTGTTACTTCATGACTAATCAGATAGACAAAAAGTATGGATGTAAAAAAACCTAAGTATCAAAATGAATAGGATGGGTCTAATTATATATAAAACACTAAAATCTTCTTCTTCAAAAAAAAAGCAAAAGTTTTTAAGTGCCCAGGTAATATCAACAAAAGTTGAAAATAGTAGTGGACTTGATAAATTTTAAAAAGTAGTAATAGCTCATCCAACTGATTTTGGCAGTATCAATGGCAAAGCATTCCATCAAGCCTTGTATTAACACAAAAAACTCTGAAACATAATAATTACAATAATTATGACTTAAAATGTATTGTAAAGACTGCAAGAAAGTTTAAGAAAATATATGGCAACCAGAAAAATTGAAGAAAAGCTAAAGCTATACAGGCAGGAAAACACTGATGCAGAAGTTTGTGCTTCCCGGAGGGATGAGGAGCAGGCAAAATCCAATACCAAGCAACCAGAATTTTGGAGATCAGTCATCAGCTGGAGTGAGAGAGGACAAAGTCTTAGGCTCAGCCAAGGCAGTGGGGAGGAGCTGAGTCTACCTGGGACACATATATAGGGTTAGGATATAAAATGAGCCTATAGATACAGGCTGTGAAGATGATTAAGAATCCTGTTTGCCTATATCCCAGTTCACATAAGTCAGGGATTTGATTTCATGCTACCTCATTGACAAAAAAATTCATAATTAGAGTAATTCACTCATGTCGCTTAAGTTTGGTAGCATACCAAGATACCAAGAAGAAGTTAATGTGAAACTTCCTGATATGAAGATATTCTTCAGGCCTTTCAGGAGTGATATAGGTTATACTTAGACAAATATAAATTTACCATTAAAAATTTCCAATATACAGAAAAATAATCCACTCAGAGCAGATTCAATAGAAAACAGAATTAGTTTTTACAAAGACTACCAATATTTGAAAGATTAGATATGGATAATAAAGTAATTATTTATGAAATATTTTAGGAACTCAAAGATGATTTTGAAATAAAAGAGCCAGAAGTAAATGAATATCAAACATAATCAGGTAAATTTGAGAAAATACCAAAAAGACATTCTGAAATATTATAATCATCAGCATTCAAACAAAATAGATGAATGTAGCAGTAGATTAGAGAAAGCTGAGTAAGAATTATAACTTAGATAGATGAGGGAAGAAAATACCTATAATGCAACATAGACAAACAAGAAAATGAAAAGTATGAAGAAGAAATTTAAAAACAAATGATGGAAAGATGGTTTAACATATACCTAATTGGCAAGTTCCTGAGGAAGAAAAAATGGAGAACATAGGTAGCAAATATTCGAAGGAATAATGTCTAATAAGAGATATACATGCATTTATATAAAAATCACACTGTACACCAAGTAGATATAAATAAAGGATAGATAAAAAGAAACCCACACCTAAATCACCACAGTGTAAAAGGCAGAATAATAAAGACAAAAAGAAGTTAAAAACAAATGGAGACAAAATAAAAATTTCTAACAAAGCAATGGCAGAATTAAAGGAGCTTTATCGATAGCAAAAGGACAATGGAAAAAAAAGAATTAATGTGTAAAAATACTTAGATAAAATAACTGTAAACCGTAAAATTCTGTATCCAGCTAAATATCTTACAAGCACTAAGGTAAAATAAAGACATTTTCAGATACATGAAACAGAGTTTGCTAAACCAACAATAAATATTAACAAGAAGAACAAATAACAATCAGAAATGATTTTTGGAATTAAAATAATAACACTAAAAATGATATATAAAGTAATAAACAATAATAGCATGTGATCTAGAGGTTTAAATCCAGTTTATGGTACCCTAAAATCTGAGTAATTTCTGGAAGAAGGGTAGAAACATACATTAACAGTAAACTTTGTTATCCCAAATATCATGGAAAAATATCAAGCATAACCAATAAAGGAATAGAAATATTATGTACATATTCTAAATTTATATAGTATGTATAAATTACACATTTATACAGTCAAAAAATATAACAAGAAAAATGGAAAAAACAACAGAATCCAAAAAAGGAAGCAGTAAAAAGTCATGACAAATCAGAAGTTCAATATGTGATAGAAAAAACTCAAATGTATAAATAAATTGCATTTAATACACCAATTATATGAGATTGTCAAATGGTATACAAAAATATCAAACTATATACTTTTTATGAGATGCTCCTAAAATTATGATTACAGAAAACCTGAAGGTAAAAGAAATAGTATAAACCAAGAAAATATTAACCAAAAGAAATTTGAGATATCTAAACTACCATTAGAAAAAGTGGTATAGTAGTGAGTGGGTGGCTCAGAATGTTTGAGTGTCTGACTCTTGGGTTTCGCTCAGGTCATGATCCCAGGATCAGGGGATTGAGCCCTGTGTCAGGCTCTGTGCTGAGCATGGGTCCTGCTTAAGACTCACTCTCTCTCTCTCTCTCTCTCTCTCAAATAAAAAAAAAAAAAGAAAAAGGAGATATAAAGACCAAAGTCAGAGATAGTAGCAACAGGATCATCACACAATAATATAAGGTTCAATTCACCAGAAGGTAGGAGAGTTTTAAACTTACATGCACCTAATAAAAGAGCCTCCATTATGAGGAAAAATCATAAAAGTTCATTATTATAGCAGGGAATTTCAAAAAGCATATCTCCATAACCAATAGGTAAAAAAAAATCAGTTAATTTGTAAAATATTTGAAGAAGTCAATTAACAGGATAGATTTAATAAAACTGCGACTATAGCATTTGTATTTTCCTCAAGCATACATGGAACTTTTACAAAAAATAACAGTATACTAGGCAATAGAACAAATTTCAATATACTTCTAAAAACTGGTATCAGATAAAATTCTCTGCTCAAAATGCAATTAAGCTAAAAGTCAGCAAAAGAGATACCCATAAGTAAGTCTATACTGATGAAACCAATAAAGTATTTTTTAAAAAGGTTATCCCTATCCAATTAATATTTTGAGCTGAATATGAATGAAAATATTTTATGTTATAACTTTCTGGCTATATCTAAGTGTGTTTCAAGGAATATTTATAGCCTTAAATGCTTATATTAGTCAATTAAAAAAAACAGCTAAAACTTAACGAACCAAGTTGTCAATGTTAGAAGTTAGAAAATTAATTCCAGAATAAACCTAGAGAAAGTAGAATGAGAGAAATGGTAAAAGTAGGTTAAAAAAAAGAAATGGAAAACAAAGGTACATAGCATGAAACAATGAAACCAAAATTGGTCATTTGATGACTAATAAGATACATAAATCTTTAGCAAGATTGATCAAAAGAAAAAAGAAAAAAGAGAAAAGGCATATGCATATGATAAAAACTCTAGAAGAGATAAAAAGATAATAATAGAATACTAAACATAATCTTATTTTCAATAAACTTGAAAATAGAATAGGGGAAATTCCTGAGGGAAAGTTACATATTAAAAACTGACATAAGATGAAAAAGTAAGTTTTATATAGTCCTATTATCATGAAATTTGAATTAGTATTTTAACCATGTTCCACAGAGAAAACAGTAGGCATCTGTGGTTTTCTAGTTGAATTCTACCAGAGGTCCTGGTAAATACCTCATATTTTCAGTTAAGACTTCTGGAAGCTACACCTTAGAATTAAGAATCAAGTCACAAAGCCTGAAACACAGTCTTGAAATAGTTGATTTTATGATTGGATTGAGGGGATCTGACCCAACTCTAAAACTCCAACTATTGATCTATTTCAAGTTAATTTCTATGAGTTGTATGAGATAGGGTCCAACTCCATCATTCTACATGTGTTTCTCTAGTTTTCCTAGCACCATTTTAAGAATCTACCCTTTATCTATTGGGCATTCTTGGCTCCTTTGTCAAATATTAGTGGACTGTATATGTTAGGATTTAATTCTAGGCTCTCTATTCTATTCTATTCTATTCTATTCTATTCTATTCTATTCTATTCTATTCTATTCTATTCTATTCTAATGGTTGATATGGCTATTCAAGATGTTTTTGGTTCCACAAAAACTTTATTGTTTCTTCTATTTCTGTGAAGAATGCCTTTGGTAGTTTGGTGGGGATTATGTTGAATCTGTAGATGGCTTTGGTTAGTATGGTCATTTTAGCAGTATTAATTTTTCTGATTCATGAACACAAGATGTCTCTATTTTTTTTTTTTTGCATCTCCTTTGATTTCTTTCAGTAAAGTCTTGTAGTTTTCAATGTGTAGATATTTCATTTTCTTGGTTAAATCTATTCCTAATAAATTTGTGATTTGATTCTATTGTGAATGGGATGGTTTTCTTTTCTTTTTTTCAGATCATTAGTGTAAAGGAATGCAATTAATTTCTGTATGTTGATTTTATATTTTGATACTATGTTGAAATCATTGATTCATTTCAATAGTTTTTTGACTGATATTTTGGGATTTTCTCTTTATTATATAATTAGCAGATAATAACAACTTCACATCTTCCTTTCTGATTTAGATGCCTTATTATTTTTTTGTGTTGCCTAATTTTTTAGTAGAATTTCCAATACTATATTGAATAGGAGTGATGAAAGTGAGCAGCCATGTCCTTTTCCTGACCTTAGAGGATACATTTTCAATTGTTCTGTTTTGTAGATTGTTATCTATGGGTTTGTCCCTTATAGCCTTTATTATATTGAGGTATATTCCTTTTACACCAGTGTTGTATTTTGTCAAATTCTTTTTCTGCATCTATTGAGATGATCATGTGATTTTTATTTTTATTTATTTATTATTTAACATTTTTCATTTTTTAGAAGGGGAAAGAAGGGCAGAGAAAGAGAGAGATAGAATTTTAAGCAGGCTCCACTGCCAGCATGGAACCCAATGTGAGGCTCAGTCTCACAACTGTAACATCATGACCTGAGCTGAAATCAAGATAAGATGCTTACCTGACTAAGCCATTTAGGTGCCCATTATATTTATTTATTATTATTGATTTATTATGATATATTACATTTATTGATTTGTGTAGGTTGATGCATTCTTGTATTCCAGGGCTAAATCCCACGTGGCCATGGCGTATAAATCTTTAAGGTGTTCTTTAATCCAGTTTGCTAATATTTTCTTGGTAATTTTTGCATCTGTTTTCATCAGGAATATTAATAGGTTTTTTTTCTTGTTGTATTAAAATAATGCTGGCTTAGAGCAAGTTAGGGAATATTTTTTCCTTGATATTTTGGAGGAGTTTCAAGAAAATAGGTGTTGATTGTTTTTCAATATTTGGTAGTATTTTCTAGTAAAGCTGCCTGATCCTGGAGTTTTCTGTGTTGGAATATTTTTTATTACTGATCGAAATGCTTTAATTATTATTGGTCTATTTGGATTTTCTATTTCTTCTTTTCAGTGTTGGTAGATTTTATATTTCTAGAAATTTATCCATTTCTTCTAGGAAATATAATTTTTTGGCAAATAATTGCTCATAATAGTTTCTTATGATTCCATGTATTTCTGTAATATCAGCTGCAGTGTCTCCTTCTTCAGTTCTAATTTTATTAATTATTTTGGTTTTCTCTCCTTTTTTTCTTAGCTAGTCTAGCTAAAGCTTTGTTATGTTTATGTTTATGAAGAACAAGCTCTTAGTTTTATTAATTCTATTGTTTTCCTGTCTCTATTTCATTTATTTCCACTCTATTCTTTATTATTTCTTTCCTTCTGCTAATTTGAGGCTTAATTTATACTTCTTTTTCTAGTATTTTGAGGTGTAGAGTTAGCCTGTTTATTTGAGGTCTTTCTAATTTCTTAACATATGCATTCATTGCTATAAAGTTATCTCTCAGGCCTGCCTTTACTGTGTCCCACAATATTTGATATGTTGTATGTCTATTTTCATTTGGTTTTGAGATAATTAAAAACATTTTGTTTAATCTTTAAAAAAATTTTTTTTTACATTTATTTATTTTTGAAAAACAGAGAGAAACAGAACATGAGCAGGGGAGGGTCAGAGAGAGACGTAGACATATAATCCAAAGCAGGCTCCAGACTCTGAGCTGTCAGCACAGAGCCCTACACGGGGCTTGAACTCACAACTGAGAGATCATGACCTGAGCTGAAGTTGGACACTTAACTAACTGAGCCAGCCACCCAGGTACCCCTAATCTTTATTTTTGAGAGAGACAGAGAAAAGGAGAGAGAAAGAGAGAGAGGCGGGGGGTGAGGGACAAAGAGTGAGAGAGGGAGACTCGGAATCAGAAGCAGGCTCCAGGCTCTAAGCTGTAAGGATAGAGCCAATGTTGGGCTCGAACTCATGAACTTCTTCAGTTCATGATGAGCCAAAGTTGGAATACTTAACCAACTGAGCCACCCAAGTGTCCCTTGAGATAATTTTAAAAGTCTCTTTTTATTTCATCTTTGACCCAATGGTTATTTATAAGTGTGTTTAGTTTTGGGGTGCCTGGGTGGCTCAGCTGGTTAAGTGTCCAAATTTAGCTCAGGTCATGATCTTGAGGTTTGTGAGTTCAAGCCCGGCATCAGACTCTATGCTGACAGCTCAGAGCCTGGATCCTGCTTGGGATTCTGTGTCTCCCTTTCTCTCTGTCTCTCATCCACTCTATGCTGTCTGTCTCTCTCTCAAAAATAAATAAAAACATTAAAGAAAGTGTGTTTAGTTTCCAAGTATTTGTAGATTTTCTCACTTTCCTGTTGTCGATTTTTAGTTTCATACCATTGTGATCAGAGAATATAGTATAATTTTAATCTTAAAATTTGCTAACATTTGTTTTGTGGCCTATTATACAATTTATCCTGGAGAATGTTTCATGTGCACTTAAAATGAATCTTGCTATTGGATGGAATGTTCTATATGTCTATTAACTCCATTTATTCTAAAATGTGGTTCAATTTCAACATTTGCTTATTGTTTTTCTGTCTGTATGATCGATCCACTGCTGATAGTGGAGTATTAAAGTCCCCTTAAGATCTGTTATTAGTTGCTTAATGAATTTTGGTTGTTGGATGTTGGGATCATATATATGTACACTTATATCTTGGTGTACTGATCCCTTTATCATTGTATAATGATTGTATTTGTCTTTTGTTACCCTTTTTAGCTTGAAGTCTATTTTGTCTGATATAAGTATGACTACATCTGCTTCCTTTTAGTTTCCATATGTTTGGAATATATTGTCTTATCCTTTCACTTTGAGCCTATATGTATCTTTAGAACTGAGATGTCGCTCCTGTAGGCAGCATATAGTTGAATTTTTATACAATAATCCAGCCACTCTGTGCCTTGGTGAGTTCAATCCATTTATATTTAGGGTGATTATTGATATGTAAAAATTTACTACTGCCATTTTATCTTTTGTAGTCTAGTTATTTTGTTTTTCCATTTTTTTCTTCTGTTTCTGTCTACCTTTGTAAGTTGGTGGTTTTCGATAATGATTTGCTTAGTCTCCTTTTTTTTTAATGTTTTGTGTCCCTGCACTAGATTTTTTTTTTTGCAGTCACCATTAAGTTTACATAAAACACCTCACAGATAAGATAGATCTTTTTTTCTGATGGTAGCAATTTATCTTTATCTGTCCCATAAAGGTCCCACCTCTTTATTCTTTACCTTTTATTATTTTTCTGATGTCACAACTTGTCTCTTTTTATGCTGTGCTTTTGTTACAAAATTGTATAAGCTATAGTTATTTTTAATGCTATTTTTCTTTAATCTTTATGCTATAGGTAAGAGTTTATTATTCTAATAAAAAGTTGCAGTATTGTAATTATGACTATTTAGCATCTGAATCAGAGTTTTGTATGCTTTGATCATTTTGTTTCAGCATGAAGAGCTCCTTTCAATATCTCTTGTAAGACAGGTCTAGTAGTGATGCCATCCCTCAGGTTTTGTTCATCTAGGATAGTCTTCATTTCTCCTTTGATCTGAAGGATAACTTTGCTGGATACAGTATTCTTGGCTGGCAAGTTTTATCTTTTAATATTTTCAAGATGTTCTTCTACTCTATGTTTCTGTTAAATCTGCTGATAGTGTCATGAGTACACTTTGGTGGGTTATTGTCTTTTTTCCTCTGGCTCTTAGAATTCTTTATCATTGATTTTTGACAGTTTTAATATAATGTGCCATAGAGAACATCTTTTTGCATTGAGATAATAAGAAGTTCTATTAGCATCATGGGCTTATATATCCAGTTCCTTCCCCAGGTTTGGGAAGTTCTCAGGTATTATTTCTTTGAATAAGCTCCGTCCTCCTCTTCTCCTTCTGCAATACCCATTATTCTTATGTTGGCTTTTCTAGTGGTGTCTTGTAACTTTCACAAGCTTTCCTCAATTTTTAAAAATCTTTGTTCTCTCTCCTCCTCCGCCTGAATCATTTGTAGATTCCTATCATCCAGCTCACTGTTTCCTCCATCTAATCTGCTTTATTTCCAAAGTATTCTAATGTTTTCTTCATCTTATTCATTGAGTTTTCAACTCCAGAATTTCTGATTCGTTCTCTCAGGATTTTAATCTCTTTGGTAAAGTGTTTTTTTCTGTTTGTAATTTTATTCCTGAAATCATTGTATTGATTTTCTCAGTTTTCTTATAGCTCATTATATTTCTTCAGAACAGCTATTTTGAATTCTTTATCAGATTGCATTATTCCATGTCTTTGGGTTCAGTTGCCAGAAATTTGTCATTTCCTTTTTGTGATACCATATTACTGTGATTATTTTCATGATATTTGATAAAAAGTATCTCTGCTGCCACATTTGAAATAGTGAACACTTTTCTTATTTCAGCAAGATTTTGTTTAGTTTGATTCTAATAGCCAGATAATTAGGAGTCTTCCTTTTGATTTTAAGAAGATGGTGCAATAGCAGAAATTTTTTCTTTCTCATACCACAGCTGACTGCTGCTAAAATTGGGATAGTACCTATTAAAAAAAAAAGTTGGTAGAGTAAAAATGATGGTGTCAGAGTGGCAGGAAGTGTATACTTAGTGATCAGGCTTTGGGTACATCTATGGCCTAAGAGGAGGATGCTTGAGTGAGGGTGTGGGGATATAGGTTACAGAGGACCATGAGAAGTTTTCTTGCCAGAATCCCTGGACAGACGGGAGGAGACACTTTCCTACAGTTTTCTTTGTCTGTCTACTTCCATTTCCTTTTTCTCCCCCACTCACTGCACTCTTTCCTCAGAGGTACAGGTCTCTTTAGCTGCAGAACATACAGCCAGGCAGACCCTCACTCACAATGTCACCCTTCATCTCTAGACAGGTCATATTGTCCTGCTGTTGGACCTGCTCCTGCCTTCTGTGTGACCACCAGCTCTGCCCTCTCTCCTCTGTGACCCTATCTACTCACTCCCAGGGGCACAGATGGTTTGATCTCTCAGGTGTCCTGGTATACTGTGGTGAGGTGCTTTTTTTTGGTTATGGATATGATTAGTTGTAAATTGAAGGGGAGAGAACAAAGGAATGACTCACCATGACACACCTGCCATGATGCTCAACTCACCCAGATTTTCCTTCTAATCCTGGTTTAGTATGATTTTCTGTTGTGAAGAAGTGTTGAATTAAATTAACTAATAATTAATTTTCGTCAGTTGAGATGATTTTTTAAATCTTTGCATTAATGGATTATCTAATGTTAAGTAATTTTCAGTGACTATGAATGTTAAACATATTTTCATGTTTTTTTCTGATCCATATATTCTTTTAGGTAAAGTCTCTATTTAAGTCTTATGTTCCTCACTTTTTAAAAATTGAGTTTATTTATTTTTTACTGTCAAGTTTTGAGAGTTCTTTATGTATTCTGAATATAAGCCTTGTATCAGACATGTAATTTGCAAATATTTATTCTCATCTGTAACTTGTATTTTCATTTTCTTAGGAGTATCTTCGGCAGAGCAAAAGTTCAGTTTATCATTTTTTTTCTTTTAGGATCTTGCTTTTGGTGTCATATATAATACTTCTTTGCCTGGCTCCAGTTCATG
This sequence comes from Suricata suricatta, assembly GCF_006229205.1. Taxonomy (NCBI): domain Eukaryota; kingdom Metazoa; phylum Chordata; class Mammalia; order Carnivora; family Herpestidae; genus Suricata; species Suricata suricatta. The sequence continues at coordinate 78,213,340 of NC_043706.1, forward strand.
AAGGTTTTCCCCTGTTTTTGTCTAAATCTTTTATATTTACATTTTCTATTTAGGCCTATGATCCTTTTGGAGTTAATTTTTGTATGTAATGCAAAGTTTATTCTTCTGCATATGAAGATCCAAATGTTCTAATACTATTTGTTGAAAACATGGCAGCACTTTCTATCATATCCCTATATATTTTAATTATCTCTTTCCAAGCCTGATTTCCCATTGAAGCATGTATTTCTTCTGCACTGAGTCTGTAATTCTTTTGATATCTGAAATCAATCTTAGAACTCTGAGTAGTCAATGTTTAATAAAAATTGGTTGGATTAACATATAATAAAACAATGAATTCAGATTTTCTTGTGAATGGTAGAAATGTTCAAAAATATGTGTAATGGAGATGACTTTTATTATTATTATTATTATTATTTATTGTCTTCTCTATCCTTCTGAGAACATATTCCACCCATAGCCTTGATAGGGTAGTATAGGTTTCCTGTGACTTTAGCCATAAATGATTGGACTAGAAGTATAAACATAAATCAAAGTGAGCCAACTAGTTTTTACATCCTCCAATTTGGATTGGGAAATGAATAGAATAATTCATATTTCTCTGGGTTCTGGGTCTGAAATATTATATAGACTCAAAGGCTAAAGCTACAATGTTGAGGTGGCAGTGATGTACCATGTAAAAGTAGAGTAGAAAATGGAATAGTTACTTGAGAAGCAGAAGTGAAGACAGAAACCGAGAGACAGATGTCTGACTTTGCAGTTTTCCTCAGTGTGGACTGTATTTTTTGAGAGTCCCAATTTTTAAAGCTGGCTTCATTGTAGGTTTGTCTCATTGTAACTAAATAGTCTAGCCAAAGCAAAGTAGTAAGAACAATGAACAAATAATATTTGTTTAATTAAAAAAAAAAACCCAGAGAGTAACTAACTTGTGGAATTCTTATAAGTCCCAGATGAGTTAGTATAAATAAGATTTTATTAAAAATAGTTACGCTATTCGTATAGTCAATGCATACATCCATGTATGCTTAATTTAAATAGCATGAGTGAAGCTATTACTCTTGCAGTAGTACTCTTTTTGAAATGGTCTCTACTCTTTGAAAGGTTTATTCATTCAGTAATTTAGTCCCGAGCACTGGGCATTGGTTGTAAAAAAAACATGGACCACAGAGTTTGTCCTTAATAAGCCCAGATTCTAGCAGGAGAATTGAGAGTTAACAAATAATTATAATTTAAGACTCTGATATAAATAAACAAGAAATAATAGCAAACCATACCAGTTCATACATAAGCACTCATAACATCAAAGGATCCCTGACATTGGGTGTAGTCAGGGAAGGCTTCAGAAGGATTTGGAATTTGAGGACTAAGTTATGTGTGGGTAGAGAGGAAAATGGAGATATCAAAGGTAGAAAAGCTTCCTTTACATGTCCCAACATTAATAAAAATGTAAATATTGCTCAGCTCTTTTTGAAGGGTTGGACATTTATTCAAAGTTACAGGTAGCTTTTCCATACCTTATTTGCTTGGAATAGCAAAGGGCAGTAAGAGTAGAGAGTGATAAATTTAGTCTAGAAAATGCTCTCAGAGTTCAGCTACAATTTGGGGGAAACATAAGAACAAAGGAAAAGATGTTACTGCCAGAACTTGAGGAAGAAGCCGCTTCATGGTGTGTTGACAGTAATTTAATAAAAAAGGTTAACTTCTGGACTAGCACTCAAATTTCCTTAGTCTCTCCTGATGATCAAGGGCATTCTTTGTTAAGTCTAATGTGTTGGCCCTCAAAGTTGCCTAGTGTTCAAGGAAGCTGTCAATCACATACTTAAAAAACTGTACAGCAGAAGGGTTCTAAAGGGAAATCAAATTACGGTCCATTTGGAAATGTCACAACCAAGTGGCACCAGCAAAAATGAAGAGGTTCATTGACTATTCAAATTGGTATATAAAGAGTTGCATGTTTTTGCTGCTAATCAAAGATAAAGCTGGCCTTTGAGTAGCCTATGTGGAGCCTGAGACCACCCAGCCTTTAGCTAATGTTAGTGTTTACATGACATGTTGGAAACAAACTGGACAATTACAAAGGCCCAGTCTAACTAGATCTTAACAGGCAAAGTGCCCTCTGATCCAAATGTTAATAGCTTTGACCTTCATTGGTTTTTAATCTCATTCTGTCGGGCAGAGTAAATGAACTCTAGGTTATACTGTACAGAAGAGTTCTTTTTGTTTTTCATTCTGGTTTTTTTTTTTTTTTTTCCCTGATATTGCTGGGGAAAATGAAAGTCTGTCTTTTTTCAGCTGGGTATATCACTGCGTGTATGCACAGAACGCCTGCTGATTGACTGTGCTTCAACAAAGGCAGATTCAGTTTGCAGCTGATAAGGAGCAAAGTCATCCATGCCGTGTTTACAAAGTAGGCAAGGAGAGTGAAAAATTAGTGATAAAAGAGCTAATCTTATTGTTTTGCTGGCACTTTTGTGCTTGCTTTAAGAGGAGCTGGCATGTTGCCTCTCCTTCCCCCTCTATGCTTTGGCAGCAAAACAATTTTCAGATTCCCCAAAGTGTTATAGATTATAAAGGACACAGTAATGTTGGAAGGGTTTCCAAACATTGAGTAGGGTACAAACTGCACTGGAGATTGGCTGTTTATTCTATGTGTCCATGACCCACACTACATAAACTTCTATTTTCTCCCTTTGGTATTTCTAAAGCAAAAGATAAATATTTGGACTGTCAGACAAATTCATTAGTGTTTAATTTCCTAGCATATTTGAATGCTTAGTTGTGCTAAGAATAAAGTTTGAAATCTCTTCGCAGTTGGGTATAGATTCTGGCAGGGGTAACTGTGCATCTATGAGTAATAGGACATGTGGCTGAAGGTAAAGATCAGGAAAGAGGATGTTTTTGTTCTTTTAGTTCAAACCTTCTTAGTTTTAGGGTCCATTGATGAAGAAGAAATAGTAGGGTATAGTAGTTCTTGGTGTGATTAAGTAAGCTGGTGTCTCTGGATTTAAATTATTTGTGATTATAACTGCATCATTTTCTCAGGTTTTATAAGGGAGAAGTAACAAATGATGCTTTGGCCAGAGGTCTATCCTAGGTTTTACGGTTCCACATTATGCTGATTTTTGCATTTAGTGGTGACCTGCAAAGACCTAAAATAATGGCAGCTATGTATATAGTTAAGGTGGTCTGGAGCATTCACTCATTTATTCATTCAACATAATGTTCATTCAAGCCTACCAGAGGCCAGGTGCTGGTGCTACCAAGGGAGCAAAGCAAGAATCATCACTTCCAGGAGTTTCTGGTCTTGTAGGGAGAACAGTGAAGCAGACAAATAACTATAATATAGTCTACTAAGTTTCATAATAGAGGTGCTTACAGAACACAGAGAACACTTCCAACTACATGACAATTAATTGTATCTTGAAGAGTGTGTTGGAGAATCAGGAGATGACAAAGGAGTTCAGAATGACCAGAGTCCTGCTTCTTGAGCTGTCATACGGAGTTCTGTGCCAGGGGTATATAAGGCCACAGAATAGATACAAGTTTATTCATCCAATAAGAATATATTGTTTGACTTATTTGACAAATATCCGTTGAACAACTAATCTATGCTGGGCACTCTAACAGACATTAGGGATAGAGAAACAAACAAGACAGTCTTAAAACTCACCATGGATTGCCAGTTCTGGGGAAATATATCCCCAAACAACTATGTAGATATTATTGAATAGAATGTACAGATTTATGCAATTGAACATAAATATTTCATATACATTTTGTGCTTGCAAGAGAAGCCTTTTGCAATGCCCTTAAACCCCAGAGGGATGTGTTCCTTTTATCCTGGCATCAGATATACTGTGCTGAAAGACTTTGAAGAGTGCTAGTAAGGTCTATATGAAGAATTGAGTGAGCATTGGATTGGAGAGGTAGGGAGACACTAAGCATCTATAAGTTTGCATTTTATATTAAAGGAAATGGAGCACTGTAAGAGAACTTGAAGCAGGAATGGCATGATCAAATTAGGGCTTTAGAAGGATCACTCTGGTGAAAAGTACCTATAAGTACAACTGAGATCACGCTTTAAAAATATGGCCCTTATACCCGTTTTTCATTTTCCTTCTATGTATTGAATCATTTGATGATTTTCTTCAATGTCCAAACAGCTAAAACTAAGGTTTTGAAATGGACAACCGAAAACAGTGTATAGGCAAGAGAATTTGCCTTTGTATAATTTTTCTTAAAGATGAGGTTGCCAAAAGCATGAATTGAATCTAAAAGTTGGGAACACGTTTATTCATATTTTGAATTGAATTAGCTTTTTATTTAAAGGATCTCAAAATACTTCATATACACTAGACGGGTTATTTTTCAGACAGAGATTGTTTGGCTGCAGGTAGTTGAAACACATTCAAACTAACTCAAGTTGCAAAGGGAGAATACATTGAATGTAGCCAGATCTTAGGAGGACTATAGCTAGCATATGGAATGATAACAAATCTGAGGCCAAGGGAGTGATTTTTTTTTCCTGTGTCTTTTTGGTGCATATTGGAAATTTAGCTTTATTCTTTGTTATCACTGCAACATGCTTTTTTTGTTTATTTGATTTATTTTTTAATGAGCATGTGCAAAACTGTGCACAACAAATTATATTCTGTTAATCTAAGCATTACGAGAGATTAGACAATTTTAATTTTTAAGGAAAGAGAATTGGATTGGCCAATTTGAGTATGATATTCAATACTCATAGTGAATTACCTAGTCCTGATAAAATCAGCTGTGACTGGGAGAGGGCCCTGTCACTGTTTATTCATCAAAATATAGAAGCAGATTCTGGAAAGTTCTATTGGAAGAGGAATTGAGGTAGGGTGCAATGATTAGAAGAAGAAATGACTGGAATCTTTAACAACTTCCACAAAAAAAGCCTGGCAAATTCTTGATGTTAATAAGTATGTCTTCCATAGGAAAAAGACAACTTATTCCTCTCTGGATTTCCTTTCTCACCTTTATGTTTTATAAAGAATAGATTCTTATATTAGTCCTGAGTCTTCAGGTTGCAGTGATATAAACTGAACTCATGTTGCTAAAAGACATTGCATTGCCCGTTTTTTCTGACATGTTTCTGCAACATGTTGGTTCCAAGCACAGTTAGATTTTGCTACTCTGGTCATCTAAGCAAGACTCTGTTTCTGTCCTGCTCTAGGCTCTGCTTTCCTTGCTGAATGCTTCATTTTCAAATGAGGTTTCTCTCATGTGGTGGGAAAGATGACCACTACAAGCTCCTAACCTGTATTCTGTTTAAAGTGTTGATAGACAGGGGGAGTATTGCTACTTCTGCTCCAAAAACAGTTTAGGCTCCAAAATGAAAATGTAAAATTAAAATAAAAATTAGTGTTTTGTTCCTATTTCTAGATACTGACTTTTTTCAAAGGAAAAAGTATTTTTGAACTGAACTTTCTAGGAATTCACTGTACTGTATGTGAATATAAGTTGGATAGCAATGTGGAAAATATAAATATAGTACAAGACACTGGGATATCTTATGATAGCTGTAAAAGCATCAGCATAATGCAGCTTTATTTATGTCTACTATAAACCACAGCAAAACTTTTAATTCATTTTTAAAGATGAAATTTTGGGGTGCCTGGGTGGTTCAGTTGGTTAAACCTCTGACTTTGGCTCAGGTCATGATCTCACGGTTTGTGAGTTTGAGCTCCGTGCCGGGCCCTGTGCTGACGGCTCAGAGCCTGAAGCCTGCTTTGGATTTTGTGCCTCCCTCTCTCTCTGCTCCTCCCTTGCTCTTCCTCTCTCTCTGTCTCTCAAAAAATGAATAAACATTAAAAAAATTTTTTTAATTACTTGTTTTGATGTATCTTTTTCTACACATCTACACATTCTGAAGTATGAGAATTCTTATTCCATAGCTTTCAGATGTCTTTAAATGTAGTATTTTATATCTCTGTACCTGGACAAGAATTTGTATTCTCCACTTGTATTTTAGAATGACTGCCTAATGTTATAAGAGGTGAATTGAAGGATATTGATGTTGTAAGTGAGAGGCACTTAGGAAGCTAAGTTAGAATTGATAGTTGTCTAATTTAGAGGTGACAAAAGCCTGAATCAGATCATAGCTATAGAAGTAGAAAGAGTATAGATATGAGAGAGACATATTCATCGAAAGCAAGTTAATTTAATTTAATTTAATTTAATTTAATTTTAGAGAGAGGGAGAGACTGGGAGTGGGGAGAGAGAGAGAACCTTAAGCAAACTCCATGCTCAACACAGAGCCTGACTCAAGGCTTGATCCCACAACTCTGGGATCATGACTTGACCTGAAATCAAGAGTTGGGTGCTCAACCAACTGAGCGACCCAGGGCCCTTTTGTTGTTGTTGTTGTTGTTGTTTTTGTTTTACAAGTTTTGTTCAGTGCTTTACCTGCATATTGCTGCTTTTCATATTTTTATTGTTAGCAAAATAGTAAAATTATGTCACTAAGTGGACTGGCTAATAATTGTATAAAATTGATTTTGAGAGTCAGTTGAATAGAAGAATCCATATTCATATAATTTTGTTGAAGGAAATAAGAGCACTGGAGATGATAGGAACTAGAATTATTTATCCCTGATAGAAAGCAGGGTAGAAGAGCACAGTTTAAGTCAGAGATACCCAGGGCTAGGGGAATGGGAAGCAATGTGAAGCTTAATTCTGAAAGGAAAGAGGAGTTCTGATGACAATTAGTACTAGTCATGCCCTGTTGGGTTTCTCTCTTGTGACTCTAGCCTTAGGAAAGTAGACCTTTTTGTTTTCCTTTATCTTTCCAAGTTAGTAAATTGTCAGAGTAGCTGCATGCTCATGGGCTGTCAAAACCATTTTATTACAGATGTCAAGATAATCCAAGTGCAAGCTACATAAGGAATAGGTAAATGCTGTTTTAGGATACAAAACCTAGTCCTATTTCACTTTGGAGACTTCTTAGTGATCTGTCTATGACTATGCTTTTCTGTTCCAAATTCCATACTCTACTGCCTTATTTTATTTACTCAGAAATCAGGTTACTTTTCTATTTATCTGGTATGTTTCTGTCAGCTAAAAATCTTGGTTTTCTTCTAATTTAAACATTTCAAAGTTTTGGGTTTTCTAGGATAGAAGATATTTTATTTTTTCAGTAAGTGTGTGTTAGGTGACTAAGGTCACATTTAGCCAAGTTGTCATGTTATAGATAAGGTGCTGTATATAATCCATCACAATATCACATATTCAGACTCAATGAGAAATAGGTGGACAGGGGTGTGTGGATGGAAATTGCTAAAACATGTCTGCATTACTCGGATACTACTTTCTTTTTTCCTTTTTTCTTTAGGGTTTTGTCTCTCTCTTGCTATTATTCTAACAGAGAGAAAACATGGAATACAAAATGTTGGGAAAAGATTGGCAGATAGAATAAGAACAAGAGCCTATGCTTAATAACTTTTCCTCTCATCCATTATTTATTCAGAAACTATACATAATTTTGTATTAGTATGTTTATTTTTGAGATGTAAAGAAGTACTCATAGGTTAGTAATATTGACCATTCATAACATCTCCTTGTTAATTATTTTAATCTTATTTAATTTTACTATTTGAAGAGATGTGAAGTTGGTTTAATTTTTTGCCCTAGAGGGCAGAACTAGGATCTATATCAGAAGGAAAGGATTTTCTAAGATGAAAGGTTGTGGGATGGTGAGTTTCCAGTTTTTTTTTGGCATCTCCTCAGGGTTGAGCAAGCATGTGGTACAAGAAATTCAAATATTGATTAAGAAGTCTGTACACTGGAGGAGCACCTGGTGGCTAGGTCAGTTGAGCAACCTACTGCAGCTCAGGTCATGATTTTGCTGTTTGAGAGTTCAGGCCCACGTTGGACTAACTAAAGCACAGGGCCAGCTTCGGTTCCTCTGTCCCCCTCTCTCTGCTCCTTGCCCACTGTGCTCTCCTGATAAAGAAATAAATATTTTAAAAAGTGTGTGTACTGGAGTTCATTTGTTAAAAGCAAAATTAAATATTGTAGGTAACTTATGCAAGAAGGAAATGTATGTGAGAACTAGGGATTGCTAGGAGAGTCTGATGGACCAGGTTTGAAACAAAGTACAGTCAAAAGGTCTAGTTAGCATAACTACTCTGCAATGGAGACCAGACATCATCACAGAAATGAATACATTCTTGCTTTATTTAAATATTTCTTAAGTATCTATAAGAATCAGGCACTAGGATACTAAAAGAATGAACAAAGGCCCTGGTCTTGTGAAGCTTATATTTTAGTGGAGGAAACAGATCCTAAAGTAATAAATAAATAAATATACAACACATGGAATAGTGTTAAGTACTAAAATAGTAACAATACAGTTTCTGAAAGGAAGCATAGTAAGGGAACAGAATAACAAGGAAGGTTTGAAAAACCTAGATGGAATAAGCTATGTGATGCCTTCGGGCAAAAGTTCAGCAGAGAGATGGAAAAGCAACTGCCAAAAGTATGGAAGGAGGGAGTGTGATTAAAATATAGTGAATGAAGGGGAAGGAGGTGGTAAAATGAAAGAATGTCAATTGCTCCTCTGACCTTAGTCTCTCTCCTTAAGATATGAAGTCTCTGGAGAGGGAATCATATTAACTGAACTTAAAAATTGTGCTCATTTCTTGCTGAATAAGGAAGAGGTGCAAATTGGTAGGAGGACTTTCTAGAGACTCCTTCAGTATCTTGAAAGAGGAATGAGTTCTCCATCCTTCTCAAAGGAAGAGAGGAAGTGTTTCCAAAGGGGAAAATTGATGTATAGTTAGGAAGGAGGATTAATCGTAGGGATTGAACAGCAAATGTCTCTGTGGATTATTAGCTTAAGAGACCTTTAAGGTCCTTTTCAACACTAAGATTGATTAACAGAGGTGAAAGAATAGAGACAAAAGGGGTAAGAAAAAAGAGCTGAAAAAGAAATGAAGTGCTCTACCATGGATCAACCCCTCCCCTGGCTTTCCCTACCTTTAGCTTTCCATTACCACATGAGAAGTGCTCAGGTTGGTCACAAGGCACAGAGACAACCCTGCAGAAGAAATTTATTACAAGGGATAAATATTATGGGAAATAAAGAAGTACTGACAATTGGCTGTTCACAGCTGAACAGCTAGGAGACTCAATATGTTCTAGAGGAGCAGTAGCACCTCTGTGAGCCACACTTGGAATGGGTTTGTCCATTGCTCATTTATTGCCAAGAGTCAGCTTCTTTCTGCTGCTTCTACCAAAACAATCTGCTTCTATCCTATTCCTGACTTTTCTTCTTCTTTCGGGTCTTTCAGGGCTTCTGCATACCACCTTCTTGCCACACACCCATTCACATTTGCTCCACTCCACATCTGATCTCCTGCATCTTATTCAAACTCCCTGAGAGAGATCTGATAGGATGGTTTGGTTATCACTATTTATTATTATCTTGCCACCATGTAAATTTCTCACTCTTGATAATGACACAGGCTGCTGGCCAACCCTTGTACTGGTGTCTTGATTCAGAAACCTTGATTTAGGCATCTAGAGAGGACAGCAATAAAGTTGGTGAGTGTGGTAGGTGCTCAGAGTTTCTTAGATTTTTTTTCTATTGCAAAAACAATACTAAATTCAACAAGTAGGATGCCTGCTGTGTGGCAGACATGTAAAGCAAACTATTTCTATCTCTGTAAATATTACTATGTAAATATTACTATTTTCATTTTTTTTTACTTCTAATATAATACAACTGGTTAATAGATAAGCTAAGATTTAAATCCAAAGTCTGTATTTTCTTTGAAGACATTAGCATACAGATCTGTTAGTATATAGATCTTAAAGGAAGTGAAAGACTTTTTGAAAAAAAAATAGTGGCAGCCTAAGAGGTTCATATACTATATAAAAAGTCAAAAAACTTTTGATGGATCATGGGCTTACATGCATTCGTCAATCCATTAATGAATCCTTAAATGATTTTGAATGGATACTATATATACAAGACTAAAGAAATAAACTGATAACTAGGAATAATGTTATCAGACATAAATCCAAATGGTTTAATATGAAATAGTATTTCCTGTGCTGGTTTGTCATCGAATGTCTGAACGCTAATAAGGAAATCTGGCAAATACTTCCTTGCAATTTGTGAGATAGAGAATTGCTAAATAATGAAGGAACAACTGAGAAAGGAATCTTACGGGAAAAAAATGTTCAAGTAAAATATTCCATGTAAATCTTGAAATAGTAAGTGAAAAGGATAACAGTGTTATCTTTTTCCTGGAGCTCATGCAAATCATCGTCACAGAGCAGTTACTCAATGGTAGCAGGATCCTGTTCTGCAAAGACAACTGAATATATGTCAACAAATAAAGCTTTTTAAAAAAAAAAAAAAGATACCATTTGCTTTGTGAAGGAATTGTCAATGAGAACAAACACTTGAAATGCCAAAATTATAGACACTTTGGCTTTTGCTGGTTTTTTTTTTTTTTTTTTTGGTTAAAAGCAATAAAGATAACATTAACAGGAGGTGGTGTGTTGTATATGAATCATAATTAAATAGGTGCAAATTCACTGGCACACAACCAAAATGTGCCACGTTGGCTGATTAGTGAACTTCACTGTGCTCTCCTTGGTCAATGAAGAAAAACCAGTACAAATGGAAACGAGGAGCTGGGCGCCCTCTGAATGAGCCCCAGTGTTGTAATGAATTTTCAAAATAACTTAAAAATCCTTAGCAGGCCACACTTATTAAGACTGTAAATGAAATGACCGAATCTGCATGAAGGATACAGGGCCTATTGTGGGTATACATTGAGGCAGCTGGGATAAAGCGGTTGTTCATAGATCTGTTGATGCTGCCAGATAGTTCTGACATAACTTTTAGCACAAAGAAGTGCCTGCCATGGCCTGCCTCATGTCTCTGGACTTTTTCACCACAACTGAAAGCCACTGTTTCTCTTCGTTCGTGGTGGCTGGAAGCTTTGGAATGTGAATCTAATCACAGATATTTTTTCTTCTTTTACATTCTTAGGCCAGTTATATTGCTGCTGTTTTTACAGAAATCATTAGTGCTATAAATATATCTACCAGGTATCAATTTAAACATAATGATAAGTGAATCTATAATAAATTCCCATCTGGAAGTCCTGGGTTTCACCTTTCTCTGATGGGATAAGGTAACATTTACTGAAAACAAAAATAATAATCACCATTGAAAAAAATATACGTCAGAGATAGAAGTCCTGGACGGAGAAGGATCATACCTTGAATGGATTTTTGCATATCTGTTTTAGCACATGATTTAAACATTTAAAATGTCTGTTGCATTTATTTTTCCTACCAGAGGTTTTTCCTATTCTTTCCTTCTTAGGAATGTTGTCACTTACTTATCAAGTAGGGTTCTCAGTTAACAAGAGAACACTGTGAACATAAGATGAAGAGGAAAGATTCCATGAATCATGAGGAAAACAATCCCTGGCACTTTGGTTTGTGCCATCTCGAGGTCATGGTAGATAAAGAAATGAAAGATCTGGTTGGTTTTGTCCAGGAAGTTGCCTGCGGATGATTGAAACCTTGATTAGCCTGAGCTGTGAACAGAGGGAGAGCTTTGTCTTTCTCTCCCTATCTCCAGCTTAGGTAAAAAATACCCACTTTTGTGTTTGAAGATTAGGAGGAAAATCTGGACCTGGTAATCTTTTGAATGGTGACATGAGTTTAGGATTAAGATGCTGAAGGCTTCCTTTTTAAGATATATGGGGGGGGGGTTCAGCAGGAGGGCACATCAGAAATGCAGCTGGTGCCTAATTGCCAAATGTTTGAGGTCTCAGTTAATGCTTTGCTAGAGGAACCAGGATTTTGTGATTAGCTTTTTAGAAGAAGTGTCAGAAATGCTTTCAACACATAGGTTATGACATTAACTACAGCATAAAGAAATCTTGTATGTCTTCTGGGTCAAGAATTGAAAGGGCTTAGCATTCTCTAAATCCCCAGTGATGATGGGCAAGGTGGATTTCAAAATTAAGACAAATATTCTAAAACAAAGTGCCCCCATTCTGTTGCTTCAGACAAAGTTCCTAGAACTGACAATGCATGTTGTTTTTTGAAACCAAATAATTAGGTGCATGAGGAAAAAAAAAACATTTTCTCTGAGAATGTAATTTGTTCTTTTCCATCTTTTATCTCAGAGGGAGATACATTTAAAAAAACCCCACACATTTTATCTTGTCTTTAATCTCTCTTTGTATTGTTTATGCAGGAAAATTCTGGGGTCATTTTTGATATAGACAAAGAAGTGTCCCACAGACCTTGGCTATTCCAATTATATCACTGTATGTTATGACTTTGTTAAATTAACATTTATTAAGTGGAACATAAGGTGTTAGATATGAACAGTGGTTCAACAAAAGATCAAGAGAGAAATTGAAATAGAGAAATTTACTGCTTATAGGACCTGGAGGAAGTATGTGGTATGCTTGAGGAACTACGTGGGGAAGTCAAGGCAGAGTGCCGGGAGAGAGAGAGGCCCTGAGGCCCAGCCCTGTATTCAAGTCTATGTATGGAGTGCTTTTGGGTTTCTGGGCTAAGGCTTGACTGGCTGATTTGAACCAAGCCAAACCAAACCAAACCAAAACCCCCCAAAACAAAACATACACACATACACACACACACACCCCCGGTTTTGGTAAACCCAATGGGGTTCTTTTGTAAAGGGCACACAAGGGCAGGGACCTGAGAGGCAGAGAAGATTGCTGATCACAAGTGCTATTGGGAAAGTACTATCAGGAAATTTTACTTGTGGCGTTGCAGGCTGTTATCTAGGGCTTGCATCATGGGGGCTAGTGTCAGTTTAAGGCTCCCATAGGCCACTTGGCCATACAAAATGGATGCCGTGGAGGCAATACCATGGACTCTTGACACAGTATCATAGGATTACTTTGGCCTGAGAACAACTTAACCCAACTTGCCAAGTTCTGAATATAGGAGCTGCTCTACCAAGGCCAGCAGCTCTACGGCAGAAAAGATGCAGCATAATTAGCTCTTCTGATATCCTCTTGAACAAAATGTCAGTTCAGAAACCTGAAGTGTTTGCTAATGACAAGGGCCCAACTGTCCCATAAAACTAGAAAAGTGGTGTTTGTTGTCTATTTCAAGAACTGGAAATGAAAATCTTAATGATACAGGAAATGCTCTTCAAAGGGCAAGAAGTCTTAGTGAAAGATAAGAGGATCAATCAGTCTTAAATACGAGTTTACTAAGAGTCAGAGACGGGATGCTGCCAGCATGGATATGTATTTCAAAAGGCATGAATAAACCCCAGAAATCGTGTTAATTTTACTTTGAAGTATATAATGAAACCCCTCAAGTACCTAGACTTCAACACCCCTTTCCCAAAATGACCAGAATTTCCATTTTTGAGCGTTTATCATTTCACCTCTTTCCGTTCCCCAAGTCTTAACAGAATTTTAAAAGAGCAGCTAATAAATGAAGTATACTTCAGTTTCATGTAATGGATTGGATCAGAAGGGAACTGATAAGATGATATTGGAAAGGCAGGTGGGGGGTCGAAAAGCTGCAAAAGTGCTAAGCTGTGTAGGTTCAATTGATTCCTGGCGCGCAGGCTTGTAGTCCCCCGGTTTTTCCAGCAAATGGAAAGACAGCACTCCCTGTGCTTTTCTGATGAGGCCCTTCCTGAGGGACTGGTTACCAGCAGGGCCAGAGGTGATGAGGGGAAGATAAGGCCAATTAAGAATTCAGACTGAGGAAGCAGGAAACAGAAGCCACAGGGAGAATTCCAAAGGGGAAGATGGGAAATGAGACTCTGGGTCACTGTAGGCATTCAAGGTAGAATACAAATATGAGCTTTAAACCCGCTCTAGAGAAACTCATTTGAGTGGGAGACGGGATCAAAGGAGGCCAAAGCTTTGCAATGTGCTTTCTAAAGGCAAGGCACAGGGGCAGAATACCTGAGTAGAAACATCATTAGAACTTAGCCCCGGTGCTTATCATCTGTTCTGTGTTCTTGGCACACTTTGGGATATTAGAAATTTTAGTAGTGTACTTGGAGGAATTGAAAAGCTCAAAACAAAACTAAGCAATTCAGCAATAATTTCAACACAATCACTGCTGTAGTATAACGATAATGGCCCAGTGTCCATAATAGCACCCCAGCAACTGAGAGCTGGTAGGACATGTGGTGAGGAGCCAGAGGGAGGTCAGACAGGGTACTGGCTCCATGGACATTGAGCCCAATACTTAATGACTCTAATCATCAGGCTCTGCATCTGTAAAATGGAGAAGAAAAGTAGGACCTCCCTCCTAGGAGTGTTAGAAAGATTAACCGAAACAACCTGCAGAGAGGTCAGAGCCCCTGGCACTTATGAATGCATATTATCAGACTGTCCCCTTGCTCCTTAGCCCTTGGCACCATTCACTGTCCTAATAGCCCTTGCTTGCACTCCAGAGGCCAACTTCTCACCTGATTCCAGTCAACATGAGACCTTTCTTGGGCAAAGGTCTCCCTTATTCACAGCAAGTAGTAGTTCTAGTCTTACCAACCCACATGACTGCTTACCCAAATGTACTGTGCAATGGTACTGCAGTAAAAGAATATCTATATGAGTAGCAAAGACCAGTTTCTTACATTGAGCAAAACTTGGAGGCACAGGTGAGAACGGTTCACAGTAAGTATATTAGGGGTGCCTTGAGCTGGCCATTCAAGAATGAGCATTGTAGGGAAAAGACAGAATGTTTGTTTGCCTCTAAAACAGCTCTTTCCTTCTCCCCTAAATAGTGGGCTGATAAATCACTTAACTGTTTTGTCTAGAAGCTGAATACTGTCGCACACTACAGGAAGTGATTTACATGTATCATCTCATTTTTTCCCAAGCAATCCTTTGAGGTAGATAATATTCTTTTAAAAAATCATGTTATGAATAAGAAACCAAAGCTTAGAAAGATTAAGTAAAATCAAATTGAGTTACATATGACTTCAAAGCTTATGCTTTAGAATTTTCATTTCTAGGTTGTCTTTGATGCTGAAGGTTCTCATCCTGGGACAATGCTTTGAGAAACTCTGCTTTAGTATCTCCTCAAATCCTTGTTGAGTTCCTCCAAAAAGCACATCAAGAGTATATATGTGTATGTATATATCTATACCCATTCCAATAAAATGAAAACATCACACTTTGGGGGGAAATCAGAAATAATTCTCCACCTGGGAAATTTTGATGATCCCAGGCTATGTTATAGATACTGGCCCCAAACCCCAGGATATTAGATGACCTCTCCAGTGGCTGAAGGTATTCTGCATGAGCTTTGTATTTTCCACCATGCCCAGGGCACATAACTTTGGTACTACGTTGCCTAATGCCGTGATTTATTGTCATTTCTAATAAACATAATCCTATGCATAGTAAAACAAAGCAAGAAACGGGGGACTAGAAATGGTTGTGGTTTGTCAATGGTAACGCCATTGGTATATTGTTTATTTGTTTCTGAGATTTTGAAAATTGCTTTAGAAAGCCTGAGGGCAGAAAGCTTCACTTAATTAAAATATTTTAAATCAAACCATAGGAACTTCAGTTCATAAAGCCTCAGGGTACAGCCAGCAATTGTAAGAAACTCAAATGAAATAGGGTGGATAAATATAATAATATGGGGGATAGGTTTTTGTTATTTTTTCTGCTTGCTGGGTTGAAATAATTAGGCAACAGAAAATCTTTAGTTAACTATTGAAATTCTGAGGATATTCATTAATTGCTACACAACTGTTTAGTGTTTCCCAAAGAGTGTGTTCATGGAGTTTTGGGATAATATTCCAGGTTGTTCAGTGAAGAAAGGATTCCCGTTGAAAGTAATTTTAGAAAGTATTGCACCACTCTCTTGAAAACAGACATTGCCCATTGGCTTAAGAAAGGCTCTTAGAAGTCCTTCAGTAAGGCTACCTTCTCGACTTTGTTTAAACTATCATTTCCCAAAATGTTTTGATCACAGGGCTTCCTTCCTTCTCCTTTCCCCTATCTCCCACCCCAAGTAACACCTCTTTGCAAGCTATGGAACTAAAAACATTTGAGAAAAAACTAAGATACACATCCTGAAACCAATATTGATATGGAACCAGTTATGTATACACACATATATGATTGCAAAAGTGGGTTCCTTCCACCTTTAACTCTTACTTTTTCATAAGTATTGTCTATTTGCTCTTTGGTGTAATAAGGACCTGAATGTATGTAGATACCATTTGATGACTGAAACACACACACAGTTAAGAGATGCTAGGGTTGCTTTCTGAAGTCATTAGTTGGTGGGATTCAGTAAAACCATAGAAATCTGGGCTAACTGGAGGGAGGATCAGTCAGATTTGTGAAAAGCCGGGAAAAAAAATTTAATTTCATTATCTCCAATATATAACTTCTATTCCTTGAATGCTGCCTAGAAAAGGTCCTTGGAAGAGTCTATTCTAATGACTAGAAAGAGGTGATTTATAATTACAATAGCACTTGTTTATCGGTTAAATGTACCTACATTGTCTGAAAACTATTTGCTCAATAAGTTAAATGTTTTTCTCTTTGGAAATATTAATTTGCTTAGCAAATTCATTTTTCCTAGGTACAAGAAAGTAATCTTCAACCACTTTTCCCCCAGCTAGAGGAAAGGTAAACTTTAACCTAACTATTTTTCTAATTATCAAACGTTTTGAATTAATGGGGTCCAAATTAATTAAGGTTTTATTATAGTTTCATCCTTAGGAGACAAGGTTTCATTTCCCTCTTTTGAAGTATTTTCCATCTGAATCAAAGGAAGATTAACCTCACCACTCTCATTGCTTGGAGCCAATGGGTTTCAACTTCTTTTTTCTCTCCCCAACATACCTGACGGTTATGAAACAATCCCTCTGTAAGGAGAAGATGAGGTGTATGTGTGGGAGGGCTATAATTAGGAAAATCTCCCTAGGCGATTCTGCTAAACTCCCTACCCCTTCTTGAGAATCCTGGCTTTAGGCCTTTGATTAAAACCTTGTAACTCTCTGGCAAGCATGGAATTGGGGCAGGAAAGGGCAAGAGAGGCCCTGACAGGACTCCAGCTAAGCTAGTGCCCTGATGGCAGGGGGTTTTGTTGTAAGTGCTCAGCTAAGATGTGGCTCATCAAAAGTATAGCAGGCACCATAAGCATTACCAGCATTGTTAGCTCTGTCGTTTGTACTGAGGACTTGGTGTTGATAACCCAGGGGGAGCCAGAAGGGAGGAGGTTCAAAGTCTTGGGTGTGAGCAGAGGTGGAGATTTACAGTTAATATACGCGACATCAGATCTATGAATGAGATGAAAAGAGAACCGCATCTAGGTGCTTTCTCATCCTTTCTTCAACCTCAGCCACAGTCTTCCTAGGTCACTGATAAAAAGATACACTACTAAATATGGGCTCATGATAGGATTAGGGTGTCTGCAAATCAGGCAAATGAGGTGTTAAAATAAGACATTTAGAGGAGGAAATTCACAGTATAATGGAAGTTATTATTGGAAGAACCATAGCCATTGTTCTGAGTTCTTATGATCTACTTTTGAAGGCTTAGATGAAATAGAGCCACTGGTGAAGATAAACAAATATTCAAAAATTTTATTTTTACTTGTGAGAGAAATAACACATTTTCTTTGATATTGATATACTGAATCATGTAGGCTATTAAACATAAAGCCTTTTGGGAGATAACTTGGCCTTACCTAATGCCCTTATTGTTTACTCTGTTCCAGGACTAGTTGGATGCTTATTTAACGACATCTGTATTTACTTAAGTTCTTTTTAACTGGTTGTCCAGTTTTGATAACATTCCATTTGTCACCTAAATTTTCTGAGGGTAGATATGGTGATTAGAGGTCAAGACTGGAATAAAAGGGATTTCCCCCCTTTAACACATTCCAGGATATTATCGAGAACACATAGACACTAAATGGCTGTTAGGTTCACTTGTCAGTGAGTTATCACCAGGACTGGACTGATTGTAAAGAGATCTGTTTTCTCATAATCTTAAGAACAAGCAAATACATCACTTAAGCTCTCTGAATTTCAGTTTCCTTATCTAGTGAATAATTGTTTCTTCCTTAGGCACCTGTTTCATTTTATAGGTCAGTGACATTTGACTTAAGTTTTAGGTTTTGGACACTAGATGGTGATGTTGTGCTGCTCTAAGAGGTCTGACCCAATGTAGTCAAGGTCTAGAATTAGGCTTCTTATTTTCTCGGATTTTAATAAATATGGCTTATAACTAATGAAACCCTATCCATGAAGCAAACATAATTGAGCATGGAAATAACACAAGGAGCAAGAAGAAACCAAAAATAACCTTTGCATGCTTTTTTGACATGCTAGCTTCTAAATAACTGAATCTTATCTTAATTAGCTTAATCATCCTCTGGTGTCCAAAGTCCCTAACGCCTATTTTCATCTTACTTTTATGTTAGGCAACTTATTGATCTATTGAGGCTTCTTCGGCAGGCCTGGCTCCTGATACTGACTTCTGTTTCTCTCTCATCTCTTTCAACCCCTTAGATTCCTGGAACAACACTCCTCAGAAGTACCTGTGAGACTTTTAGGCTGCTGGTTGAAATGTTAGAAATATATAGGCTAACATAGGTTTTGTTCAGAAGCAAATTCCTTAAGAATTTATTTCTTCATCATTGGTCAAAAAACCCAAGAACAATTCTCTCAGAAGACCTGATCTCTTTTGTGGACAGCTTACTGCTTGTTTATAAGAGCAGCCACAGGAGGGGAACGGGTTAACTAAAATGGCAGCTGCCTCGCCCACTCTTGTTGGCAGTGAGTTTTTGAGCTTGAGGCACAGATGGAAATAAGTGCTCCTTGAACTCCTTTTTTGGGGGGATCCTTCATTTCCTGGCACCAAGTCTGCAGATTTTCTGGCTGTTTTTATGGGGGTGGTGGCAATCACCCAGCCTGAGCTCCTCTCCTGCAGAAGGCCAACTTGTTAATGAAAAGACATGTCTAATTAAATCTTTGCCATTCTTGGGTTTTCGTCCTTGGAACACAGAGGAGGCATTTTTGAAAAAGAATATGTTCATTTTGATCTATTTAAAATATTTATTAAACATAATTATATTCCACTTAAGAAAATGCATCTTTGTGTTTTTCCCCGATAGTGGCATATTGCCTCACTGACAAGGGGATGTCTCTTCACTTGAGATCCTGTGCGCTGTCTCAGGAAAACAGCTGTGCCACGCAGGCTGAGGAAGCCATCTTTTGTGGATGGGTACTGTTCCCCTCAGGCATGGTTGTCCTGATCTAGGAAACTGGCAATTCTGGTTCTGGTGATAGATTGGGTCATCGTATTACATGACCTAATCTTGGACCTCAGCCAGAGCAGGTAAATTTCTGCTATCTTTTGGCTAGATGACATAATCAACTGTCACTTTTCTTAGACTCATTATACTCGAACACATTGAAATATAATTCATTTGAGGCTTATAAAAAGAAAAATGGTTTTAAATTTGAACTGTTCCACTCCAAACAGATAAGGTTGAATGAAAATTAACCTGACTCTTCTAATCCTGTAATTTTAGGCTACAAGAAAGGAGGCTCTTTCACACAGTCTAAAAACATCCACCTCATGGAGAATTTTTATTGCTTGGCCAAAGAATCCGAGGCAGATATAGGCTCCCCGAGGATCTGAGACCCAGAATTTACAAATTGAATTCTTATGTTTTTTCCCCCATTCACTGAGCAGTAGAATAAATAAAACTAAAGAATACAAAGAAACAAAACAAAACTTTGAGACAAAGGCAAAGGGAACTTGGAGTTAATTTTATATAGCCAGAAGAATGGACTCTTAGGGGTAGCACAAAGACCATTTTTTAATGAATCGAGCCTGTATTTGGGTGATAGCAAGGAGATAAGTATAATGTGGAACTTGGCACCGATGGACAGAAATCCTCACAGCCACTCAAAGCACGTCTCTTTCAGTTTCATTGTACTGAATGGTTACGACAGAGCAGTGTAAAATACGAGAGTAAATGTGACCTAAACACTGTCTATCTGAGGTTTTACAAGTACAATGTGAACTAAACTGTGCCAAATAAATAAAGAAAGCTATGAAAATAAACACATAAAATGGAATATAGAACACTAACCAAATAGACCCTATATTTAAGGTGCATTTCAAATATTATTTAGGGAATTTTAAAAATCATTTTATTTCAGGTATGGCAAATTTAGTAGGACTTGGTAAAAGAATTTCATCAGGAGCAATAAACAGGTAGAGTGAAAACTGATTATATTCTGATTTATGTAGTTCATTGAAGTTCTAGGATATTTGTTCTGCAGATTTCTTGATTCTAAAATATCTATAAAGATGATTTGGTTACAAAAAAAGAAGCTTTATACTAGGGTACATGCAGCTTTCTATCATATTTTTTATGCTCTGCCTTCAGTCTTTCAGGTAATGCTTTTTCAGCCTTCAGTACTATTGTTTTCCCAGGGGAATTTTTATCAAGAAAATGATGTGGAAGATGGAAGAAAATTCTTAAATCTTAATAGGAATTTTTTTTTTTGTTTATATGTTTTTGCTTCATTCTTTTAAATAACAGAAATTTATTTTTCACAGTTCTGGAGTCCAGAAGCCTGAAATTGGGGTATCAGCAAGTTTGGTTTTTTTTTTGAAAGTCTCTCCCTTGGTTTCCTGGTGGCAACTTTCTTGCTGTATCTTCACATGATCACCTTATGTTTGGTCTCTCTCTCTTTACCTCCTGTGTATGTGTGTGTGTGTGTGTGTGTGTGTGTGTGTGTGTGTGTGTGTGTGTGTGTTTTAATCTCCTTTTCTTATAAGGGCACCAGTAGTTTTGGGTTAGGACCCACTTATGCGATCTCATTGTACCTTAATTATTTCTTTAAAGGTTCTATATTCAATTGCAGTCACATTTTGAGGTACTGGGGGTTAGGACTTCAACATATGAATTTGAGGGTGTGGTGACACAATTCAGCCCATGACACATAGTAATTCTGATTTTAAGTTTTTGAGAAACTGCCAAACTATTTTCCAAAATAGCTGTTCCACTTTATAGTCCCACCAGCAATTTCTCCATATCCTCAACAACACTCATTATTGTCTATCTTGTAACAATTCTAATGACGTGAGAAGTGGTGTCTCATTGTGGATTTGAATTGCATTTCCCTAATGAGTAATCATGTTGAACATGTTTTCACATATTTCTTTCACATGCCATTTCCATATAGGCTTTGGAGAAATATCTATTCAATTCCTTTGCTCATCTTTAAATTGGATTGTTTGTCTTTTTATTGTTATTTTGTAAGTGTTCTATTATATATTCTGAGTAATGGACCCTTATCAGGTATTTGATTTATAAATTGTTATTGTTTATCTAAGCTTTGGTAAAATTGGGTAAAAAAAAAACATTTCCCAAAATAAATGTAGTATTTGATATTTATGGGTAAAATAGGAATAAGTCCTTCTCTTAACTCAAGAATAAACTTCATGGTAAGGAATGAGATTCCTTTTATCTCATTGCAAGAAGGGAACTTCATATTGTCTCTAAGGTGGTGGAAGAGAGAGTTTTATTACTATTGGATGGGGAAGCTGGGCTGAGGTGTCATCTAAAGTCAGTCAATCCTTCAACGGAAGTGATTCTGAATCATTGGTGGTCAATGTGAGGGCTCAATACAATGCTGGCTAAATGGGCCTCTTAGGGGAAGTCAAACATGGAACAATTGAAGAATGAGTGTGATGGAGGTATGCAGGGCCCTATAGAATAATCTAGAGGATAGAAGATGGAATGGGAAGTTAGGTAAGGGAGGCAAGTGTCAAGAGAAGGGTGTTGCAGCTAAGGAAATAAAGTGTGTTGAGATGAAAAGCAAGTGGAAGAGGCTGGTGTGGTAAGCAGGGGCCAGGCCATGCTAGAACTTACAGGCTCTACTCAAAATACTGGTCTCCGGGTGCCTGGGTGGCTTAGGCAGTTAAGCGTCAGACTCTGGCTCAGGTCATGATCTCACAGTGTGTGAATTCCAGCCCTGCCTTGGAGTCTCTGCTGACAGCTCAAAGCCTGGAGCCTGCTTTGGATTCTGTGTCTCCCTCTCTGTCTGCCCCTCCCTTGCTTACACTCTGTTTCTCTCTCAAAAATAAATAAACACTGAAGAAAATTTAAAAAAAAAAAACAATACTGGTCTCTAGCTTAAGTATAATGAGAAAACTTAGAAGTATTTAACTTAATTTATTTATTTAAAAGTTTTTATTTATTTATTTTGAGAGACAGAGTGACGGCAAGTAGGGAGGGGCAGAGAGAGAGGAAGAATCCCAAGCAGGAACTGCACTGTCAGCCCACAGAGCCTCTTGCGGGGCTTGAACTCACAAACTGTGAGATCATGATCTGAGCAGGAGTCAAGAGTTGGATGCTTAGGTGACTGAGCCACCCAATGTCCCAGAAGTATTTCAAAGAAAGGAATGTCATTATCACTTTTGCCTCTATAATAATATTCTGATTATACTGTATCATAGCCAAAAGTTCTCATTTTTTCCTGCTATTTTTAAGTTCTAAGGGAAAGTCTCATTATGACTCCTATAATAGCACAAATTCATTCAAGTTGGAAACTGACTTTATTACCTAATCTAGAGAAGACCATTAGACTTTTACATGAGGATGGAAGTTCATATTGTTGTAACTAAAATTTTAAAAAGATAGCCAATTTATAAAGAACTGCTTGTTGTAAGAACATTTTTAAAAGCAACCTTTGTAGTGTTTAATATTCATTCTGGAAAGTTTAAGTATAGTTTTGATAGGATAATAATACACTCATTTTACCAACTCTCCCAATTTCCGACATTGTAATTTTTCTCATATGCTTTGTTTAATCTTGAAAATCCAATAAGCAATTTAAAAATAGAGATATAAAGACTCATTACACTATATGGACCCACTGGAAAGTCAATAAGCAATTGACTTACTGAGCCTTCTGAGATATGATATTTTTAAATGCAGTAATGTGAAGGGGAAAAATTTATTGGAAGTTAGATCAGTTTAATTCTGATATGTATGGATACTGTAGAGAATAGATAAGCCCTTATCACTGTCATCTCTTCACTTCAGTAGCTGAGAATCCTGTCATCTGTTAGAAGTATCAAAGTGAGAAAAATGTGTTCTTTCTTTTTACACACTTACTTATATATGTGTGTACACACACACACACACACACACACACACACATGCACACTCAACCGTGTAAGAAATGTCATATTAGTTTTCTAAAAACTGAGAAAGTGTTACCTTGAGTACCTACTATACCCAGATGGTAGGGAATTCAGTCTCATTCATTACTGGGGCTCCCTTCCTGAGTAGGTTGGTCAGAGAGCCACGTTCAAGGAGAGCCGTTAAGTTTTCAGCCTACGTTGTTTACCTTGATATCCTCATGGTTCTCAATATGATGGTTCTGCTCATTCTGGGCCATGCATGGTTCTGGGTATCTTTGCTGAGCCTGGGAACCCTGAACCAGCTTTCCTTGGGGTGCCACGAAACTATTGCTTTCAGGTTCTAAGAACTTCCTGGGCACCTGGGAGAGAGAAGGACATGGATTCTATTATTTTTAGTTTCTTGCTGGATCTTGGAAAATCTTTGAGAAGGGCCTCTCTGAGCTGAAGCTTTGAAACCAAAAGCCAAGGAGTGGTCAAGGGATGTTTTTCATTAACTTATGCTCCTAGCTCTATAACACAAGATGCACAAAGGCATTCTGTGAACAAGAAAAGGAAACATGCAGTGAAAATGAAACACAAGGTCTCAAAGATTACCCTACCATATATATGCTTTTTTTTTTTTCAACAAGTCAACTAACTGGATGTTTTAAGTGCATGTGTGTTGCAATATATGTATATAATAATAATAAAGATATTAAAACATTAGCAGGAAGAGAACTTAGCATTTGCATGCAAACTATATGCTAGGTCACTATGAAGCTGAGAAATTCACAAGTCTTTGCACTTCATTTTCTTTCCATAGCCCCACAAGGTGGGCACGATTGTCTCTACTTTAGACATAAGGAAATTGTACCTTAGAAAGGTTAAGTAGTGTGCCTGAGGTCCTGTAGGTCCTACTTGAAATTGCTCTGGTTCCAGAGCCGAGCTTTTAATCCTGTGCTCAGCTTTTGCCTCTATTTCATAGGAATTACTCTTCATTCTTCGTGAGCTGTGAGGCCTTTCACTAAGAAATGCTGCCCTCTGTCAGCTCCAGAGCCATGGGAAGAAAAACTGAAGAATATGCTGGTTCTTTTCCTTATCACCAAAGCACTTTGGGTGCAAATTTCTAGTGCATTGCTCATCAGATGAGTAGACATTCAAGGTGGTTAGAATCTGAAATTGAGTTTAGAATAACATATCTGATTTAAAAGATGTGATTATATTGCTGATATTTAATTAAACATGGGTTCTATGATGGATGCATTTCCCAATATGAAACCAAGTGTTTTACTCTTGTTTTATCTTCCTGTTTCTACTTTTTTCCCCAGTGGGCAGGTTTTAGCTTTGAGCTGATTTATGTAAGGCATTTAAAGTCAGTTTTAAAATGGGATGATTCAGTTGCCAATTTGTTTTCTACAGAAAAATTCTATGCATAATTTTGTAGAATGTTTCTCTTTAGGCTAATGATTGAAAGAATAAGCTGTAGCCTAAATCTACCCATGTCAGTGAAAGCTCATTTACTATCTTAGTGCTTTGCCGCCTCAAATACTTTTCAAAGCTTTCAAATTATGCTGAATTTAATACATATACCTATGAATGTACATACGTGTATATCCACACATATACACATACATCAGTATGTACATGTATATGTGTTCTCCTCAGATGAAACATTTGGCATGTTACATTATACTCATGATGTTATGATGTTTCAATAATAAATTATTTGGCAGTTATGTTTATTTGTAACCTACATTGTTTTAATTCAGTGAGTACTAAGAACATTTTGAGGAGACATATTTGATATCCTGAATGTGGTCCTTTGTCCCTGTTGTGGGAGAGGACTTCTACGATAGTCTGGAATCTGCTTGGGATTTTGGCAGGCATTTCTATCTGTGGGCCAGCAGAAATCCTGAAACCCTAGCAGAAGGTGCTTTCCTGCCTCACTCTGGTGTGAGGAAACCAGGAGAACACTTGCTGTCTGTCCTCAATGGTATTAGGATGTGAGGGCAAAAGGAATGCAAATCCCTAAGGATGGAGTTTTTCTACAGAGCTGGCCTCTATTGGCTTAGGCTTTTGAGGCAATTCTCTTTGCCTTACTAAACTGACTATGCTTCAATATAGAAATCATTTCATATCAAGTCTATACAGAGGAAGTGGCCACAATTTGGGAAGCAGCTCCGAGGGGGAACGGGATAGTTCAGTACCTCCCTGTGAATATAGTCATTCCATATCAGCCCCGACACTTGAATGAATGTTATGTTAGCGTTGTTCAGCCTGTGTGATCAATCTGAGGGAAGATTGCCTTATCCTTGGTCAAATGGACCCTTTTAATGTGTCCACTGTACGCCATTGAGTGACGCTCATCCAGCCTAATTTTGAAAACGATCCTTTTCAGTGCTATTGCATCACAGCCCTCAAATGTCCTTGACATTTAAATACATTCACATTGCCCCTAAACAGAATTTGTGTTCTGAAAATTTAAACTAGTTCTGTTGCCTCTGATATCACTTTTTGCAAGTTTTGTCAGCAAAATGTCCATCCGGTTTGGCGATCCATGGGAGGAATTTGCTTGAAAATTATGTTCTCCCCTGTTTCTTTTCCTAATAATTTGTAACACAAGTTCTAACATGAAATTAAAATTCTTTTATAATTTCATTATCTAGAAAGTGGTTTTGCAGTCTGCTGAGGATCCAGTGCTGAAGTGCAGCACAGTGTACAAAATAATTCTTGTTTTAATACATTGCTATGACTCTCAGAGGACCCTCTGCTCGGCTCAGTTCATCATTAGCTTCTATATTACTCAGGTTTCCAAGTCTTTAATTCAAAATGAAAATTAAACAATATTCATTTTGTCAGGGCAGTTTGTGGAGAAATTGGTTTTAAAACCCTATATTTTTCAATTAGCAAGGCTCTTACTGTAGCCATGCCCAGTTTTCCTAATTGTTCAGAACCCAAACACTAGAAGTCAGAAAACCTTTAGAGACTGGACTCAGAGCCCCTGAGCCTCCATTGCAACGCACACCATTACTACTGATGAGCACTCGTTAAAATCTTATGAAACCACTAAGCATATAGCAGGAAACCAAAACCAAACGATATCTACCCCTAGTGAGTTTTTCAGGGGCTCCAACAAGCATGTTTAGTTTGTATATAAATTTAAAAATGAGTGTTTTAACTAGGAATAATTGCTGTATTTTGGCTTATTTAGGTTAGGCCATTTAGGTTAGGCTGCATGGCATGGTAGAAAGGCATGAACTTTGCAGCTTCAAAAATGTTGGACTGAATTCAATTCTGTGCCTTATTGGAGCAAGTTGGTGTAGCTACTTGAAGCCTCAGTTTACTCATTTGTAAATAGGAAACAATTACACTACTCCATAGGGTTGTTATGAATGGGAGATAAAAAACACAGATGAAAGCACCTAGCACACAACTTTGCATATGGTAGTCTCCTATTAACTTTTCCTTTCTTTTACCTATCAATTATTTAAAAATGGAACTGGGTAGAAAAGCATAAAAGTAGAGCCTCCTGAATTTTGCTGCTGAAAGTCAGGCTCAGCTTCCTGGATCAGGCTTTAAAAAATCTCACCAAGCCCTCAGGATTGATATTTCTATAGCATTAACAAAAAAGAAAAATGAGATTTTTTTCCTTCCTCTGGCCTATTATTTTTTTATTCTTTTTTTGTTCACTCACTTACAGTGTATTTAAGTGGAAATCACTTGAAGCCCTTGAACCACCCTCCGAAAGCTTTGCTAAATCCCACATTTTTGGTGTCACTCCAGATACAGTACTGTGTCCCCTACCTTTGAAGTCTTTGAAGTGTCCACATTGTAGGCTGAACCTGTGGTGAAGCCCAAACTGGTGGTTTTGACTGCGCAAACCCATTTAAAGCTGGGACAGGTGGGATTGAAGCGGGATATGAGAAGGGGTGGTGTTCGCTTCCCTTTCTTGACCCCCACCTCTCTCCACTCTGAGTCTCTTCAAACGCTTCCTGCTATAGTCGCAGACATATCAAAGACTGCTCTACTATGGCTGCGGTGACACTGAGGCTGGAAGTGACTGCTTTACCCGACCACAGCTCTTCACTGCCTTAGGGAGTGAACTGGAGCGGGAAGTACATCATGAGGTCTTCAGTCGCAGCCAATGACCTCATGTTCCTCTACACGGGAGAAATTTGAATCCGGAGTAAAGAATAGAATAAAACATTGGGAATGCAAGATTTGTGTTATAAGATTTTATTATCATAAATTATACTATAAATATAAATACGAGTTATGTTTTTGTAATTCTATAACATATCTGGGCATCTTTGAATGTTAGAGGATTTTTTTGCAGTTTCTCAAATAAATGTAAATGGTGTCATACTACACAATTAAAAAAAATCAGAAGTACTGTAGTCCTGACTTTAAGAACTAGACTGGATTTGAATACTCCTTTGTGACTAATGAGCTGTGTGGCCTTGGGTAAGTCACTTCACCTCTGTATGTCAATTCCCTCATCCATTACATGGGATTATAGTAGTACCAATCTCTTAGGCTTGTGATGAATATTAAATACTAATGTAAAGAGAATTACATGTATAAATTACATAATATATGAAGGCACTTAGAACAACCCAAAGCACTTTGTAAATACTGTGTGCAAATACTGCTCTTATCATTAACACATTTTTGAAGTGTATATATTTGACAGATTATATTAAATGCTGTGTCTTTGCTCATTTTAATTCTTGTAACCTATACTATTGTCTACATATGCCATAATACATTTATTCTATTCTCTTGTTGATGGATAACTGCTTCATCCAATGAAAAGTACAAACATTAAGAAATTGAACACTTCTGCACTCTTTCTTTGCCTTGAATACAATAGACAAAAATATCTCAAGAAGAAAGCTCAGAATTCCTGGCTTATAGGGTATGCACTCCAACAGATTTATTTGATATTGCCAAATTGCTCTCCAAACAGTTGGGCTAATTCATGCTCCTAATGTCAGTGTGTGAGAATTTCCTTTGCTCCACATCCTTGCCAACTCCAACATTTTTACCAATCTGGTGGGTATGAAATGGGAGTGAATGGCATCTCATTGTTTACATTTTATGACCAGTAGGGCTGAACGTCTTTTTCATATGTTTATTGTCCATTTGTGATTCCTCTTCTGTTCTTATCCTTTGCCCGTTTTTCTACTGTTTTCTTTTCCTTATTGAGTTGAAGAGTTCTTTAAATATTGTTAGGTAATATCTATTGGTTATATAGATTGCAAATATCTGTTCCAAATCTGTAACTTATCTTTTAACTTTGTGTTGTCTTTGTGAAAAAAGTTTTGAATTTTATAATTAGTTCAGTGTATCAGTTGTTTCCTTTATGGATTAGGCTTTTTGGCACCTTGTCTAGGAAATTCTGCTGTAATGCAGTTTGGTAAAGGCATATGCCTACATTTTCTTTGAAAATTATCAAAGTGTTGATTTTTATATATAGATCTTTAGTTCATCTGGGATTTGTTATTGTTTATGGTGTAAAGTGTGTTTCTCTCCTTTCCCATATAGATAACCAATTATCTCAGCAAAATTTTTTGAGCAGTGTGACTTAGTTTTTTCATAAATGAATAATGCCAATTTTGTCACATGAAAAATAGCCACATACACAACGGCTTGTTTCTGTTGTATTAATCACTGGGAATGTGTTTGTACCAATATTGTATTGCAAAATAGCTTCAAAATGCATCTTGACACCTGTTATAAATAGTTTTCCTACTTTTGTTTCTTTAAAAAATGATCTTAGCTATTCTTGCAATATTGCCCTTTTCTGTGTCATATTCCATGAAGAATTCTGTAGGCATATTAAGTTGACTACATTGACTATATAGATTAGTTTGAAGAGAACTAACATCTTCATAATATTGTCTTCTAATCCATTACCACATAAGAGTGCACTCTTCATGCTGTGTTTTATGTGCGTCACTCATATTTTCCTCATATTTTTATAATGTTTTTCCATAAAGTTTGTAAACCTCAGTTCCTAGGTTTATTATGTAGTAGCTAAAAGTTTTGATTGCTATTATAAATGGAAGAGCTCTTTTTTCCTCTTAAAATTTCAAATTTGCTTATATTGACTTAGGAGTGATCTACTATTCTTTAAAAGCTCTAAAAATTTATTTGTAAATCTTGAATTTTCTATGTGGGCAATTATTTTTGTTTTTCTTCTTAGTTTGTATGCTTTTTATTGCTTGTCCTTGTCTTATTGCATCATCAGTATATTTACTACGATGTCAAATAGAAACAGAAATAGAAGGCTTTCTTGTTTTTTGTCTGACCTCAATATTAATTTGGTCACTGACTGCTGAGTGCTCCACATTTTTGATTGATGCCATTGATCAGGTTAAGGACAGTTCCTTCTACTAGAATAGCCTATATTTTTTATAATAATTCCATCATAAATCATGAATTTTATGGAAAATTTTTTGTATTTGTTAAGCCATTCATTTAGTGTTTTCTACCTTAATTTTTCAATATAGCATATTTAACTTCTAGATTATTTTTACAACAACTTTGCATTCTTGACATAAACATAAAATGGTTATGGATGAAGAGAGGGGGAAAAATATGTAAATGTCTCAGAGAAGAGGATTCCAGGAATAGGGACCAACAAGTGCAAAGGTCAGCAGGGTGTTTGGTCTATTGGGAAGGTGACAGGATAGCATGGTCTGATGAAAACACCACTTCATTTAGACATTCCTGGCAACAGTGTCCAGGTGGCGTGTTGGTCTCAGCCTCTCAAAGGTGATGCTATTGGCTAGGAATGCCTGAGCACTCACCTGGGCTTGATTTAGTTATGGCAAGCCCCACAGACATTTCTTTTACCAAACCCAACTTGTGACTGGCCATTGTGGTTCTTATGATTGCAGGACTCACCTCAGGAACAAGCATCTGGGAATTTTGAAGAAGATTTTTACTCACAAGCCTGAAGGGTGCACTGCATGCCCAAGTCACACAGGGAGGGAGGGAGCAAGACCTGGGGCTCTCTCTTTATTAGTGTCCAGGGGTAGGATGTCTGTATCATGGGTTTATTGTATCAGTGAATTTAAAACATAAAAGCAGGAATTAGGGAGTGGGAAAGGAGAAGCAGGGTCATTTAAGTAGGCAGTCATCCAGGCTACCCAGGACTTTCTAAAAACTGGTCTTTATGGGTGGGGGCCACCTGGTTTCTTATCTAGTTGGTTTATTCAAGATGGGTATTTTTGAAATATATGCCTTCGCAACTAAAAGCTTAATGTCAGGCACTTATACTGCACAAGTGTAGGAGCTCAGTGTTTCCCAAGGCAGTGCAGTCTTTAAACCCCTCTCTGTATCTTCACCCTAATTCTATCCATTCAGACCACCATATGTGACCCTCTTTCACTTCTTTGGAAGCAGAGCTAAATTCAGTCCTCTTTCTAGTTCATAAAGATACATCATTGTGAGCTAACCTTCTCCTATGGTAAAGATGAATAATTTGCTTCTGGGATCTCTTGGCCAGCATTCAACTCTAATTTGTATGTGGGGATGAGCAAACATGGGTCTGAACTGGGGAATGCTATCTTTTGTAATTGTGAAGAACATTGAAGAAGACTCAAAGTTTGCTTAACTCATCCTGAATATTGTCAGAAGCAAGAGGAGAAGATATTCTTTCCAGTGAATTGAATAAAAGGAGATATTATATATAAAGAATATATATAATATAATATAATAAATATTCTTATTTAGTTCAGGAGTGGGATGTCCTGGCAGTCTAAGGGCAGTAAACATACTCCTTAAAAATGGAAGATCTAAGGTTGCTCTTTCAGTGCCAAAACTAGAAGGCAAGAAATGGAAATACTGAGTGGGACACATGTAATACACTTGAAGAAGGCTGTGGGAGAGGAGGCAACACTAGAGTTCTGTCTCACCTATGTGTGGGGCCAAAGGCAGAACAATCTCTATTTGCCTTTTGGGACAGATAAACCCATCCATCAGGCTGCATCTGGTGCACAGACTGAGGCCTTGACACCCACGTGCTGAAGGATTTATTGGCCTTGTTCAGGGACTCATAAACTTCCTTCTTGGCTTCTTTTCTCTGGCTCATTGTCCATGCTGTTCTTTGGCTTACTAAGCCTGTTGGTTATGCTGGTCCGTGTTTCAATCCTCTCCTTTGTGAAGGAGACAGTGTTATGCTTCGTGTACCTTTGAGTATCTCCCAGGCTCAGACAGCTTCTTAGCAAAGAAATCCTCATACTTGCCAGCGGCCGACACAATGACAGGACACCAGAACAATTGTGTTTCCTTTCCTCACTTCTCTTTCTCTCCATTTTTACATTTTGCAGAAGCACATGGCTTTGGCTTCCTAAGTAAATGACAATTTTTTTTCTTTTCTCTTAGGCTCTTCCACAGAATAGGTGGCTGGTGCTTGCTTAATGATCATGGTCATGAGACACAGTCACTTCCATCTTGGCTCTGTGGCCTCAGGTAGTCAGTAGTTCCGGGTGTGTCTACCTTTGTCTGTTGACATTACTTCAGTTCTGCTCTGCCCTAAGACTATTAAGTATATATTTACATGGGCAGTAGAGGTAAATTATCCTTGTTTCAAAAGAACTATTTTCTGAGAAAGCATTTATCTTGGGATTTCTTTAAATGCTAAGCTCTCCAAATGCATTTCAAATTAATTCTATTTGTGAAAATTCTATTTAGATACTCAGTTGATGTGTGTTTTATGGATTATTACATGTACCTGCTGCAAGTTACAAGGGACAACTAGACTTAAAGCATATTTGAAATAAATGATCATTTTGAAACTGTTCAAATTGATGTAGTATTTTAAAATGATAAGCTGCCCTGAGCTGCATTAAAAATGCCTTGAAAGGTGGGTGGGGAATGTGCTATTAGAGACAGAAAGATGTCTGTTTTTAAAACAATAACAGTAGATACATATTTGAACTCTTATTTATTTTCCAGATATTTTTCTTATAATGTCTTTTGTAATTCTCACAGCAACCTTTCGAGGTATGCACTATTTTTATCCTCTAAAGAAGCAGAATAGTGTGGTGAATAGAAGCACCAGATTGGGTTTAAATCCAGGATCTACTATTTACTACATGTGTGAACTTGGGCAAGTTATTTAACCTCTCTCTGCCTCTTAATTCTTATCTGTGAAATGGGTACTTCCATAATGTGAAGACTAACTGAATGAAAAGCTCTAGGCTGTCAGAACAGTTTCTGGCACACAATAAATACTTAATACGTGTTGCTCTGATGATATGCTATAGAAAGATCAGCATTCTTACGGATGCATCAACTTAGGTTCTGAGGCATAGGGTGGTTAAGTAAGTTACTTAAGCTACCTAGTAAATAGCTAGATAAAAACCTGGAAAACTGACTCCGCTGTAGAAGTCTTTTCACTGGCATTCATACAAAGAGCCATAATATTTCTTGTCTCAGGAGATGCT